>NC_133580.1:28156204-28459385 GCF_964106895.1 Numenius arquata | reverse complement strand
CTGCCCTTATAGATAAAATTATCCCTTGGATACTGAATTGATGAGCTTCTCTCTGGAAGTCAACTAGGGATCTGAGTTTTTCTAGTGCAGAAAATGTTGTGCTAGGAAGGAAAAATTGCTGTATTCTGAACTTGGGGTGAGATTTTTTGCATCTACTGTTAGTCATGTAAGTGTTAGGTGCTTGGTCTAAGCTGGTGTCTATGTTCCTGTTGTAACCAGTGAAAAGAGATGAACTTACCTGGATGACCTGTTGCATCTTGTGGTTTGTGTTAGCTGTTACTGTTAGTTAGCTGGCTAATAGACAGTGACTAACTAGTCACAGTCTAATGCTGCTAGTTGGCTGAAGTGAGGAAAATTAATTCCTCTCTTCAAGTTTGCACTGCGATGAATTGACTAGTGAATGTCTGTGCATGTTTATATGTACATGTGAACCACTGTATTGCACCTGTGTGTACTTTTGGCACTTGCAAAGACCACACACTGGCTTTGGGGTCCTACCAGGAGTTAGTGGCTGTAATGTCTGTAGCTCCCAGGCTGCCCAGTGCCAGTACATTTATACATGCCATGAGCTGCTCTCCTCCCTGTTGTGTGAAGACTGCAAAAGGAGCTGTGTAGCTCAGCAGCTCTGTGCTGGGCCCCTTACTGGCAGAGGAGGGAGGCACTCCACTTCTGAAAGGCTGGTCCCAATGCTGCTTCAAGAAATGATGATGTCTGAGGTAGAAGCATCTTGTAGACTTGATCTGGTTGGAGCACTGTAGAGGCTGTGCTGAGCCTGGCAAGTGTCATAGCCTCCTCTGCTAAGAGCACGAGTAACATGTGCCCATGGTCCATCATTCACAGACACTTATCCCTCCCCGTGAGACATCAAAGTGGAGAAGTGGCTATGGCTGTGCCACTGTGTTAGAAGTAGATCTGTATGCAGATACTGCTTTTGTTTACCTGGTTTCTTGTCTGTGTTCTACAGATGTGGAAATGAGAAATCTAATTTCTTTGTAGGCCACCCTTTTGATGTAGCGGTGTTTGAGGATCACCTTTGGTTTTCTGACTGGGCTAGGCCATCACTAATGAGGGTGGACAAGAAGACCGGCCAAAACAGGGTACGTCTTCGAGGCAGCATGCTGAGACCCTCATCAATGGTTGTAGTTCATCCTTTGGCGAAACCAGGTATACTGCAAAAATTAAGCAGTCATTCCCTTCCAGCCTCCTCTTGTTCACTGATATCAGTAGAATAGATGTCCCTGGGGAGAGGATTATCTTCTCAGAAATAGGCTTTTTAAAAGGCCTTGCATAATCAGACTGGCATTTATTGAAAGCATCATCTGGCCATGTGTCCCAGAAATGTTAACGGATTTTGTATATTTATGATCATGCCTTGAGATGCTGATCAATTGCCACAAAGCTACCATAGTCTTCTAATTCCTATTTATCCTAGTTTATTAGCACCCCTCACACATACAAATAATACAAAATGGCACGGAGAAAGATTTTGTAAGAATTATTAGTTTTGGATCAACTAATTTGATTTTCTGTTGGGAACAATCTCCCTGTAAACAGAAAAAAGTAATTCAACAGACCAGAACCGAGAGAAGATAATCACAGGTTCTCTGTGCCCTTGTAATGTTCTTTCAGGGAGTGTTAGGGCTCTTTTATTAAAGGAGAAATAATAAAGGAAATAAATTTTTAGAAAATGATACATTTATTAGATAGAGAGTATGCAAATCTGCTTTCCTGCCAGAGGCTAGGTGATACCTATGCTTTACTATGGAGCGTTTCTTTTTAATTAAAAAAAAAAGAAAAAGAAAAAGAAAAAAGGGATGCTCTAGTTTTTGCCAGTTTTCGTTCTTTTCTCAACTGCTTCAACTCTGCACAGCTAAAAGGAGATGTTGACTGAAGAAGCAGGTTGTTAAGTTGCCTGTTTTTCTGCATTAGGAACAAATCCCTGCCTTTATGAGAATGGAGGCTGTGATCAGATCTGTGAAAATAATTTCGGAGTTGCCCATTGCATGTGCCATCCAGGATTTGGGAAAAGTCAAGATGGAAAAACCTGTCGTGCTCTGGATGCTTCCAACACAACAGCAGGTACAATCCTTCTGTTCCAAAAAAGACCCTTCCTAAACCCTTGAGGGTCCTGACAGATAGCATTGGAAAATATTCACCTTGCTCTAGATAATGAATGATGGTTTCTCTGAAGAATGAAAACACCGGAGTGTTGTCATGGGATAATAACATGTTGCCTGACCATTGTAATTTTCCGCTTGGCATATTACGTGTGCGGTGCTGACAAGTACTGTGAACAAGAAGTGGCAACAAGTTGTCTTTTGTATATAAGAAAACCCACCAGTGAGTGGTTTTAGGAATAATTTGAGGCCAGAAACAGGCTAGTCTGGGAGGATACTGATGTTTATTTCAGAAGGAAAACACTGTGAATGTTGGAAAGTAGAAGGGTGATAGAAAATCAAAAAGTTCAGTAGACTTCAATAACCCGTGTCCCTTTGTTCTTGTCTTTTTCAGGAAGCGTCTCTGTGCACAAGGAGGTAGTGCCGGTGCCAACACCAGAGACCTTGCTCAGGAGCACACAAAGCAGTGGGATATTCAAGGATACAGACAGTGGGGAAAAGCAGAAAATCAGCATTTTGTTGATGGCTGAAATCATGGTATCAGGTAGAGTCTGATGATTTTCTTCCTTCTATTTACCGTGAAGCTCTGAAAGGGTTTATAGAACAGAAAGAAATCATAGGCCTTAAAGGAAGAAAGGCTGAGTGTCAAGACTTGCGGCATTCATACTCTTAACTCTCTTACAAGAAGTTGGGTCTATGCAATCATGCCAGGTAAGACAGCTTTTTTGTTTGTCTCCATGTTCCTTTGCAATGTCAACAAAACTTAATAATATTATCCATGTCTAGAGAACAAATATTTATAATTTGGAACTCTTGTGAAAGCCTCTTCCTTAGATTTTATAAGTATATTAAGTTCCTCTGAACAAAAATGCAGTAAAACTGTTGAATTCTACATATGTTCAATCATTAAATTGTACAAAAGTTTTTGCATACAGTACTCAGAAGTCCTGATACTAAATGACACTCCAACTCAAAGAGATCAGCCCTAATTATTGTAATGGCTTATCGTCATTAACTCTGGAGAGCTATGTTTCAAACTTTGACTGTAAGTTCTGGTTTTCTTGTTAGTTTGTTGGTTGGTAGGGTTTTTTTTATATACAGTACCTCCTTTGATCTGTCCAAATGCATCTACTGGGTTTTTTGTTTTTGTTTATGCTATAGATCAAGATGACTGCACTGCACTAGAATGTGATGTCAATGCACAGTGTGTTTTGCTGGAAGATGGTGCTATGTGCCAGTGTTTGAAAGGATTTACCAGGAAGGGGAAATCATGCTATGGTAATAAAAGACATGAATACAATCTTTCGGAAAACTAGATAGGGGGAGAGGAAGAAAATCGTATCTTTTCTTACACTGGCAGCTCTGCTGTGTGAGCCATCACAGAAAGGTCAATGGTATTGCTTGTTTTGAAAGGGATGATGAGCAGAGAGCATGTGAGATGAAATGGCTAATTATCACATGCCTTATTTTCCCCTGAGTCATGACTGTTAATCCTATTAATATTAACAAGCAATAATGAGGATAATAGGAAAAAACCCACATGTATTTATTTGTAAAAATTGCCTAATTATAAAAGCTCAGTCTATAGCCATGATAGTTGAAATATAATTTAAAAGTATGTATTAAGGAATCTCTTAAAAATTAGTATTCCTGAAGTGATGTTTATATAGAAGTGCTGCTCTTGTTTCTTTCTGGCACTAGAAAGACTCTAACCATCAGACAACACATTGCTCTGGGTGGTCTTTAAATTTTTGGATTTGCATGCAGTATAAATCAAAGCACTTTGTTCTCTCATATAGGCCGAGACAGGAGGGCATTAGAAACAGAACAATTTACCATTTGGTGACTAAGCATGAAGACTCTCAGGAGTCTATGTTGGTATGGAAAGGAAAATAAAAATTGGAAGGTGAAAGGGGTGTACATTTTTTTTTCATTGTCATACCTTTTTTTTAAGCTTGTGTGTTCTTTCTCAAAACGAAGTTTTGAGTAGGGTTTGAGAATATACGGCTACTTTGAATAGAATAATTCCCTCCAAACAGGATTTTTTTGGAAGCAAGTGGTATTTGTGGAACCTCTAGGTCTCCGGTTGAAAGTAGCTGGTTGACTGTCTTAGGCTCTTTAGAATATCCCCATCAAATTTCATACCAAGAAAAGACCACAACACCCTTTTCTTCCCTTTTGCTTCAGATGCACAAATGACAAGTGACAGCACAGTCTGAGGGAGATTCGTGATGTAGAGATTTCTTTTTATCGATTTACCTGCTGGTTTCATGACCTGTGTGTCCCGTCTCCTTGTTTTGTCTCACAGATGTTGATGAGTGTGCGCTAAATATGGACCGCTGTAATCGAAATGTTTCAGGCTGTATCAATACAGAAGGAGGCTACGTCTGTAAATGCCTGGAGGGCTACACTGGAGACGGAGTCCATTGCTATGGTATGAGCGTGTGTGAGGGCTGTGCTGCGTCTGGAAGGCTGGGGCAGGATGAATGAGCGAGAGACAAGTCTTATGATGTGGGCTAGCCTTGCATCAAGCTGTGAAGCTGTCAAATGAGCTGTTCTGGTTCTTTTTGAAAAATCTGATAGGGGCATGGATCCTAACTGTGGCTTCACCAGACAGTTGACATTTATAATTTCTTCCTTTTTGATTCTTTCCCTCCTGTTTGAAGTGTGGCAAGCTCAGCAACTGATCAATATGCAAAGCCTGTAGCTGTCAGTGGATACCTGCTCTCAGTGTTTGCACTCTTTTTAGTAGCTACAGCAGGAGAGAGGAAGAGTGGAGGGGAGGGGGGAAAAAGAGGTGAAGCAGTAGAGCTTTATTGAAAATCATTGCCATGAATATAAACGAAAGCAGGTATTGAGTGTGTCATAATACTCATCAAATAATTCCAGGTTGGTTTAATAGGCATGGGGTTCAAGGTGTTGACACTGACAACTTGAGTACATTTAGAGTCTTGTTAATAATCAGACCCACTGATTTTCCCATCCAGCTCTAATGCTAGGTCTTTAGTTCATTCTTTTCATGTCTTAATTTTTTAATCCGTTTTAGCTGTAAATATGAAGGAAACGGGAAGCTTTTCCCCTCCAGTATTTGACTAGCACATGGTTTGTTCAGAGCTTTCTGAGAGTCTTGTCTACTCTTTTGTCCTTTTCTTTTTCCTTTCTCCTTTATAGCCTAATTCAAAGCCCATTAAATTTGACCCAATTCTTACATAGTCTTTACTGGACTTCGGTTCTTTGACACACATCAGGATGACATCAAAATTAAGAACAGTATCAGTATTATGGGCAGGTTGTGGAAAGTATCAGAGGCAGGAGGTCTGAGAAAGCATTCTGCCTACAGTGGTCAGAGATCCAGAGCTTGTGTCTTTGAGGACGTTTGAAAGTGCAGACAGAAGTGACAAGCCCCTCTTGCTGTCCCAGAACTACCTACAAGGCGCGTCCCCAGGCAGCCCTGGTCTCTCACTGTCTGTGGTATAATTGTTCAGCTAGAATGATTCTGGTACCTACCACTGTTATTGAAAATCAGTCCATTCCCTTCCTGAAGTCTTTAAGTCCACAATATGGTAAGATATGTTTTCACAGCATTTTATAAATGATGCAATCTTGTTACGATGTAAACAGAATCGAAACTCATTTTGTGTTTGATGACTTGAAATGTTCTATAAAACCACAGAAACTGTTAAGTGATTTTTGTATTTCAGTTTTAGATGCCTGCATGCATGCACAGCATCCAGGAATTTGTTAGTAGATCCAGAGATGGTACAAGATGAGCTCATGTTGTGTTTTTGGAATCACATTTCTTGAAATATGCTGCAACAGTTTTGTTCATGTATTTTTGCTTTTAAAAGTGCTCTGAATTTTCTGTTTTGAGTACTAGAGTACTGTCAATATTGGTCAGTACTAGAGTACTGAATTTTCTGCTTTGGGCCAGATCCTGTTAATTTTACTGTAGAAAAAGTCCCGGTAGTTTAAGCAATAATTTCACACAAATTGAGATGATAGATCTGTGATTTTGTTTCTCCAAAGTAGATCTGGCACATGAATTCTGCTGACAGTTCATAAAATGAATCAGAGGCTCCCAAATTCTGGTATGTGAATCCTTTCAAAGTTCCCACCTTTGTGGGGGGGTGTGTGTGTGTGCTTAGGCGCTTAGCACCACGCAGGTGCCAGCCTGGCAGGGGCTGCTGCCATGGGCTGTGCTAGAGAAGATGTGGAGGCAGGATGAGGGTGTGCAGGAGGGTGTGCATGAGAGCTATATATGAGGTTAACACAGGCTATGAGCCTGGAAACCCACATAATCAGAGAGCCTCTTCATAGTAATTCAGGGGCTCACTTCATTTAATTGTTTACACAAATTGGATAAACCTATAGGTTTCTAGATGCTTTTCTTCTTTTCAAACTTTTTGTCCAGGCTGGACCAGGCAGGCGGTACAATGGTGGGCAACACCGCCACTCCCGAACCCTTCTGCTGTCTTAACGCAAGAATTCCAACTGACAGTACTCTAGTACTCATCCAGGGTGCAAGCTGTCACTAGCAACGCCAAGAGAATATATCTAGTACAAAAAAGGCTTCTCTCAACCCTACTGTGCTCGTTACATTTCATGGGAAAGCTTTTCCTACCTTCTCCCTCTGGAGAGCTTCTGCAGCAGCACAGCATGATCTGAGAGGCTGGGAAGCCTGTGATTACTTAGCACAGAAAGTACGCTGGTTGCTTTTCTGTTATGTTTTCCATGAAGGCATATTTGCAGGGGGAAGGTCTTTGGTGTTTTTCCCCAGCCAGGAGACTGCAGTGTGGCAACTGCTGCCCTTTTAACCGATGCTCTGAGGCATTTCATTCTTCTAACTGCAGACTGTTTGGGTGACAGATATTGATGAGTGCAAGATGGGGTCCCACACCTGTGGAGAGAACATAACCTGCACAAATACAGAAGGAAACTTCACTTGCTCGTGTGCTGATGATGCTTCTGGAACTGGCATCGGTTGCAGTGAGTAAATGGAGTGAGCAATTAAAATCAAGTGGGTCTTAACTAAGGACTGTGCTCTTGGATAAATGGTTATACCTAGAAATTAAGGAAACCCTGTATAGTGACATACTTGGCAGCCTGTGGAGCCGTCTAGCATTGCTTTAAGAGGCTGTTTTGAGGTGGACTAAGGAGACCAGATCTGAGTTTAGTTTGGAAATATCTACTTCAAGGTTCAATGCTAATTTGTACTGTCTAAATATAACGACACATCTATCTAATGGCCTTTACAATCAACAGCTGAAGTAAATGTTCCTTGGAGGTAACATTTTTGGAGGTGATTTCAGTCTGTGTTATTTTTCAAAGTCTCTGTGCCTTCTTTTCCTCTGCAGAAGGCTAGCACAAGAACCGTACATAATTTAAGTCCCATTTAATTCTTCAGAATAAGATAGTCTTTCAGATCCAGTGGCTAATTTTTCAAAAGGGCTCTTAAGCTCTTTAGAAAATCTGGTTACCAATTTAATGAAGGGAGCTGCTGATGGTTCAGCACTAGTGACTATAGGACCCTCATTTCAGTGCCTCGATGTGACAGCAGCATTCTGTGAAAATGTGGAGCTGAGTGACTCATCGTCTTACTCTGTGTCAACCCTCTTCACTGGAGTGAATTTTACTCCAGATCAAGTGAATGTCTGATGATGGAGGGACACTATGTGATTGTCACAGATCTGTTTCTGCAGAAAAACAGAAGGAAATTATGGGTTTTTTTAAGGAGAAGACCTATCAGGATTCCTACCCCTTTTCAGTTAATGAAGCTTTCATTAGTTTCAGGTGTCACTCTGGAAACAATGATTTTAAATGATGCATGACTTGGAAGTAATGCCCTCTAGGTCCATCAGCTGTAAAACTGATCCCATGTCTTCATGTGTGTTAACACACTGTTTTAGTTCTTTGCCTAATCAGTAAGCTCTTTGAGCAAGCAGAAATTTTCTTTGCAGAATGCAGTCACACCTGAGGTTCACTAAAATCACTCGTCCTTTTCCATTCAGGCTCTTTGCCATTGCAGTTCTCCTGCAAATGAAATTGTAAAAAACAAATGTCGTTGAAGGTCATGTTCCAATAAAACTGGTGTGAGTCATAAAACTGATCCCATAAATGTATAAGAGCAATTGGGCGCGTTTGTGCTAAGCCATACTGCTAGAAATTCTTGGTTCTGACCTACAGATTTGCTGTAGCATCAAAGTAGGCGAGGAAGCACTCCTTTTCTGTAAGGGCATGTCTGCGCTGTAGGTCACGCTCTGCAGAGATATTAGAGCTACCTTTAAAACTAGCTAGTTTGGATATCTATGTAGGTGACAGTGTGTGTCATTCAGAGCAGGCTACAAAACCCTTTGAAGAATTGGGTCAATAGAGTTCCCTTCTTCTCCAGTGATGCTGTTATCTGTACCTGAGCTGGCTTGAAACAATAAAAGATGTGATCTGCAGTCACACATAGATGCAATCAACTGGATGGTAGCAGAGGAGAAATAATCTACATAAGAATGACAAGTTGCATGTGAAAACTTCTCAGTCTGAGATCCAAATGCGTGAAATACAGCCATCCTTCACCTGTACATCTGACTCTGGTACTTTATGCATGGCAGGGATTTACCTTACCCTCAAGCTGCGTAAGTTGCAAAAATCATTTAAGCTTAAGTAACTAGACAGCCAGTGCAGTTTTTCTTCAGAACTGTACTCACATCTAAATAGACAGAAGGCAGCAAACCTCTGTGAGCCTTTCACTGCAAATCTAGAATCAAGCATCTTTAGTATTGTGATCTAAAGTTCTGTATGCCTAAATTTGATAAGCAACTTCAGCAAATAGTTAAAACACAAGTAATTGGTCAGAATTAGAGATTTTTACCTACTTTGCTATCTTGAAGTTCTGGAACTCTTTTGTAAGATCATGTTGCCAATGCAGCCAAAAGTTTGAGATGTCCTTCTGAAATCCCATGTTTCAGAATCTACTGTGTCCCCTGCTATTGTCAGCAATGAATACTCTACACACCCTGTGCAAGGTGATTCTTTAGGATGCCCTCCTGCGTACTGCCTCCATGGTGGAGTGTGCAATTACGTTTCTGATCTACAAGACTATGCCTGCAAGTAAGTACAGAAATTTGTATTGTCTGTGCTGAAGAATGGTATCCTTAGGGCTCAGTTGAGTGCAGACAGTGAGGTGTTTGTCCATAAATTATCTGTTAATCACTCATGCTAGTAATTATCATTAGCCTCTGCTCTTTTCTCTAAGTGATCACTGCAGGTTTCTGTAAGAGGTCACTCCATTCACACTCGTTACAATTAATAGTAGGGTTGGATTTGTTCCCTAAGCACTCAATTCTTTGCTTTGGAAATATGAGATAAGTTGTTAAGTGACTTAGTGCTCATGGCTTTATGAAAGAAGCGCTTGCTGTCTCTCCTGTATGTATTGTGCTGACTTGTACCTCCCTGTTGGCCTTGCTGTTCATGTGTAGCACTCTTTGGGATGGAAGAGGACATCTCTGTCTTGTCTTCTCTGATTGGGACCAGGAAGGAGAAGTCTAGTGTCAGCATCTGCCCTTACAGTTTGTAGCATCTTGGTCCCTCGCAGAAAAGGTAAAACATGATGGTCTCACAAACAGAGAGAGTAGCAATGAGGCCTCAAAAATGAGAGACCTCTTTCCTCCTGTTGATATTTTTGTGAAGCCTAATTCCCAGTTCCCCAAATGCAGTTCCTGATAAAAGCAAAAAGAATCTCATATTTCCAGAAGTCAGCCTTGGCCTGGTCAATGTGACAGCCTAGTACCATGGGGTAATCATTCCTTCAAAACTATTAGTGCTGGAGTTTGTGTAACTTGATTATATTTGAATCTGTGTTATATCTTTCTTCAAAATCAAGCATTAAAGTGTTTATAGTGGGACAAAATGAATGCCTGCCTCTTTCCCTGGGGTCTCACCTGGTGAGGGAGGACCTGTGCAGGGGATGGATGCTTTTCCGTAGCTGGCAAATCTCCCTCTTGTCTCAGTAGCTTGGGTGGCCCTGGTATAACCCTGGAATGAGGAGAGCAAGCGTTGTGCTGAAGGGTTTTTTTGACCCACCATTTCCCCAGATCTTCCTTGTACTGCACTGCAGGAACCTCTGTACCAGCACATTCCTGCAAGAACCGTCAAATCCTAGGCTTTCTTATTTTTAAATATGAGTGGTCTCCCCTGCCTACAGACCTCTGTACCTGCAGGAATATGAAATGAATGTATCCCATCTACATACATGGGAATGAAGTGGATGCTTTGTGCTGCAGATTTCCTAAGCTCGCAAAGCCCTTAGGCAGAGCCATTACAGGAGATGAGCTCATGGCCATCCCTGGTATTTGTTATAAATTTTTAGTGTAAATTTTGAAGGTATTGAAAACTATCTTTTTTTTACCTCACTGAGTTTTTCCTATGAAGCTGAAGAGTCCACAACTGCAGAACTTTCAAATTGTATCACATCTTTTTTTCTTTTATTTGTTAGGTGTTAGTGCATAATAAGAATCCAAAAGTATGTATTCTTCACTGCTGGAAATGGAAGCTTTTTCAAAAATTAAGGAGCAATCATGCTAAGCCACGTTCTTGGGGGCCAGGGTTCCTGTGTGGACCTTGCTGAATTCTCACATTGCTGAATTTTCACTAGATGGCAGCATTCATTCATGTAGGCCATAATATATTAAATACCAAAACAGTCAGGGGAAAATGTTACCTAGCAAAAATGACATACCAAATGTGATTTGTATTTTAATTAATAAAAACCTCTTACACTAGAAAGTAGATCTTCTAGCTTTTTTGGAATTTATTGTGATCTCACATTAAAAAATTAGCAGATTTCTGCCTTCCCACGTATATGCATTCTAATTTGTGACAGAATGAGAGTGCTTGTGCCTGATTTAATAATGAATGCTGATATAACGTTTTCAAGGACATCAGGTAAAAGCTGCTGCAGGTCAAATCTTGCTTCTTTGGCTCATTTGACTAGCTCTTTTGATTTGAGTAAAATTAGAGCAATTAAAAATTGTGAGCAGGATTTGAGCCTACGTTGCTGAGAGATTGTTATGAAATGAGTAGACTTTTTTTTTGGTGTTTATTATTCATTTTTTATGTCTCTCACCTTGGACAGTAAAACTAGGCTGGGATTCTTTTTGATTTATTTTTCACATTCTAGTAATTTTGATTTGAGGGTTTCATGCACTGATATCTCTATGTTGGGTGTTACAGTGGTAAAAACAAACAAATAAACAAAAAATGCCTGCAGAAGGAGCTTGTATTAAAAATAACTTATGAAGATATTTCTGACCCATGTGAGGTTTTTTTTTTTAGACGCTTTTCATTCATCTTTTATTTTAAAGTTAGGATTCAGATTACAATTTGATTCCCTTAATCAAATCACTCTGAAAATATGAGTAGATCCTATATTGCCTATTTCAAAGAAAGGGAAACTTGCTGCTGGGAACAGTTAAATGGAAAATCTTAAAGAAACGATAAAAACACAGCAGGATTTAAGAGAAAATTATTTTTTCTATTCTTTACTCATTAGAATCTGGAGATTATAACCTCGCTGTATAATTCTATAGGTTTACAGTAAAAAAGTCTTTTAATATTGAATTCTATAGGTTTTGACAGCCATCCCTTTAAAGTCATTTTGTCTTCACCACTACTAAATTCAACCAGGTATTTCCATAGCAGCTGCCAATGGTAAATCAATACACAAGGTGACCGAAGTGATGATCTGGGTTTTTTTCCTCCGCTGTCTGTTACAAAGTGTGCTCACTTCTCTTTGGCAGCTGTGTGACAGGTTATGTCGGGGAGCGGTGCCAGTTCAGCGATCTGGAGTGGTGGGAGCAGCAGCACGCCGAGCGGGTGAAGATGCGGAACATCACCATCACAGTGTGCATAGCAGTGCTGGTTCTCCTGCTACTGCTGGTGTCCCTGGCTGCCTACTGCCACAGGTAGTGCTTCCAAACACGTGTGGTGAACATGTGGACAGGGGCAGAGACACTGCTGATTTTCACAGAGGGCTCATGGCAAAGAACGTGAGCTGTTCTTCAGCTGGTGTAAAGTGCCATGTCATCCTTGCTACTCTTGTGTTTTGCAGTAATTGGATCTAGGAATAATTCAGAAAGTTTTGGCATGTCCCTCGCCTGCGGTACTTGCATTGGTGTTAGTGAGTGATGTGTGTTTGGGGGGATGAAGAATAGACCTTACTAGGTTTGAAGAACAGGACAAGGGGTAATGGTTTTAAATTGGAAGAGGGGAGATTTAGATTAGTTATTAGGAAGAAATTATTTACTGTGAGGGTGGTGAGGCACTCGAACACATTGCCCAGGGAAGCTGTGGATGCCCCATCCCTGGAGGTGTTCAAGGCCAGGCTGGATGGGGCTTTGAGCAACCTGCTCTAGTGGGAGGTGTCCCTGCCCATGGCAGGGGGGTGGGAACTTGATGATCTCTAAGGTCCCTTCCAACTCTAACCATTCTGTGATTCTGTGAGGAAGACCCATAGTTTTATTGATGAGAGCGTTCAGGAGCATGCTATTCACTTCTTCCTTGATTTCCCTTAAGAGCTGTAGATGTCTGAAACTGTCATGGTAGAGTTTGGCTCTTCTCTGCTAGCTACCCCCATAGTTTGGTTTTACTTCACTTTCAGTGTTGAGTGGCACCTGAAAGTTTCCTTGCCATTGAGAAAAGCAGTGCACTACTCTTCCAGTAGCAAACTTCCACGGTGATGCCTGCAGCAATGAATGTGAAAGCAGTTTTCCTGGCAGGAGAAAGAGTAAGGCACATCTGTTGTAAAAGTACTCCCTGGCATTTTCCATGGCTGTAATGAATTGTGCAGGTTTGGGATTCTTCTCAAGGCAAAAAGAATCCCTCCAGTCACTATTTAAGAACCCAGTCTGATGTGAAATTAAATGTCATCGATGTCCCTTGGACTGGAAAGTACTCAGCGTTTAATAAGTCTTTTGGCCATGACCTTGGCAAATATCTGTTCTCAGAGGCTCTTGTTTAAATGCATATTTAAAAGTAAACAAATAAAAAGCCAGACAGGAGCCAAATCAAGAGTCTTCTGCTGCGTGCTGACGTGCCCTCCCTATGCAGGGGTTTTGTTTTGTGGTTTAGGTGAATTTTAAAATTAGACTCTCTTAGACGTAAAAAGTTAAGATACAAAAGAAGTTAACTATGGAAGCTAATATTTTCCATTTTTATTTAATGCTTCCTGGCATATTTAGTCCATAAAAGTAGAGAAGCTGCCATGCTTCTTATTTTCTATTAATTAATGATAGAGGTCCAGAATTAAAGCTAGGCGCAGCCTGGTTTGTTCTCATGACCTGGCATTTAGAAGCTAATCAGTGGAATGATACATACAGAATAGACAACTTGTGAGATTCTTATATTTCCCACATATGTCGTATAAACTGTCATGAAAAATAGCCGGAATACGGCTGGTTTTAAGGTGTGAAGATATTAATTCTCTTCCTTTCCTCTCTTTTTTGTCATTTCTCCATGATTTACCTTTCTTTCTTGCCAAATGCTTTTGATCAATATAACTATTTACCTCAACAGCAAGTTTTCAATTACGTGCTTGATTTAATTTGTACTGCAGTTATTACTAGCACAACTAGATCAAAATGAAACCAATTGGCTTAAGATCCCTATTTAACTGGGGTCTGGAAACCAGTATTTGGGTTGAAATTGCTATACTGCTTTTTCACATAATCTACTGTATTTTGAAATGTACCATTTAAGTCTGTAATAGCCCTGTTCCTTCCCCTTTAAAATGGAGACATCTATCTCCTTTTAATTGGAGGAAATGAGGTTGGACATCTATACCTGCCAATTTGAAAAATGTGTAAACTGGAGGCCAAAAATACCAAAGTATTGTGTTGGTTTGTTCAATGACTGCAGTCTGCTGAAGAGTATTGTGTTATTCTTAATGTTAGGTGTAGGCAGTCTGACTGTATAGTATGCCAAGTTTCCTATCTTGCTTGGGAAGCAAGGAAATAACTCTTTTCTAACCAAAACAAAATAAATATCTGAATCGCAGATTTAACGCCGACTATCACCCCGCCTCAATTGGCCAAGGCTGTGCAAAAATCGACAGTAGGACTGGGATTAGGATTGAGAAATTCTTGGCCTCCTGCCCATGCTCAGTCAACTAGATTTCACTGCCTTGTCTGCTTGTGCTCAGTCTCACACGAAGACTCTCGTGCTCGCCAAGTCCATCTGGCATCTGTTACTCCGCATGCTGTAAAGTAAGATGTAGAATTAGTAGCGGGGCATCCGGCTGAGGACCGTGCCTGTGTGTGAGCTCTGTGCAATGGATTTTATAACTCTTGAAAACGGGCTGGAGTTTTGTCAACACTATGAGCTGCAATGCAGAACGGGCACATCCAGCTGACAAAACATGAACAGCAGCCTTGCCACGGTGTTGGGGAAAAATCAAAATGGACTAATTTACCTTATTTCTCAGCATTCTGCTCTGTGGATATACCCTCAGATCTGACACCTATTTGATTTCGTATTGGCAGTCTCAGTCTTATCCTCTACTGGGAGCAATTACTTTTTACTTTCTAAAAAAAAAGTTTGAATACACAGGAACGTGTTATAGAGAATCTGGGGAGAAAATCCATGATGGAGACAGGTCTTTCTTGTTTCAAGCAAAAAGCAAATTTTATTTACATTGGATTTTCATGAAGGGAGCAATATATGGTAATTATGGCAGATGCACTTCCTCAGTTAGTATATGAATGTGATGTAAAAATAAAAGGAAAATAAGGAAAATTCCAATTTTCTTTCGTACATGTCTATTAAATTTCATTTAAAATGAATGAGACTTCCGGAATTTGAAGAGTGTAACAGTAATTTTCTTAGCTTAGGAGGAGACAACATGTACGTAAAATCAGTAAAGATGTACTGATATATCAGCTCTTTTCCTTATGACCGTGTTTTCTATGTTAGGGCCTGTATGAGCTTTTAATACTGCCTTATAAGTGATTGCTGTTTAACTGCAAAAATAACAACTTTTGAATTTATGGACCTAGCCCCTTAGAGCTGATTATTCATATCCTTTTCTAACTCCAGGTTATACTCTTGGCTTTTTTTCCCCTTGAGCTAATTCCGTTGGTCATGCTTTTTCCTGGAAATATCTTAGTTCGAAGCTTTTTGAGGCTTTTGGTTTGTTTATTTCATAGTAATTTCTGAAACTGTTGTTTTTCGTAAATGATGCAGATGAATGCAGAAGCGACTTTCATAATTGTAACTATCAATGGTGTACAAAAATACAGTCAGATTTTTATTTCTGAGCTTCACCCACAAACGCTGTTCATTTTATTGGCTGCAACCTAAATTTTTAATAAGAGGAATGTATTATGTCCCTTCTGTAAATACCTGCAGAATAATATGTGGAAGGAAGCAGCATCTGTTCCTCCCAAAGCAAAAAAAAAATTGCCTCAGCTTTTGTTCTGTTGCAGAAGTCAAAACTTGTATAAGAAGAATCTCTATGCAGAAGTGGCAAGAGATGCGAGCAGCCGTGCTGACAATGAGAACGTGACGCCTACAAGCAGCAAGTCTCGGGTAACTATATTAATGCGGAGTAGAGAGGGAAGCAGGAAGGATCAAAGAGTGTTAGGGATCCACTTGAGATTATCCATCAAATAATTCACATCTTAAATATATTAAATAACTGCTAGAGTCATCAAGTGCTTTGCTGTGAACCCTAGTTCATCTTACCTCATTGTTATCCCTCAAAGTTCACAGCTGCCTGGATGTATTGCAACCATTAGCCAGTGTTATTGTTAGCTTTGAACACAACAGTTGGGGAACTGTGTTCTAAATTAAGGAAATGGCAATGTGATGACATGGCATATCACAGGTTATTTTCACAGGAAAGTATGCCCTCAGTAAAAAAGGCTTCTTGGAAGCCAAGTATTGTGTGTGCTACATGAGATGTTAAACTTTATTTTGGGGGTTGATGAAATTAAATGTCTTTGTATTAAAGGCTGCTGCCTTGTAAAGAAAAACAACCAGGGTGTTACTAGGCTGTTTGGGAGGGAATATAAAATACAAATTTTGCACCGGTGTAGGTAGAAATGCCATCATGATCTGGTTGTACTGGCCTGTTTCTGTTGTCGTTTTTGAAGTTGCATCGGAGAATTTGGCCCCTTAAGATCCGATCTAAGGACCTGGTTCTCACTGGCATTAAAATGACATTACACTGCTAGTTGATAGCAATTGAAACTTGAAGTTGGCAAAAGTGACGTAGTTGGCATCTGCGGCTACCTCTGTGCTCAGTCTGGGACTCCTTTCTCAGAATGGTATGAGTTCCCCTGAGAGCTTGTCTGCACACACAGATCATCCAGCTCTGCGTGAGCTGCTGTAATGCAGGCATCACCATACTTGTCCGGGTAGCATCCCATCAGCTCAGCAGCACACACACTTCAAAACAAGCACAGTTATGCCAGTGGAAAAGACTACTGGAAGTGTTTATACTTGTACAGGATTGGTAATAAACTCTAGGGAAGCACATACCTTTTCACTGGGGTAACCACACACATGGTTTTTTTAGTATGGGTATTACTGAAGGTTTTAAAGCCTTTCACAACCAACTATAGCTGGAAAGGTACAAGAACCACGTGCATAGTAGTCATGGTCACAAAAGAATTTGACTTTAAAAGGCCTGAAGTTTGACTCTGCTCCAAATGTTTGACTCCAGAAAGAGATGAGTTTGTTCTACTTGGGAGTCTGTTTGAGGGGTTGAATATCATGAAATATTTATAGTGCAAATCCAAGGATTTTTAATCAACCCAAAGAAGCCTTCGCAAATGGTTTAGATTGAGTGTCTGGCAGGATTTGTGAGTGAGTAGCCACTGAAACACATTATCAAATTATCTTGGGAGTACTGAATTGACTTGACCCTGGTTATGACATATTGTTCCTTAGCTGGTCAACTGCATACTCTTGGGGACCTTTTGTTACCAGCACTTTATTCCTCCAGGTACTGGACAGGAAATGTGCTGAATCATTACGATGTCATCGTGTGTTCACAGCAGAGACAGAAACCGCAGCTTGCAAAATATCTGAGGCTGGGAAAATCGGAAACATTTGTTGGGACTAAGAACAGCTCGTTGCCTGGGAGCAGAGCTCTAGGAGGCCTGCAGCTCGTCAGCTCTGTTCCCACCTGCTGTTGTCCCCACAGTTAATGCTAGTGGTCAATGACATTTTTGCTGAATTAGGTGTAATTAGACAGCTAAGCAATGGACTGAATCAACAAAAACAAATCCAAGCTACCCATCTATTACACACTCGTGTTAAATTTCACCGCGCGTTCTTGCTGTGGGAGACATCAAATACATTAATAAAGTAATTTATTGCAAATGGTCTGTTGCAGTCTGGAAGAGGAAATCACTGACCCTTTGCTAATTATTGCTGCTTACACAGTAATGGATTCCTGTGGTTCCATGCATGTGATTTTTCTCTGTGCTGATGTAGCCATTGAGTGTTAAGTTCACCGCGGCTTCATGCATGCATGCGCTCAGGTTAGAAACTGTATAGTTGCCCAAAAGCAGCAGGAAGTTGTCCGTTTCTACTATTCACTCACACTGGATTATTGGGGAGCTTTATGTAAAAAAAAAGAGATTATACAACATTGGGGACAGAAAACTTTATAGCTTCTCAACTCTTAAGGTACTGGAATAAGTTTTGGGGTGCTGTTGATTTATAAAGCATAAATAATCCTAACGAAGCACTTCTTATGTGGACTGCATGATATGTAAAAAGCTCATGGAATGCACTCCTTTTGTAGCTCACAGTGCTACCGCTCATTCGTGAGGCTGACGAGAGGGTGTGCAAAGACTTTCTTGTTCTTGCCCATCTCGGTTAGTGTAGAGGATAATGAGGTTTTACGCTGTCATGCATATCAAATACTAGGTATTGTAATACCTATAAATTGTCCAAGTGTCATTCACTGTTCCCTTTTACTTTTATTCTCCCAAGTGAGGCTACATTTAGTGGAGAGTATGCCTGGGTATTTTTTCACATTTGTGTTAGAGTTCAATAAGCAGGCTAGGTTTGTCCTAGGGATATATAAGCTTTGGTAAACTTCTGCACGTGCTTGGATATTGATGCTACTCTGAGACTTTTTGTCCAGCAAGTGTTCTGCCTTGCACAGTCAAAGATATTTTGCAGAAGTGTGTGTAGCTGAATCTCCTCTGGGGGTCTGTCACATGTGGGTTAGCAGCTGCAAGCCTACAGATTTTATGTAAATGAACTGATGCCTAAATAGTCACCTGCTACATCTGTGGTCTATCCACGTAAACCCACCAATTATCCACCTGGAACACTGAATCTGTCAGTCGTTCTGCTGGGACATCTTACTTAGAGACATTTTCTTTTCTTTCCTGTCCCCACAATTTAAACATCCTCTTTTTACTGTGTTTCCCTCTTTCTTTCTATACTATTGCAGCACAGTGCTTCATATTGCTTTCCTCTACCCCTGTTTTTTGTTTTCCCCCTGGTCTTTCCAGCATGTTCTCCCAGAAGGTCCCACCTTCTGCTTCTGAGGTGTCGCTTCCACTGTCACTGGGGGACAAGGGAATTGCAGACCCCAGGTGGTGCTGAGAGCCGGAGAGGGAGGCTCGCTTCCTTCCTTCTGTCTGACAGGGTTTGCTGCTGTCTGGTTGCGGGTCTCCCCAATACTTTAAAAGCGGCCCTCAGTATTATGGAGGGGGGTTGACTTTCATGTACTTTTGTTCTTGCATCTTGAAAGGTTAATTTGCAAGGCAACAGAATGGGTAGTTCTTTACTAGACTGGGACTGCACACTTTCCAAAGAAAGACCGGGGCTGTCATCAACTCAAGTGTTTAATTATCTGCAGGGGAAGGGTCATCCCAGAAGCCAGGATGACCTTTTTCCCCCTGCTGTGGTTGGAGTGTGTGGCTCTTCTAGTTTGCCTCTTGGGTTTCAGAAGATTGGTTCATTTTATATTAATTTGTGCTCTGTATATTTTGTGCATATTGTATGTATTTGCAGTTTGCAGTTGTTAAGGAGTGTAACAGTTCTCTGGAGACTAAAGCGGTTGATCTAATTGAGTGTGAGACTGCAGATCCCCATCCTGCCTGTCCTTCAGAATATGGTGAGTAGGATTTCCTTCCTTATTAGATGTCTCCTTACCTTTGTACCAGCAGGAGCAGCAGCAGATAGAGGAGAAAGAGAAATGAAAATTTTATTTCTGGCCTGTTTATAGCAGCTGTGCATAGCAGAAGCCATGTTTGTATTGCTGTGGAGGGACCATTCAGTCTTTCACTTTGCAGATTACTCATGAGAAATTACGCTACAACAGTGCTTTCGTACTCATAAGAAGCCAGATGCTTCTCGTGATAGTAATAATATCATATTTTTGCACTTACATAGAACTTCACAGGTTTGCTTCATAGCAAGTGAGTTATGCCCATCATACTGATGGGGAATGTACATCCACGGAAAGATATATAAGACATTCCGTATTCATTCAGGTGGGATAACTTATGTGGTGTGAGAGGTCCAGGACTCCCCAGAAACCTTTTGCCCTGCGGCAGCAACTGCAGTTCTGCTTTTTGTATGAAGGTGTTTGAGTGCCTGGGGGGTGTTTGATGCTTAAACAAATTTGAGATTAATAAAGGAGATGTGCCTCCCATCCCTGGCGCAAAGGCAGCAGGCAGCATAGGAGCACCCAGTGGGCTTCCATGGTTCCAGGTTACCAGCTGGACCACTATGAATTTTAGGAAATGCTGCTGTATACGTGGCAACTGAATCTCCTAATTGCTCAGATGGTGAGAAAAAGACTGACATCCTCAACTATTTGTCTTATTTACCATATATACCTCCTAGCTACAGAAGTTACTAGAAGAACCCAGTTTGTGTCAGTCATTTAGAAATATGCAAAGACAAATGTTTGAGGGTACTCAATTGGGCAAGCATCTTGCAAGATTTTCAAAATTGCCCATCCTGTCCTTAGACATAAATTGGGAAATCACTTTATTCATCACTAGAAAATATGCCTCACGTTTACTTTGTCGGACTAATATTGTGAACATGTGTAGAACTGTACCATCCACTGAAGGAAGCCTGATGTTTCCCATTAGGAAGCTCTGTTTTCATTTATAGTTTTATCAGATGCAGCTATTGGAACAGAAATTTCTCATGACAGGTGTGTGATTTTTTTTTTTCCTAGTTGAAAATTCTTAGCAGAAGTGGTTCGACCATTTTGGATAACAAGACTGGCAAATAATCTGATGTCTTTTCTAACACGTTATAGAAAGATCTTATACCATGCTAATGAATAATTCTAAGATCTTCTGACCTTGGAGCAGGGGGTTTAATTTTGCCAGGCAGGTGGTCTTGCTGTCACAGGCACACGTTTTCTTCCTCTTCTATATTAAAACAGAAAGCCATGAAATTTGCCTAGGACAAGTAATTTCTTAAAATCTGAAACATTTTCTTGACTTTGCCTCTTTTTTGGTTCTGTTGACATGGATTGGCTCTGTAATTTTCTTAACTTGATTCTGTGCTTCCTTTCATAGCCTTCCTCTCTCAAAGCTGCCATTAGCTTTCTCTTAGCTTAGTTATCGTGAAGCTTCTCAAATGGCTTTCAGTAATACATATCCATTTTCTCCAGTGGAAGAACAGCCTATAACATACAACAAAGCAGCAGAGGCTTTGGCAGAAGAGGAGAAAGAACAAGGCTGTCGACAAGAGGTTCCTGTTGGCGAGAAATCGCAGCAGCCCATGGGAGCGGCAAGGGGCCCTCCCCAGGCTCCCTGGAGCATCCACCCCAAGCCCCTGCTGGAAAGGGAGCCCCGCGAGCTTGCCCCAGCCAGTCTGCTGATGCAGCCAGACTAGAAGCAGCCTGGATTTGAGTGGGAAAAGGAGGAAGGAGGAAGTCAGTAGAGAATGGGAACTCATGAAACACTGAAGCAGCCCTCATCTTTTTGTTAAAATCTGCTTTAGAAAAAAAAACACAAATCAAGACAGAACAGAGAAGTCCTTGCCACTCCTTGCCCATCATCTCTGCTTGGAAGAATTACTGCGAGCAACATATTAGCAATGAGTACTCTAAGTATCACTTTAAGGGTCACTGCTGCTAACTTCATTAACTGCCTGCTAAAAGGACACTGAGGAGAACACAGACTGGAGGGTGATTTGTCAGAGATAAGCACGTTCTAATGGAGTTTATTGCAAGTAATGGCCTTTACACAAACACACACCGAGTCCAGAAAACTGCCTAGAAAATGGGCCAGAAGCACAACTGCAGAGAAACTGGAATGGAAGATGATGCAGGAAAACGAGTTAGAAACAAATCTTTTTATTAAAATGTTGTTCATAGGCAGTTTAAGCCTCTCCCCAGTTCTGCTGTCAGGCCAGTGTAACTTCTTGGACTTCTCCAGAGATATTCTTGTGTCTGCTTCTGTGAGTGAGCACCAAATGGAGCCTGGCATTTCTCAGGTTTGGTGGGCTGGAGGATTGTTTGTGAGCGTATGGTGTTAATGATGGTCACATCTATTAAGTGAGAGGTAACATTTGAGGGGAAAGGTGATTCTTCCATTAAGTGTTCCGGTCTACACTGGTCCTTCAGAGCATTACAGGATTGTTTCTGGATTAAGGCAGTGGGCCTGAGCCTGCTTTCAGCCCTGCAGCGTGTGCTGGAGCTGTCTCCTTGCCTCACAGAAGTGTGGCTGGCAGCAAAACCTGCTCTGTTATATAGGATTTAGTGTGAGGAAAGAAGTGAGGAAAGAAGTCCAGCCAGTTGCTGCTCCAAAGAACAGGAGGAGTGGGACAAACAAACAAAAAAACACCTCAGTTTGGACAGACTTCCACATAGCTTATTTGTGCTGCATGGGATCAATTGGAAAACAACACCAATTTTTCTTGTAACTGGCTTTCTAACAGCTACAGTTCCCTTCCAGTTATTTACTAAGAACTAACTCACTTATAAAGCTCTGTTCTATACAGAGTTGTACCTTAGTTGTTTATCATCTCAAGTGATTTTCACCTGTGGTCTTGACTCCTTAAGGCTGTCTTCAGAAGGTTTTGGAAGGTATCTGGAAATCAGCTATATTACTAATAAAGTTTTAATTGTAGGGGATCTCCCAGTCCTCTATCTTTAAAGCCTGCTACTGTAACTATCAGACACCTTCTTTAAACTCCAGTACAGTGCCCACCACTAGTGTTCCTTGTAATTTATTAGCTGGATAATACTGGCAAATGTTACTAATTTGTGTGCTTGCCATCTTGCCTTTTGTTTTTTAAGAATCCTGCCAGGAAGGTATGGGATGTTGTCATTTGGTTACCAGGTCTGTAGGCCAATGATGGGGAAGAGTATCGAAAGCCTTTCACCTCTCGTCCCAAACAGCTACACGCTGCAGTAATTTTGTGGAGTCGGTTCTGATTTATGTTGGTGTAAACAGGAAGAATATTTAGCCCAAGGTGTCTGAATTATAATGAAGATAATGCCGTGTTGTATAGAGAGTTGTCACTTTTTTGCTTATCCTCTAAAGTGATTTTTTTGCTAGTGGTTTTGAATTGGTGAGTCTGTTTTCTAATCACACCAGTTCTGAATTCAGAATAAGCTTGTAAAATAGGCATTTCCAGAGGTTAGTTGGACCCAGTAGCAACAAAGACTTGTCCTCTTGTGTGAGTAGCAACAAGGGTGCTTCCACAGAAAGAGAAGTGGTTGAGCAGAGTTGGCATACTAAACTGTGTTCAGGAGAGCGCAACCACTGGGTGGAACCATTAGTATTTGTTAAATTTTATTTTAAGTTCAGCATAGTTAAATTTCATTAACATTGTTAAAAACATCTAGTTTGGATTCCTTGGTCTTTCACAGTTCATCATTGATCTTGCATATTTTGATGTCCAGCTATAAAGGCCATGATTCAGTAAAGTATTTTGTTTCCATCAGAGCTGGAAAGTAAAATTACTTTAATCCCTGCACTTTGATTATCTCTGGTGAAATACGTTTGTGTGCTTAAAATCAAAGTATTGTGATGAATGATAGTCATCTTTTGGTTGGAATTTCCCTGCTCAAAGGAAATAAAGATTTGTAACTTTGAATCTTGTCTAGACAAAGGTGTTTCAGAGTACTTACAAATTAGTTTCATATTCTACTCCGTGTTTTTTTTACTTTGTTTTCCTTCAGTCTAGGGATCTTAAATTTGATAGTGTTCTTTACAGAATAAGATAGTAAAATCGAGCTGGTATGTTTTTGTAATTACGGTGTTTCGTGTTTTAAATGTTTCCTAAACTCAGCTTGAAACTCAAAATAATCTTTAGTATAAAACCTTGAGATGATATTTCAACACAAATATAATATATTTGGTTTATTTGTATGTTTATAAAGCTATTGATTTATAAAATAAAATTTAAAAAGATTCCTGGTGTCCCTCTTGTTTTAAAAGAAGACAATTAAAAATTCTGGTTTTATTTAACCCATGTCATGTTTGTTACAGCTCCATTGGTTTGATACAGCCGCAGTGTGTAATGTGTTGTTGCAGCACAAGCCGATATCACGGGGTTTTCTTTCACCGCTCAGAAAATCTGTACTAATGAGGATTAGTTTCTGCATCTCCCAGGTAATCCCACCTTGAATACAGTAAGTTTTTATTTATTATTTTAGTTACACATTCCCATAAACCAGTAGAAGCGATATACTCCTTTTTGTGCACTTTTAAATGACTCTATTGTGAATGTTGCTACTTGTTTGTCTAGAAATATTATCCATGGTTTCACAATATGTTTTCAAACTGGTGTCCATGATATTGTTCTCAGGCTTTACATGCAGATCAGTTGAAGTCAAATCGTTGAATCATGGAGGATCCTCAATTTTTTTGGCTACACTTTTTTCAGGTATACAAAAAAAAACCCCAAAACTTTAAAAATTATTAGACTTTCTGGGTATGTAGCTAACTTAGTATTGCCCTCAAATCCTACTTTTATACTCTGACTTCTAAAAATGAAATTAATGTGTTATATTAAGCTGTAAAAGAGGAATTCAGAAACATAGGGGGCAGAACTGTCCAAAGTGAGAAAAATATTGGGAAATTCTGAAGAGGAAGGCAGAAAATTACTTTGGTTGGTTTAGTAAATCCTGACTTTATTGGAACTGCCATTTCAATTCTCTGAAGCTATATTTTCATCATGAACAAATGAAGAATGATTCGTGCTTCCAACCTAGATGATTCTATGATTCTATGCTCCTTCATAATGAACATAGGCAATACAATGGTTCCTAGTCATAGAAATGCACGACACACATCATTTTAAGTCTCTTTTGCAGTCAGTTGCAGCTTTGCAGAAGTTTCAGCCAGAAATTTTCCATCCTGGTAATATCAGAATGAAAATATTTCTAAAAAAAATCTAGGAAAAAAGTAAAAAATTATTCAGAATGGGATTAAGGGGAGCCTCTGCCTTGTTAACATATATTGTATTTTTGTCTTATTGGCAGTCGTTTTATCTCATGTTATTTCAGGGTGATGCCTACGCTGTTCAGTTAGTCTTCAGGACACACTCGGTGTTATTGCTTCGCTCTCTGATAACTTGCCATCTTTATCTCTGTGCATGTGAAAAGAAAAGATGTTAGTGGCATTAGAAGCCTCCCCCAGAGCCCCAGGAATGCACCCCAAACACAATCTGCAAGGGTGATAGCCTAAGTTGGCTCATGTTCCTCTGATCTTTTATTGAGACTGCTGTTTAATGCCAGTTTTGATGTGGACCAGGAACAGCCAACTTTGTGAAGACCATTCATCATGGGATTAACTTTCAGGCACTCCTCAGTACTGAGGTGGACTAGATTCAGACCAGTGAAAAGCCTTAGTCCCTTCTAACTGGCCTCAGGGACCCTTGATATTCTGCAGTTTCAGGGCTTTGAAACTTGACTTTTGGGACAACTGCAGCAATAATAATCTATAAAGATACAGAGGCACTTCTGTAGTGAGACCCTGGCCACTATCGTGTCTTCCTCCTCAAGCCTAGGTGTTACAACCAAAACGTCTTCTCCTTGCCTACTTTCTTTTTGGAGGGGATATTTCTAACTCTTCCATTCTATTAGACAGAAGCAAAAGCTAAACCAAAGCCTAGAAGGAATTTCTGCACTTCGTAGATCAAGACCCTGTAGTCTGGCAGCTGCCTTTTTTTCCAGATAAGAAGTTAGGTTACGTCTCCAAGATTAATTTTAGGAACATCTGAGTCCTAGATGCTTGTTTTTGCTCGCACCCACTGCTGTGTGACACTGTTACCTTTCCAAGCACTCAGCTTTATACCACGTGCCTTCCAGGAGCTTCAGTTCACAGATAGTCTTACCCACGTTACCTCCAATCTGGCCTCACCGTGTGCTCGTTGTGGGTTATGGGGATTCTGTCTGCCAGCCAGTTTTCAGTCCGTGTAGCAATATTGGCCTTACCCACGTGGCCTTTTTCCAAACCAATTTGGAATGGTTTTGAGAGTAAGTCAAAGATACCGTGTAAGGGAATTTCTCACTTTTATGTGAGCAGCTACTGGAAACAGAGCAGCTGGAGTCCTGGTCCACTAATAAGTCCCCTAGGTATTAATATGATGCAAGCAATGAAAAGAATGCTTAATAATTTATAAAAGAATTAGCTACTCATGCCATATAAAAAAGAGATTTGTTTTTTAAAAAAATGGTTTAATAGTTTTGTAGTTTCATGACCCAGCAATTTTTGTGCAGCTCTGGGCTTTTTATTGATTAAAGCCAACAAGTTTTATGTGCTGTATTCAGTCTACAGAACAGTGTACACATTTTAATGGACGTGATCTTTGTTAATATTGGTTGCACAAAGCAATACATTTGAGTGTGATGTAATAAATTGAGAGAATGCACAGTTGGTATTTCATTAGTCTTTTGACAGTACTTAGTCATAATGTAAGTGGAGTGAGTGTGCTGTATATAAATTTATCCTTTTTTCACTCAAGAAGGAAATAGAAATATTTAGACTAAGATTTTAATGGCCATTTTGCTGTTTCCTTCTTGTTTGCAAAAGAAAGTTGGGCCCAATTTTGTGCAACCTTTGTGCAGTGTGTGTGCTTGTAGATAGTAAGTTAAGAAGAAAGAACGTGT
The DNA here is from genome assembly GCF_964106895.1 of Numenius arquata. Taxonomy (NCBI): domain Eukaryota; kingdom Metazoa; phylum Chordata; class Aves; order Charadriiformes; family Scolopacidae; genus Numenius; species Numenius arquata. The sequence continues at coordinate 28,433,165 of NC_133580.1, read as the reverse complement.
ATTTTTAAATGGTTGCGTTTCAAGAGCCATTTAAAAAGAAATCAATAAACTAAATACAGCCAGATGCTGAACATCTCACTGGAGACCAAAGTCACTAATAACTATGGGAGATTCAAGGATCCCTACAGTATTTGTATGAAATAATAACAGAGTTCAAACTTATTTCCGCTGACCTTAGTGTTGCTCATTAAAGGTTTTAGCAGAGACCTGGATACAGTCGCAATCAAGTGAGGTGTTTGGAATTAAAATACAGATAAAAGGAAAAAGGTTAATCCAGGTCAAGGGAACAGACCAAAACTGGGATTGCATAAGATTATAGTATCTTTCCTCATTTCTCCAATGGTCAACAGCAGTTAGTTTTAAGTAACACTCTTCTGTGCAAAATCTCCTAAATGAGAGCCTAAACATGGTATTCCTGTCTATATTTTGGCTTTGTCAGTGTCGTTAATCACTATACAGTGATTTTTGACATCTAAGAGAGTTTTGTTTGCCTAAACGCAGAAATGTGCTAAACGCCACCTCCAGGAGACTGAGACATATAACAAGGCACCCCCTACTGCTTATTATATGTTGTAATCATACTAGTTCTTTTCTCCTTTCTCATACATAATAATCTGTATTAATTGTAGGAAGTACATCAAAACACACTATGATCCCATTTTCATAACAGCGAGTGAACCATGACCCCGGAGCTGAACACTACCAAATGCTGAGGCAGTTGGATCTGGATCTGATCTACCCTGTGGCTATATATAATAATAAACCAAACCTGAAATCTTCATCCAGCCAGTGGTTCCCTATTCTTCTTCTGCATCCCATATAACATTCCCTCAAAATGCAAATTCAGAGCTTTGTGGCTGAGGATGCTGCTACATGTGGTAGTGAGCAATCAGGAGCTCTTGGGTCTGTTCCTCACTCCACTAGTGATAGGGTGGCATCGGGCAAATAACTCAGCAGGTCCTTGCAAGCTTTGTCTGTGCTTGAATTAAAAGAGAGATGGAAAGAAGGAGAGAGAGAGAGAAAGACGCAAGAATTCTTACCTATATTCTAATAGCTCTCAGTGTGGCATGTTTTTTTTTCATCTTTGAAATTCCCCCAGAAGGGATATTCTTATAAACAAAGCTAACATTAAAACTGATGGACTTGGAATCAAGCTGACTGAGATTTACATTTCTTGCTGCTCCAGAGACAGATTAAGACCTGTTTGAAGTGGACACAGCTTTATCACAGTTGTTAATGTTGACTCTTTTACACCAGATCTGAATCTAACTCCATTCTCACTTTATGACATGCAAAGAGTGAGTACTTGTACACCCTAGCTCACTCAGTATTTTATTTTTGTGTTATGTTACTTAATCTTTCATGGTAAAACTCAGCCTTTTGTCTACAGTCTGTTCGCCATAGAGTTCAACTTAAATCCTAAAGCAGTTAAACTGTGCTAACTTTTTGTGTAGAGGTGAATTCACCCTCTGTTTATATGCGTAATGACAAGCAGGTCCAGATCTAAGATTTTAGAAATCCTTTATACAACAGAAGTACTGAAGCTCTGCATCGGGAGGCTTCAATAAGCAAAACACAGGTATGTTTGCCTCAGTGTATATTTTAGGATGAAGGGAGCATTAGGAGCATTCGAATGTGCTGGTGCGAGGTCTTCTGATCTACAATAACACAAGGCATGCAGTGTGAAGTCTGGTTCAAGAGCCTTTTCAATTAAAGATTTCAGCCAAACCCGCAGTGTGTAAGCTGGGGTGTGCGAATGTGCTGTATACCACCCAGCTCGCTATGAGCAAAGGAGGGAAGGGTGGCTGGGTCCTTTAAACAGTTAGACCTAACAAATGACTCGTTTTGAAGTCTTAAGAAAGAATGTGTGCTAGAGTGCACTAATACTGGCAAACAACAGAAGAGAAACGGATACGGCCAAAAGTTGGCAGATCTTCTCTTGGAATGTAAAGAAGTGGAAAAAAAAGAAGCCAAGAATAAAAAGGCTAGGTGTTATTCTTTCCACATGTGTTTATAGAAAAGGGATAGATTTCACGTTTCACCTTTTTCCAGTTTAATGTGTGTTTTTTCTTCTGGTTTGGTTTTTGCTACTTTTTTTTTTCACCATCTATTGTTCTATTACAGGTCATTCAGACACGTTTAGATGGCTTTGTAACCCAGGTAGTATCCTTCTGCTTCCCATCTGCAAAATCAAAGGGCCATGTTTAGCACACTGCTAAGCATTTGCATTTATCCTGCATCCTGGGCATAGATAACAAGCATCCACAGTCCGCATTCTTCAAAAACATAAAAGCTAAACGAATGCCCAGAAGTCCAGGAAACATCTTAAATGACAATGTCTGTCAGGGTTCAAATCTCCTCATCGTAAAAATAAGAATGAAACAGGGGGTTTATTTATTCTGCAAATGGTCCAGAAGAGGGAGAGGGAATGAAGAAACACGGTTAAGGGCAATCGTTCATCACAACAGGCCTTCCTGAATACAAATCTAGATTGTCTCTCATATGACATAAATTAATGTAAACTCTTCTTTATAGACCTCTCCTTCTGTTATTTCCCTGCATGAAACTACCCTTTCTGGTGCAACGTTTTGAGGTTCTTTTGTATGCATGTTTGTGTGTTTCTGTCTTTACATTAGCACATAGTGAATTAGTTTAAGGATTTAATAGAACAGATTAGGTTATTATACTAACGGACAATGGATATATCCAAGAAATATCACGAAGCTGAAGGTAGTGTTCAGAGGAACCAAGCTCTTTCCAAGGGTACGGAGACTCACTTGCCCCAGCCTGTGGATGAATGCACTCTGTGCTACCTCTGTGGGTTCAGTTCAGTAGCTCTGGGCAGGGCGGTGATCGAGCCACTCTGCAACCACCGTTCACACTGGATTGTGCTTTACACACGTGGCCACTGTTACACTCAAGCTAATAGAGAATGTAGATCAAATATCCACACCCTTTTGTTGGTTACCTGTATCTACACACCATATACTGTCTGTCTTACTGAGTGACCACTTTGTCACTCAATGGGGAGTAGCCCCATTGAAACACACAGGTTTATGTAGGAAGACCATTTGTCTTCTTCACCACCATGGCTAAGAAGCAATATCAATTGACACTTTCACAAATAAGAACTTTAGATATTCCCAAAAATGTGTAACTTAATGTTTTCCATCCTGTCAGGTGAAAGGACACAGCAGTGAGTTGCTTCGGTATTTCAGACGTTAGATGAAAGTAGCCTCCATCTGCTGATACTCTGAGCTGTAGGATACATTCTTCTTTAAAACTTTAAAAGGTAAATATAATTGTGAATGTAAGATTTGTTGTCTTGGCTGCTAGATAGAGAAGTGATAGTAAGTTTGCAGTAGCATCTCCCTCTTCCTGAACATATATAATCGGTGTTGTGAAACCTGAGAGGCCGAGTAAATGTATGCAACGTTTCCAGTAGCAGCTCCAGTCCTGCAGGGTATGAGACTTACAGCTTGTTGGGTTTTTCGTTGTTTTGTTTTGTTTTCGTTCAGGACTTTCTGAAAAGTTTTTTGTTGCAGGACTTTGCAGACCACAAGGGTTTGCCTAAGCTTCAGAGAAGAGTCATGTGAAAGTACAGGGTCATAGCTGAAAGAAACCTGTCAAGGTTCCCTTTAAGTATCTGGTGAATGCCATTGGAGCCCCTGGTTTTGTAGAACTCTCAATTGTTTTTTGATTTTAAGAGAGCTTGCATTCATTAAACTTTCTTCCTATACTTTGAAACTCCATTTAATTTCTTGGGGAGGGTTTTAGGGTCTAATTTTTAATCAAACTTCTAGCTGAGGGCATGCCTAAACCACAGGAACAGAGAAAAGCCTCCAAAAAAAAGATTTAAATGAGTGAACGAATGCTAGATATATAGTAGAACACTCATAGAAACCCTCACAAATGAAAATCCATTTATTTACTAGCAAAGCTGATCAATTGAAAATTATTAAATGTTGCTTTCAAAACTGTCTGTCCAACATTAATTCAGGTACTTTGTTTTTGTGCATTACATTCCTTTACAGATTTTTGCTTCACTCGTGAACAAAAAGATTTAGAATAGACTGACACTATAAAATTATTTTGGTCCTCAATCCTGATGGTATTTTACTAGCAAAATCCCAACTGTGGTTTTAGAGAAAGGAAGTGTTAAATTCATTTAAACTGAATCTTGGAAAGTATTAAACCATTTTCAGATAGAGCTTGGATTTGAAAGTTGGGTTCAAACATGCCTGCTTCGCAACACTACCACCATTGTGTAAACTGTTGGCAATGATGGTCTGTGTTGTCTCTTTGCCCTGTTTTGCTACGGCTGTTCAAGTTGCTCCATCAGGAAGCCTCAAGAAGTGGAATTGCCCCTGATACATCACCTAACTCCAAACCTGTGTGCCTGTTGTGCTTAGCTTTCAGTAGGGGCCATGAGACCTCTGTAGAACCTGTTCACATCTGAGTTGCAGAAGTTAAACACAATGAGTTTAGGAAAGGATGGAGTTCCAACTCGAACTGTGAATTTCCTGGCTTCTGATTAAAACCAGATGCTCGGTACTGTTATAACATAGAGTTTTATGGGTGAATACAGCAATACTTTATTTCATAAATGTGTGCTTTGCAAGAAATCTAGTGGGAATTGTAAAGTAGTATCTGACAATATCGATGTTTAAATGTCCCAGCGTAGCATATTAAAACAATAGCAATTCTTTGCTCATGACACAGCTGAGGTGCAAATACACATGCTGATGCCCTCTGTAAAATGTGTCAGATGGAAGAGAGAAAAACAGTGTCTCAGGACAATATTTCAGGGCCAAATGCAGTCTCTTATGGGATGTCTTTACAGATCGATTTCTCGGGGCTATGAAAAATAAATGTAAACATTCTTGCAAAAAGTCTGTCAGCATTTGTGGCTTTGCATTATGTATAACTTCTGTCCGTTTATGGCAGAAAGAAACTCTGCAGTGTGTCATATAGACTTTTCTATATTACATGCTAAATGTTACATTGGTTTGTCAATGGGATTTCAAAGAAAATATTGTCTAGCTCAATGTTTGCTTTCTTGGAAAGAATTAATTTCACACCCCCATCTTTCTCCAATGGAAAAATCCCATCTAAAGCACTTTTTTTCTCTTTTTCTTTCCTTTTCTTTTTTTTCTTTCCTTTTCTTTTTTTCTTTCCTTTTCTTTTTTTCTTTCCTTTTCTTTTTTTCTTTCCTTCTCCCTGCTCTGGGAAGGTATCCAGCCATATAGCAAGAAAAGCAAAAGCATTGAGAGATGCACTCCCAGCCACTAAGTGGTGGAGCCAATCTGGCAGCTGTCAGTCCAGCTGTTATTCCCCCTGCCTGACCTGTTCCTGCCAGTGCCAGACCCAGTGGCCCTCATAGGAAATAAGGAGGCTTTGGTTGCGTCAAGGTGGCTTGCCTCAAGTTTTCACCCTATACTGCATTTTATAGCAGAGGAAACTGTCGCCTCTGGGGTAAGGCAAGGGCTGGACCTACTCTACAAAGAAGGGTCAGAGTGTCATGAGGTGTGTTTTGTGACTAAAACAACTGTACTGGCAAAAATTCCTCATGTGAGTGCATATACACAGATTAAACTTTCCTTTAACTGGGGCTGGTAGTGAGGTGGGATGCAAACCAGGCTTTCTATGTCCCTCTTTCCTTTTTCACTCTTTTGCATGAACCACTCCCTCTGCTTTCATTGATGTTTCCCCAAATCCAGTATGAACATGAGCATGTGAAGGCAGATTTCAAACCCATGAGCAGGGATATCTGCACGTAAACAGCAGATTTAAGAGCTATAGTGTTTACTCCAAAATATTGGAGGAAGACAGCCGACACAAAGCACCAAACATTTTTTTTCCTTTAGGAAAACATTTATTTTCCTTTAGGAATGAGAGTCAGGACAAAACACCACCATGAAGTGTCTTCCTCATTTCAGAGTTCCAGTGGTCAAAATGCTGCAGTTGTTCACCTGTAAAGCTCAGTTCCTAAATTGGTCATTACGCTTTTGTTCTGCTTTACAGCTGATATGACTGAGATCGAAGGTGCTGGAATGGGTTGGTACCTTCAACCTGTCTCCTGATTTCTGTGCCAGGGAGTCTGTATTTCTATAGGGAGTGTAAATGAAGGCATTGTTTGGATGAAAGTCTGGATCATCTTGGGCAGGGTCCATCGCTGTAACCTTTTGATCTATGGGGAAAAATACCCGTCCTCTTACGTTAGATCTATTTGGTGTTTGTGAAGACATATGGAGTGAGAATACTGGAAACCACATGCCCGCATTTATCTGAAGGTTGGGGATTACCTTCCTGACGGGTGAGAAAGAAGTTGTCTCGAATCTCATTCAAATGTTTCCTTTGTTTCAGTACATCTTGGAAGAGAGACAAATTATCGCAAATATGTATTTTTGACATGAAAAACAGTCCAAAAGGGCTCGAAATGAAACCACAAATTCCCCTCAGCTAGGCACAGAGATTGAGTGTGGCTCTCTTGCAAACGATCTGCTCTCACATGTTGAAATTCCAAAGGTAGGTCTCTCTCCTTTTTCTCTTTTTAATTTGAAAAAAAAGGGTCCTTGCTCCCCCACCTCATTAACTCTGCCAGTCTCCAGTGGTATTAAATCTCTCTTTATAGTAGTTAAAAGCAACACTTTTACATAATTTTAAACACATACCAACATCAGTTTGCCGAAAATCCTGCGTCCAAGTGTCAAGCTGGGGGTGGTGGTAAGAGCAGAACCTCAAGGAGGGGATTGTCACGTTCTGTCAAACTCTTTCTGACTTTGACCTTGACGGAGAAAATATGGCCTAAGGGACTGCATGAATCCGCATAATCCAGCAACTTTCTGCTCTTGCCCCAGGTTTGCTACTTAATTGTTCTTTGTTTTTGGACGACGTGGTGCTTTATCTGTGTCTCTTTTCTTCGATTTGTCTGCTGCTGCAACATGGCATGGCTTAAAAATGCCCTAGCTGATCCGTAATTGGTAATAATAAAAATAAAATGTACCATGTTGCTGTAGGATGCAGCACTACTGTTTATCTAGAAAATAGAATCGGGGGGGGGTGGTGTTTTCCACTCATTTTCCACTGAAACTGGCAGACATGTTCTTGTTAGGAAAAAAGTGTCCCGCTGAAATAGCTACGTATATTACCCATCTGAATGATCATTTGCACCAGCTCACTGGTCCTGAGTGCAAGTTCTAATATTAAACCTTAATATATTTCAGTGTCAGCTGCCAGCATATTTTTTATTAGTATATAGGCTGTCACATCATTGCTCTCAACACTAGAAAGCGACAGCAGACTGAGAAATGGAGAAAGTTGGTTATTTCATCATCCTCTCCTTCCCCACTGAGGGTCTCTTTCTCTTATGTTGTATCATTTGAACTGGAGAGCGGCGTTTTGCCTTGCTGTGGATTTACTTAATGCAGATGTTGGTGAAATGGGAGTCAGCGACAGGCTTTCTGCTCTCAACCGCGATGCCACACCAACTTTGTGACCACTTCTGTTTTTGACTTCTCTGGCATCATCCTTTAGGATGTGCTGGGGAAAAATAAACCAAACCCAACCGTAAAGTTCCTATGTAAGCAAAATAGGATGTTAGGTTAAACAGTCCACTAGAACCGACTGAAAGCTCTGCATTAAGGAGCAAGCTGCTTGTCAAACGGGTTGGAAATGGTGCAAGGAGGAATTTGCAAAACAAGGCAGTACGTCTGTGAGCTCTTTGCAGGCCTCCAGAGGGAGGGAGGTCCCCTCTTTTATTATCAGATGAACATCAGTCCCTTTGGTCAGACTGCTAGGCGCCTCCTGGAGCTTAACCTCAGATTAACATCTGCTTCACTTCAGTGTCTGTCTGATAGTGATATCAATAAACATCATCATCTTACAGTCAAAACTGATAATTAAATCTGTGCCTGCTGACTCACTATCTATTGTGCTCTGGGGAATAATTGCAGATAGTGAAGATGTAATAGATAAAACCCCATATATTTCACTGAATAGTGAATATGAAGCACTTGTAAGCATGATTAACCACATATAATGTGTATCTATTCATAGGAAGTGCAGCCAGAGGAAGACTGCGTTTCCTTGTGTTGGTTTAGACCTGCTATAAATGTGTAAGTCCTGTTGGCCAGATTTGGACCCGTTACACTAGGATGGTACCTGCAGGTCTGACCCCTGCCTCCTTCCTCCTTTGATCTGTGGCAACTGAAAAGGGTGTAGGGAGGAAAAACACAGGTGAGCACAGTGTCACATTGCATCTACATTGCAACTAAGAGCTCTTGCACTCTCTAGCAGGCAAATCTAGTAGGCTTTAGTTGGACAGACCGGCTTTTGAGCTACAAAAAAATCCGTATTTCATTACTTTCCTCCAGTCTGCCCCATGGTATCTGGTAAACAGCCTCTTGAAGTGGTGGGGCTGCACCTCCTACCAGCGGCGAGGAGTGAGGAACATCCTGAAGGATAGCATGAGGCACAAAATGCTTTGAGAAAGGCGAGGGCTAACAAGCACTTTCTAGCATTACATGTGAGGCCCTGTGAGGCATGGTTCAGCGGGGAGACTCCTCGCGGGCAGAAACAGCCCTCCTAGGGCCCTCCGCACGGTAGCGGCTGTGCATCCTGCTGACAGCAGTGCGCAGCCCCCTGCAGAGTGACCCAGCGGTGCTCCTGTCACCCTCCATTCGTCATCCATCCCGTCCCCTACGGTTAGTGCCATGTCAAACCACAGAAGCTGGCAAGGGCTGAGTCCCCAGCCTTGGAGAGGTTTATGTAGGTATTCCACTCCATGCACTGCCAACAGTTTCTTGGGTGGTGCTTCAGGCAAGATCAGAGCCTTGAGCTGAGGGGTTTTGGTTGGCTTATTGAGAAGACAGGATGGGAAAAAGAGAGAAAAAGATTAATATAATTTTCCTAACAGCCAACCTACTTGTTTGTATATTCAGAAAAAGTCACTGACAGGAGATGAAAATGCAAAGGGTGAATTGGATCGAAAGTACAACAAGGTAGCTCTGCCATAAGCAAGAGAAAATGAGACTTCTTTCCTGAATTTTATATCAAATTTTGTCCCACTGATTTGGGAAAAAAGATACAGTAGGGGATGTTAAACTGCTTGCATAAGCACTGATTTTATTTTTTTTTTTAATGAGTAAAAGTGTAAAAACCAGGTAAAATACCTCAATTGTGTGCACATTTATCTTCTTCGATCTCCCAGTTCAAGAGGGGTTTGTGCAACTCACCTAGCGTCATTATTTCTGGAGATGGACAAAGGGACATAATTTGATCCTTCTGTGATTGGGGCACCACATCATCAAACCTGCATGAGGATTTGGGCTCACTTCAGAAATCATGCGTGCAGGGCATTTGGGGGGCTGTTAGCAAGTGGAGCAGGTTGGTACACGGGAAATGTGCCTTTGAGTTTGGGATCTTCTCTGCAGCGCAGGTCACGGAGCCGGAATCATACCTGAAACTGACCCTGCAATCTTTCAGGGTTTAATTTGAAGATCTGAATTCGGTGCAGCTTGAGTTGTTTATGAGTGAGGATATTTAAAGGACTTAGCTAGGCATTCCTAGTTTGTACTACAGTTAAAGTTTATTTAGATTTAATTAAAAAACCCGAACGCTGACAACCCCATACCCCAAAACCCTGGAGTTGTGCCCTACCACTGACTGTCATAAGATTAAAGCAGAGGTAGGTGAAATATCACAGTGCTTTAACGTGTGAACCCACAAAATAGGGATCTGGGGACCCATATTTAAGGAATCTTTAGAGATCTGAGATAAGCTGTTTCTGCTTACCTAATCTCCATCATTAAAACATGTGTGTTTGTCATGGATTAATACGTATCATGTCGTGAAAGTCTGATCCTGTTAAAATCAAAGGCAAATTGGCTCTTGATCTTGAAATGATGGGCTATCATTTCAGTTATTTAAATAATTTCTATTTAAAAAAAAAAAAAAAGAATTATCTGAATACAAACATTATCTATGTGTGCATTCAATACAGAGACCCAACCAGAGATTGTGCCGCTATTTTCTGCATAGCTTCAAAAGGGAGCCCAATTGGCAGTGAAATGGGGGACTGAGGAAAGACAAAGACATTCATCAAAGTTTTTATTGACAGGACAAACCTCCTTTGCTGAGGTTTAGGCTAAAAGCTTTAGCTTCACTTTTCCCATGTGGATGGTACCTGTGGTTCAGCCATGTACATTAATGCATTTAGCTGCCCAAATGTGTCTGATTGTTGAGAGAAGGGAGAAATCCTCACTCTTACCCTCTTCCCCGGAGGGGAGGAGGGGACTTTGACAAAGAGCTTTGTTTGGCTTAGCCTGTTTATAATTGTATTTTACATTAGGAAAAGGAGTTTTATGTTTAGTGGTAGGTAAGAGTGGCAAAGCTTTGGGGAGGCTGTGTGTGGTCTCAGAGGTCTCAATTTCGAATTGTGCTTTGCTGCGGATTCAAGGGTCTCCCATCCTGTAGTGATGCAGGGCAACAGTGATGCCCTGGGCAACTTGGAGGGAACCAGGGGCTCCTCCACTGTTTGAGCACATGGAGGCACCTTGTAGTTTTGGCTCCCAGGGCCATCCTCACCTGTAAATTGGGGATAGGGTACCAGGAAGAGGAGGGGACACAGTCCCATCCTGCCCTATTTGTTGAGTCTGAGGCTCAGACAAGGTTTTGTCCTTCCTCTGGGGCCATGTCTCGTGGGCTTGCAATGCCACACTGTGATCTGCTCCCCGCTTCAGAGGCCGACAGACCCTGTGAGGGTGTTTAGAAGGTCTTGCGAGCTGCTGTCTAGCTTTGCCTGGCACACAAGTCCACAGTGCTGCTTGGCAGCCTGGGGAGAGACAGCTTCTGGTAAACAGCCATGCATGGAAAAGCTTGCTGGAAAAGGTGATCTTTGGCCTGACAGAGTAACACAGGTAGGCTCGAGGCAACAGGCCAGCACATGCAATGTCGTACCATCCATCTGCCTCCTGGCACGGGGTCCTGGGCCATGCTGGTGGGCATGGAGCCGGCCAGTGCAACAGAGCAGGAGAACCCCAAGCAGCTGGGATTAACTGGGTAATTTGTGCATGCTGCCTTGAATATATGAAGAGATGTAAAATGCCAATTAATATTATGAGGTGTCTAACAAGCCTTTTTAATGTACTGGTGCTGTTTTCTTTAGTGTGCATTTGTAAAGGGCTTCTGGCAAAAGGGACTTGTTATTATTAATATTCAGAAAGGAAAATTTGGGGTTACATGTTCAGTGCTGTCTGGAAAAAATTATATCTGATAACTTGCCTATTATAGTGAGATGAAAATTAATGGAGTGGGGCTTATATTAATGGAGAAGAGCCAGCTCATAGCCTTTGCTCTCTGAGCCCTTTTAAAATTTCTTGAAGTATACAGATTCCCCAGAAACCTTTCAGCTTCACTAAATGTATTTCAGTTATGTTTCCTTTAAGGAAAATTACCTCCATGTACAGTTTTATTGGCCTATATTTATATTTATAGAGAAAACACTTCCATCCGAACTCTTAAGTGCTTTACTGATGCTAATGAATCCTGGCTGGAGAGAAAAGTTATTTGTATTTATGAACAGACACCTGAGGCGGGGAGAGACTGAGTTATTTTCATGAGTGCAGAAAGGCACTAACATCCACCCAAAGAAGAGGAGTACGCTCTTCTTTGTGTCTGCATTGACTAAAGCTGGGTGGCTTCTAAAGCATGCCTGTGGCTCGACAGCACACTCATGGATCCTATCAGCATTAACCCTCCTCTGTCCTTCTCTCCTCGTCCTCAGTGCCCTCATACCTAAAGCGAAAATGCCAAACACCTCCAAAGACCTTGCTGCTTCTGTAGATTTCATGGTGCATTTTCATTGCTTTTAGTGGTTTCTGGTTGGACTGGAGCTTCCACAAATAGATACAATAGAAAAAAAGCCACTCATGATACCAGGAATTTTGTCTGAACTGAGATCAGTGGTCTCCTGGTTGCCTTGGCCAAACCTGTTGCAATTGCTCAATGAGACCTGCACGCATCCGTGCTGCTGGCATCCTGGTTTCTGAGTGATAGAAAACTAAGTGCATGAGAGAATAGGGCTGTGGCAGCCCCCACCAGGTCCCTGGGTGGATGATCAGGGTTATACAACCTCCGGCCATGCAAGTGGCACATTTGCCAGAGAGCATCAACACAGTCAGAGCCGTTCAGCAGCAGTTTGCTGAATCTGACTGTGGTCCTCCAGGCTTCTGACTTTTTTTCATCTCCTTGAAGGGTATCTGAGGAAGCTCAAGAGACCTGTTAAGGGAGGCATGGCAGTATCACATCCTGTGGGTGGCTGTTCAGCAAGGGAATGGTACAGGCTCTCCTCCAGCAGGTGGTTTTCTATGACCTCAGTGAATCAGAAGGGGAATGATTTGTAAACCATTGTTCTTGAGAAGGTCTCTGTTTCTTTTCTAGATCCTGTCTCTGGTTCCTGGATTATTGCTCTAATATTTCCATCTGGAACACAGCTTGAGCATGGGAAACATTGCTCTGAGGCAGCAGCCAGGTGTATCACGGTAAGGGTAGTGACATCTCAGGTGAGTTTCCCATTGTCTTTACACTACACACTGTTTCCTCCCTTGTTTTCTCTTTCCTTTTTCCCAAACAATAAGTCTTCCTGGTATCGACAACTAGCATGTTAAAATGCACAAATTGAGGTTGCAAAAGCAGGGAACTTACTTTTCCTTTGAAGCTGTAAAATAAGGTATTATTATAAGACCAGCCAGTACTGCTGCCAGACAGCACCGTTAAACAAAGAGATGTGAACTAATTCATGTATTTAAAAAACTATGCAGTGTTTCTCCCAAAGTTCATATAAAACCTTTTGGGGATGTGTCGAAAAAATTTGACATATATTTGAGAGAATGCATAGCAACAGCCTTGAGTATGTTTGGGAGTTTGTGCAAAATTTTCTTCCTTTTTGGGAAAGAAAGGAGGTATCTAGAGCAATTTTTTTTTTTTTTTGTGTTATATTCTCCCCAAACTATGAATTGGGAAGAAATTTGATTAAACGTGCACAACAGGAATAGAAACTAGAGCTGTTGTTTTAATGTGGAAGGTATGAAGGTGAAGAGATAAAGAATTGATTTAGTTTCTATATGGAAATATGTAACTGGAGGGGAAGAGGGGGAGAGGATTTGGGGAGCTTAGTTTAGAAAGAAGTTCTTTTTCCTACAGGAAAAATTGAAGATTCATGTTTAAAACGTTTAAAAAGTGTTTGTCCACGGCCAGCTCTTAATCCAATAGGAAATATATTGGGTAAAGTGAAAACAGATAATATATACCATATAAAATTGGGCTAGCTACAAGTTACATACACTCACCTTTAAAAAGCTTGTGAAGAAATTTTGGTAGATATCAAGAGCGTCTATAAACTGCACGAGGCAGCATGGTGACTGATGCAAATGCCATGCTCTGAGTAGTGGCCAAAGGCTTTTTTTGGAAAGCAAGACCCCACTGAGCCACAACCTGGATAATCTTTCCGTGGACAACCAGGAGTTAAGAGTAACTCTGATAAAACTAGCTGGTTAGTTTGCCAAGGGGTTCCTCTGTGTCTCTCAAGATTTTGGTGTGAGTATCTTGCAGAGAGGCCAGGAAACTGGGCTCTAAACTCTATTGGAGACATGCCATGTATTTTTTATTTGTAAGAGAACTGTGTACTGGGGTTTTGTTTTGGGCATTTGTACTCAGTGCTAACATCTCCTTTCATTTTTTTGGACTAAACCCTTTAGATGTGAGCTTTTACACAGATTAAATTAGGATATAACAGCCATTGTTTAGTCTTCCTTTTAAAAGTAAGTACATTTAAAGAAAAGAAGCTGTAGCATTTAAATAAAGGAGAGCAATGAGCGTATACCCAGAGGGACTGTCACTTCAGATAAGTGCAAAGGCAAGTTCTGTGGCATGCTAACATGGAGAGCTGGTTTCTTCCTGTGTTAGTTTTGCTCACTACTCGGTATAATCAGGAATCCAGGAGCTGTTCAACCTGACCCAGTAGAATAAAAGCTATATTGAAGTATAATGCTGCTGATAGGTATTTGGGATCTAATATATATATACACTAATACATAGGGAAACAGTGCCTCCAATCTGAATTCAGCACATAACAGTAGACACAGATCCGTGTTTTAAACACAGACCGTGTTCTAGAAGCACATATATTCAGTAATAATATATGTGCCTGGATGACAGGGTTAATCTTTTCACCTGGGCTTATGAACCTGCTAACAAGCTTTCTGATTGTCTCTGAAGGAGGCTGGTATAAACACTGTAAATTAATCACAAAGATTTTGACCTTAACACCGTCAATGAGAAGCCTTGCTGCTAGCTGAGGGTGTATAGCCGTATGCTTGAAAGTGGGTATTGCAAAAATATGTTTGCCTTGAATTAACATTTGAGTGAATTTTGGCAGCTAGTTTCATGTCTGGTTTTGTCTGTTCTCTGGTAAAAACTTGATCGAGGAAAATATTTGAGAAGATAAAGTTAAATTCAAACTCTAGCACAAAAGTGCTCAGTGAAACAGAAATATATATATAAGCTACACCATTATTTTTGCTCTCTCCTCCAAGGGCTGGAACCAGTCCCAAATATGACCAATAATAGCTGAGCAAGCCTCAGACTGGAACATTAAGTATTTGTTTACAAACTGACTTGGTAGATAATTATACATGTATTTACTGAAATAATTGGTAAATTAAACAGTTGCATGGATGTTTGCAGGATGGTGTTTACAACTAAAACTTTGCAGAACAAAATAATTCTTTTGGCAGCGGTAGAACAAGAAATACAGTTGAGGAAATTACAATTGGTCTCAAATATTCTGCAGATGGAAAGAGACTCTTACGTCACAGGATGCAGTATCTGTTGAGAATGAGTTGTTCCAGCTCCAGTTGTGGATGAAAGACAGAATTTAAACCGATCAAAAATTACACAGAGTCGTAACTGAGAGGTTTAAAATTCAAGTAGGTGAAAGCTCAGAAGTGAAAAAGAGCTATTTCCACATGGCTGAACTGAGATAACAACTTAGGATGAGGTCCTTTGATGCAGCCTTGGTCCAAGCAAGAAATTGCTTGGAGGGAATGAAAGAGACAAATTTGTAGAATGCATAGGAAGAAGGAGAAGGCAAAAGGGTAAAGTTAGCTGCAGTGTTTCAGACTTCAGCAAATGTTTTGGAGGTCAAGGAGTTGAGTTGTGAAAGCTTTGATCATTGCCTCTTCTGTCTGAAGATTTTGTCTCCTGTTTCAAGGAATTTAAAGAGGGAACTTTAAACTTAACTTCACGGACCAGATCCTCCTGAAATCTCTGCTAAGACACATGGAAAATAAGGAGGTGATTGGAGACAGCCAGCATGGCTGCACCAAGGGCAAATCGTGCCTGACAAATTTGGTGGCCTTTTACAATACCGCCACAGGCTTGGTGGACAAGGGCAGAGCAACAGAAGTCATCTACCTGGACTTATGCAAAGCGTTTGACACTGTCCCGCACGACATCCTGGTCTCAAAATTGGAAAGTCATGGGTTTGATGGATGGACCACTCAGTGGATAAGGAACTGGCTGAATGGCCGCACTGAAAAGGTTGTGGTCAATGGTTCAATGTCCAATTGGCAGCCAGTGAGGAGTGGAGTTCCTCAGGGGTCGGTACTGGGACCAGTGCTGTTCAACACCTTTGTCGGAGACATGGACAGTGGGATAGAGTGCACCCTCAGCAAGTTTGCCGATGACACCAAGCTCGGTGGTGCGGTCGACACGTTGGAGGGAAGGGATGCCATCCAGAGGGACCTGGACAGGCTTGAGAGACGGGCTCGTGCAAATCGCATGAAGTTCAACCAGGCCAAGTGCAGGGTCCTGCACCTGGGTCATGGCAATCCGAGGACAAATACAGGTTGGGCGGAGAATGGCTGGAGAGCAGCCCTGAGGAGAAGGACTTGGGGGTGTTGGCGGATGAGAAGCTCAACATGAGCCAGCAGTGTGCACTGGCAGCCCAGAAAGCTAAACGCATCCTGGGCTGCATCAAAAGAAGTGTGGCCAGCAGGTCGTGGGAGGTGATTCTGCCCCTCTACTCTGCACTCGTGAGACCCCACCTGGAATACTGTGTCCAGCTTTGGAGTCCTCAACACAGGAAGGACATGGACCTGTTGGAACGGGTCCAGAGGAGGGCCACGAAGATGATCAGAGGGATGGAGCACCTCCCCTATGAAGACAGGCTGAGGGAGCTGGGGTTGGTCAGCCTGGAGAAGAGAAGGCTCCGGGGAGACCTCATAACAGCCTTCCAATATCTGAAGGGAGCCTACAGGAGAGCCGGAGAGGGACTCTTTGTCAGGAGATGTAGTGACAGGACAAGGGGTAATGGTTTTCAATTGGAAGAGGGGAGATTTAGATGAGATATTAGGAAGAAATTCTTTCCTGTAAGGGTGGTGAGACACTGGAACAGGATGCCCAGGGAAGCTGTGGATGCCCCATCCCTGGAGGTGTTCAAGGCCAGGCTGGATGGGGCTTTGATCAACTTGGTCTGGTGGGAGGTGTCCCTGCCCATGGCAGGGGTGTTGGAACTCGATGATCTTTAAGGTCCCTTCCAACTCTAACCATTCTATGATTCTATGATTCTAATTTGGGAAATGTTGTGTTAGCTAACACTGCTGACCACAACTTGTGAGGGTATTTTGGTCACAAAGTTAGTGAGCTTTAAAAGCACACTTTGAAGTGGGTTTTACTGATCTGTTTGTTTTCCACCTGGGTTCTGAGATTGGCCGGCAGGGAGAGGCGGTGACTACAACAGCAAAGCGGAAAACAACACCTCTTCTTTTGTCTCAGAGTGGTAGGATGTTCATTTTTGGAGCAAAAGGCCTGGTAAGAGTGCTCTGTCTTTCAAGATACCACTGTACCTGAGCCCTCACAATCTCAGAGTATTTATCCTCTCAAAGGTCTGATAAAGCAGGATAGTATCACTATTTTCATTTTACAGGTGGTGGAGTCAGGAAGAGAAGGAGTAAGTACTTTTTGCCCACTGTGACAGAAGCTTATATGAGGCAGAAAGCTGGGTCTCATTATCTCACAGTTTGCCCACGTGAAACACATAGTCCAGAAAATAAGTCATTTGAGGGCTCAGATTAATGTACTGATTTACAACCTGTTTGCCGAAGTAAAGAAATATTATTTTATTTTCATTGCTTTCCAGGTGTGATGGTTCACAGAGAACAGTTTGGACAGCTGTATGGACCACTCCTCCTCCAACCCTGTGATGCTCTTCTGTGAAACTGTGCCATCTCTTACACACTGATCAGTCTCTCTCTCCTGCCCCATCTTGATGTCCCTCTGCCATTTTTACCTGCACTGAAAATGTTGGTAAGATTGCTTCCTCCATATGCAAAACTATAGTTGTAAGCCTTTCCTTGGGTACCTTTCCTCACATTCTTTTCACTTAAGTCCTCATAAAATTAGGGGACTCCTTTCTCCTCAATCATATGTTTCGGCTGCTTTTTTCTCTAACCTTTCAATGGTTTGTGGACCTCTCCTCTCCAATTCTTCCCTTTGCTTACTGGGAATGCTTCCTCTTTTGTCTTTGAGAGATGCCGTCACACAGCTCCAGCAAGCCACATGTAGGAGACATTCATTGTGAACTAACAATAGTCCCTGTGTTTATTTTAGTTGCTGTCGTGTTTAGTCTCTATCAAGTCAGAGTGAGTGGCTGCGTCACTGGCTCTCAGTTACAGGCTTGTGTTAAATGTCTTTTTCAGTATGTGTTATAAAACATTGCATGGTGAAGATAATCCATTTTGTTATTTCTGAAACATGAAACTCCTCTCACCAGCCATCAGGAAGAACCTCACACAGGTTGTATAAATGACTTTGTTATGGCCAGACTAGATGCTGAACTCGTAGATTTGTACCATCATTAACTGCAAATTCACGCTGACAGTATAGCATAACTTGGTTTACTACAAAGTCAGGTGATAACAGCATCCAGTTTTGTCCAGCAAGCACCCACGTGTCTTCCACTTCTTGCATGTTTAAAGCTACCCCTGCTGTAGACAGCAGCTGTATTAACTGATGTCCTAATGTGTTATTGAGCACCTGGACAGTTGTCCCTGGGTGCAGCTTAGATACCGGGAGCCTGAGCAAGGAGAAGGGGCAATTGGGAAGCTTTCCTTGGAGTCAAGATCCAGCTGAAAGAAGGTAAACTGTAATGACAGAGCTTGTCTAAACAATCAGAAAGCCATGGGAACCTATCAAATGTAACTGGGGAGGTGTTTTGACTTCAGAGGCTCTTGGGTGAAGGAGACACACACAACACCGAGCTAAACCACAGAGTGAGGAGGCAGGAGTGCTACAGATTTATTTCTCAGTGTCTCTCTCTGGACAGAGTGATTTGTTAACGTCATGTTTAGGAAAATAATCATCTTTACTTTTATTCTAGGTCTTCTCTGTCTCTGGGTGATTTCAAGGTGGCAGAGCAGCACGTTTGGTTCACAGGGACACATTGGTTTTGTTCTCCAACTTCCTGGCACCTCTCCCAGTTTAGACATTCCTCGGTATTTGGAGGATCATCTCCACATAGATGACAGGACTGGTAATACAAGATGTGTCTTGGGGAATGGCATCTCCCTTGGACACATCAGAACCTCCTTGGCACACAGTGGGACATCAGGAAACAGCCTGAAACTTGGAAGTCTTCCAAAATTTGGAGAAAAGGCCTTCTGCTTACCTCATGAGTGGGATAGATCAGGTATGTGTTCATCAAAGCATGCTGCATTTTAAAAAAACCTGTCCACTTCTGTGAGTTGTATTGCATTTGTCAGGAAAAGGGCTCCCTACAGAAGGGGCAGCTGATGAAGAACTGCTTCACCCACTTGTCCATTTTATGGGGGAAGGGAGATGGTCCGGTAGTTTTATGTATTGCTTCCATGTCAGGCTGGTCCAGCAGAGGGGGCTTTTACACAGAGGAGAGACAGTTTTATGTGTGCAGTTTCCAGCACCCAGGTGCAAGAGCTCCTGCAGCAGGAAAACAGTCTGACCAGAATTCACTTACAGTTCTTAGTTTGTAAACACAGTGATGGGTTTATTAGATTAAATTTGTGATGCAGGGGACATTTGGCATTTCTTATTTGTGCCTGGAAAAGTCATCTCAAGATGACTGACACAGGATTGTTAGGTCTGATAACAAAATGTTCCCCCACTGTCACTCCACTTCAGAATCATAGGATGTTTCAATAACTGTAATAAAATATGCTTATGCTGAAACATAGCAGCAGTGGTGTGATCTTGGAGGAAGTAATCATCTAAAAACCTCAAAAGGTTTTAGAATTAAATTTGTGCAGCACCTAGAGTTAACCCTCTATAGCATAGAATAATCTTTCTTTATTGCTCTGAAACGTTTTGTTTGATTTTTAAGTTAGTTGCTTGCACATGGAAAATTAAAAATCCATGAAATGAAAATTGTTCGTTCGTGCAAGGAGGGCCTTGTTGGATAAGAGAAGCTTATGGCCTTGTTTTTGACCACAAAGCCCCACTCCTTGCCGCCAACCCTACTGTGAATACGTTGCCTTCTTCAGATTACATTTATACATCCCAGAATCATGTGCCAGACCTGCAAACAGCCATAGACATGCTTTACAACAGCTCCTGGCTGCTCCTCTAGTCAGCTAGTCTCTGTGCGGAGCTATCAGCAAGCTCTTCCCTGGGAATGACTGGCCTTTAGAAATTCACCCACCGCTAAAAAAAAAAAAAATAAAAAAAATCTGAGTACTTTATTTCACGTAGAGGCACGACCAAAAAAATTTATATATTTTCAGATATTCCCAGCGTGATCAAAGGTTTGATATAGACCATTTTAGATTCAGAGCGAGAAACGACAGTTCAGCTAAGGTGGCTTCTACTGCGGAGTGACCCTGGCTATTGAGATCCAGATGTGACTCCCGCTGGCTTTGTATGTCCCTGTGCAGTGTATATTTTAATCTGTTGCTGCCTGCAAGTCATTCATCTTCTAAGATCTCTATATACTGCTGTATATACAGTGGTAAGCAGTCTGGGCAGACTCTTCTCAACATCTTAATTGTGTTAATTTTTTTGTACTTGCTGGTTGGTTGGTTTGTTTGTTTGTTTTTTCTTGCTGTAAATGCAGTCTTTTCATTTGAACTGGTTTGCAACCTGCACATTTCTTGGCACTGCCTCCTCAAATAGGGTATTGCCAAATAACGTTCAACAAGAAGAAGGTATGATTTAACAGGCAACTGTGAAGAAAAATGTATTTCAGCATCAAAGTGTGGGGAAAAGGAGAAAGGTGTGGGGCATCCTTAAAGCCTTACTGAGAGCGTTGTAGGAAAGCCATGACTGCTGTGATGGAAGAGTTGATAGGAAGGTGAAATCTGCATTTCGCGAGAACCTCCTCCCCCTGCAACTCACTACCAGAGTGATAATTTTTTCCTAAACATTTATGTGCGTTGTATTTATTATCAGTTTGGCAAAAATTTGGATCAGGAAGTCCATATATCAATGCAAAAATCCAGGAGACTATCTGAGACTTTGGACCCAGGATTCTGCAAGGCAGAGAGATTTATACATGGGAATGCAGGTGAAATGCTTGCTTGGGAAAAATGCTTGAGCAATTTAAAGTTTTTGGCACCCCTTTCTCCCTTTCAAGTGTTTGACTCCCTGTGACAGAGTGGAATCCGCATCTGTATGAATTATAGCATAGCCACAAAGAATAGCAAGTTAGCACAGTGTAGTTTGCTCAAGTAATCCAAATCTAACAGGGTTTCTCTCAGCTTCTTTTGGCTCAAATTTTTTCTTCCTTCTCAGGTATGTCCAATACAAGTAGCAAAACTCCAAAACTTCCCATGCAAGTAATTAAGTAAATGAGTTTTATTTATTTTTATTATAGCAAGTTTTCAGTGATGCACAAAGACCATGCATTGTAATTTAATATTATCAGGTGTACTTCTGCACTATCTAAGCTATGGTAGTGGTTTAATCCTTTTTCTCCATACTGAACTTCAGTAGGAAGACACAGGATCCCCCATTATGTTAAAAAAAATAGAATAAAAATTGAAACTTATTCTTATACCTAACACTGAATACACTAGCACTTGCTATTGAAAATCCATATAAATTCTGCCACCATCACTGGCCCAGGGTGACTATTGGAGAAATACCAGTTGCTTTTTAGACAGTTACTGGTTTTCTACTATAATTTGCTATTGATTTCATACAGGACATATAAATTGATTATATTTTTAATACCATTTTGCCTAGTAGCTGCCTGAGGATTTCTTTTGGCCATTTTCTGCAAGTTAAGTACACTTTCTTGGTCATATCTGATCCTCTGGAATGAAACCCATCTGTTCATTTTTAGAAAGTGAACTTTTGCAGCTTTATTACCAAGCATATGACTTGGTAATCATGAGTTTTATGTTTCTTAGCAAATGCTTTGTATAGCTCCAGCTTGGAAAAAAAATGCCAGGAAAACCCATTGAGGGTTGCAATAAAAATCATGGAAGAAACACAGGCCTGAAAGGCAATCCAATAGTTTGCCTGGTTATTTCTGCTCCAGGATAAGGCCAATTACCTTTATAATAATATTATATTCTTTTATCATATTATATCTTCCTAATAACGTTCCTCAATACTTCCAGTGATGGAAAAAACACACCACAGCCTTGCCCTAAGTACCACTGCAGTACTTCTCTCTTCTTACCACTACCCTACAGCTAACCTTGAAACAGTGTGTGCTATAAATCCTCCACTCCTTCCGTGGATGTTTTGAAATATAATAGATGAGCCTGAAAAGGTCAAACAACCTGTCTGTTTCAAAACCAAACTTTCAGAATGACCTTCCTCAGACCAGCAGCTTTGCTAAACCAGCATCACCGAAATTGTTGGGGCTTTCTGTTTTACAAATAATCAGGACTATGATCAAGCAACAGGATTCCATTTTAGCAAATGACAACGTGATTGTGAGTAGCGAAAAAAGTCCCCAAAAGAAAAGCCTTTGTAGTTCCATGAAATGAAAAATAACATTGCAACTTGCATATATGTGCGTGCGTATGTTTGAAAACAGGATTAGTTTAGGAAACTCCAGAGAAGAGAAACTCTGTGGTTTGCATGATTCAGAAGTTCCGCAAGCAACGTTTCACAGTTTTGAAATTACTCAACAGCACAGAACAAGATGTCCCACTGTGTTCAATCATTTTGACTGAAAGCCATTGTAATATATTAAAAAAACTATCGTTGTCTCTGCAAAATTTCCACCTATCCCCAGGACATGTTTATAAAGAATTAAGGTAAAGGGAAAAAATAATCAAATCTCAGCTGATACATAAATAGCTAATGATTGAGTTGCTATCTGTCACTTAGGAATAGCAGCAAACCACTGATCCTTGTTTGTTCTTTATCACACTGAATAGTTGCAGTGTTTGGATAAATGGCAGTAACTTTGCCAAGATTTCCTATAAGCTATTTTTGTGCTTTGATACTCTAAGGGAAAAAAATATACTACAGTGAATTAACAGAAGAGCTCAGCCTGTGTTATGGCTTGGTACACTGACAAGGGGAGAAAATATGTTCAAAGCATACCTGCTATAGGACGATCAGAATTAGCCTGCCATCAAAATTTGACACAAAACCAGATAGCCTGCCTTGGGGCATTGGGCAACTAAAGGCCTGATCATCTCGTGGCAAAACCCGACCAGCCCTGCAGCTTAGGTGAGGCTTGCAAATGCTAATTCAACACAGAACTTTACTACCCAGCACCTCAAGGTTCTCTGGGCAGAGTTTGCCCAGGGCCAGAAAGATGCTACTGGCTAAAACTCCACCAGCGTGGCACCGAGAGCAAAGAAACTGGAGGAGGAAGAACTTCAACTGCCAAATACTTGCTCAGAGCGCACAGGTGCAGTCCTGCTGTGTGGCGTACTGCCTGACTGGATTAAAATCAAGGAGAAAGCCCATTACCACTGTCCCAGACCACTCATGGAGCTCCTACACCAGTATGCTGCAATACCCCATGTGCTAGGGGTATTAGCAGGTTAGTAGATAGGCCTAGGAGTCAGATCTCCTCTTTTTCCTCACTCTTTTTCTCTGGATTAAAAATAGAAGTATTAGAATAGAATAGAATTAGAATAGAATTTATTCCTGCAGAAAGGTTTTGGGGCACGGGCAAACAAACCCCATCTAATTTGCTGTGGTTTACACACAGATATGAGAGTTAATGCTGTGAACATGATTCTAGTGATGCTCTTGGATGATGAAGGGCCTGGAGCATCTCTCTTACAAGGAGAGGCTGAGGGACTTGGGTCTTTTTAGTCTAGAGAAGAGAAGACTGAGGGGAGATCTGATCAATGTTTATAAATACTTAAAGGCAGGGTGTCAAGAGGATGGGGATGGTCTTTTTTTCAGTGGTGCCCAGTGACAGGACAAGAGGCAATGGGCTCAAACTTGAATATAAGAAGTTCCACCCAAACATGAGGAGGAACTTCTTCACTTTGAGGGTGGCAGGGCCCTGGAAGAGGCTGCCCACGCAGGTGGTGGAGTCTCCTTCTCTGGAGACATTCAAAACCCTCCTGGACACGTTCCTGTGCAACCTGCTCTGTGTGGCAGTGGGGTTGGACTAGATGATCTCCAGAGGTCCCTTCCAACCCCATATCGTTCTGTGATTCTGTTATTCTTTGATCTTGCTCCATTTACAAGCTCTTTACAGTCTTAACATTAATTGAGTGATGTCTTAGAATAAGAATTCTTTTCTTATTTTTCAGCATCACCATTTTAAGCTATTTTTTTGATTGGTAACATAGCTTTTTTAAAAAATATAGCTGCTGAAATTCCATGGGGTAGTCAAGCTATTAGGAAATATATATTTGTTTCAGAATATTTTATGTCAGATTTCCAGAAAATGGATAACTGCACCATAAGAAAGTAAAATAGTGGTTCCTATTCTATTTCCCAATGAAGAGTCTGTCTTGTTGAAACCTCTGAGCATCCACTTCACTTTGAGTGTGTATGTTCATTCTTTCTTTGATCACTTCATTAAAGATGGAGAAATGATTGATTTGTTCTACTTTGTTCTGGCCTTAACAACTTTGCAAGCTGTGCGATACAAAGACTCCTCAGAAAGGAGGAAAAGGAAAACGAGAAGGAAAGAAAACACTGAAAGGTCTCCTGGCACTGTGAGTTGAAGCAAAGAAATTTGATTATGGCAGTTCTTCTAGTGGCAAAGCATAAACCTGCAGAAACCAAGTGTTTAATGTCTCAGGAGGTTGGTCTCTTGGCGAATGTATTGCTGTATGCATCAAGCTGTCCTAACAGCAATGCATGCCATTCATGCTGCACTGCAGACACTTCATCCAGCTTGTACTGGTCCTTTCTGGGGAGGGAAGGATCAAAGATTACCCCCTTAATTCAGGAAAAGATGACTTGATCCTGCTAAAATTGCTTACATCATTGCAGAACTGCTTGCCTCTGGCAACAGCACAATGTCTGGGCTCTTCCTAAACTGACAGAAACAAATACCTCTTTTCCTTCCTTCCTTTTTTTTTTTTTTTTTTCATTAATCATTTACAATCATGTTTTACTTCTTGCTCTTCCTTACCACATTTTACATTAGCGTAGTAATTTATTTTCTCAGCAACTTCAACTCCTGAATCAAATTCTAACTGCTAGTCTTGTGATCGGAGTTTGTCCTCCTACGCTATAACTCAAATTAAAAGAAAAAAATATCATCCACAGACAGCACAGATATTAGAGCAACCTGCTTCCTTTCTGTCTTAGGCAGAATGAAAAACTTTACAAACCCATTAGCCTAGAATAGACAAGTGCTGAACAAAAGGATTGGCAAATAGTGCAATTTCACAGCATTTGAGTCAAGTTCGCATAACACCTCTGCAGACTAATTTCTCCAAAGAGCTTCTCCTTCTCCTCATTCTCAAACACACCGACGATTGTTGTTGTTTGGGGTTTTTTTCACTATTTCTGAAAAAAGGAAAAAAAATAAAAAAGGAATACCTCTCCCTCCTTCTCGAGGAAGCCCTGTTAGCAATTTCCCAGTGCTTCAGAAGGAAAAAGGAAGAAGACAGGAGAGGTGCGATGTGGAAAGGGATGTGAAGCACTGGCTAGCGATTCATAGTAGTTGGTCCCATGCTGTGAGATTAACTCATGCTCACTCTAAGGCCCAGCTCTAGGTAGAGCCTCTGTTTGCTCTTCACGCTACCCTTCTCCACATTTACTCCAGTCAAGGAGTCTTGTCTCTGGGTGAGCAGGGTTACACTTCTAGAGGATTAGCCCCACTTCTGTCTTTACCATTTCCTAAGGGCTGGTCTGTCCCCTTGAGCTGCTGGCTTTCTGGGTAGCTCCTTCAAGGACAAATTTTCAGAAAACATTATTAACAGCAGGGTGTAATACTAATCTATGAAATATCAAGAAGGGCAAAAAATCTTTTAAGAGGAGAAGTGACGCTGGACCAATTAATCCCTAATGAATGGGAAGAAACTGTGGTCTAGGAACCTTTTTGCCCTAATATAATCTTCTGAATCTTCTCGGGGAGATGCTGTCATCTTTGCCAATTTGCATTGAGTGAGTGGTTCCCCACTGACTCACTGGCTGGCCTGTATTATTTATGCAGCAAAAGCAAAAAAGTCGCCAGCCTTGCTTTCTCTCTTTTGGCTTAGCATCTGTCCCTAGCTACAGGAATGCTATTAGCAGGTTGCACTGACTTGCTAAACTACAAATTTACGTTGAGTGCCTCCTACTCTATTATACACTCCCTCAAATCGCATATACATCACATTTAATATAGAGAAACCCCTGGGGCTGGCTCATACTTGTTTGTATTTCATAGGTGTTGAGGACTAACCCAAAAGCAGAAGTGATGACTGGGACCCGAAATGTTGTTTCATGTATCAGATTAGAGAAGAGAACCACTGGGTTGACTCATCTACCACATATGTGCAATCTCCTCCTGGCCTGTTTGCCTGGGGCAGCGACAGGAAGAGTGAGCAGGGAGCTACGATAACAGGGACAACAGGTGGGAGCAAGGATGTGCCCCTGAAATGCACAGTGTTAGTAAGAGTCACAGAGGGACCTGACCCAAAGACCGGCGTATCAGCTGAGGACATTTCCACTAGGCTGTCAGCTCTAGGCTGATGAAAGTTTCCCTGGCTTGCAGTTTTTCCTCTGGTGCTCTGAACGCTGCCAAAGAAATCATAGAACCATGATCATCTCTGGAGAGTGGTTTTGTCCATCCCTTTATGTACAATCAGCCAACACTCGTGTCCACATCCTGCTGCCCTTTTCTGTAGTGGAAGGATGCTGGCAGGGGGCACTAGGGACATTTCCCTCACCCTGCTGAGTGATCCAGCCTCTGAGAGGCATCAGCTGGGAGAAATTCACCGTACTCCAGCCTGACTTTTCCACCGGCTGAAGGCAACGCGGGGCTGCTAGGTGTGAACAAGCAGGAGTGAGACAGCAGAGCTGTCAGGCAGGGCTTTCCCAGAGGTGTGGGGAAACACTGCTGCCAGACCCCACTCTGCCCAAGTTGTATCAGATTTGGTCAAAAAAGGCTTTACTCAACAACCAGTCAAACCTCCAGGCTGCTGGTTGAAGAGAGGGTGAGCAGAGCAGGATTTCTTCACAGCTTCTGCATGCACAGTCCTTCCTTTTTATATACAAAATATGTTTATGGCAGCAGGAATGTGAATTACGGTCATTTACACAGGAAAACCGGATCCACCAGGCCATCAAGTGAGATGCTCCATTGCAAACTCTCTCTGCTCTACAAAGTAACAGATTTTAACTATCCAGCAGGAAGTAGCTATTTAATACCTGTAAAAAAAAAAATGGAACTGAAAAGTGTTTAGGGAAGCTGTGGGGCAAGTGGCACTGAGCCAGCAGTTACTCGAGTCTCTTTCTCTGGATTTGTCATGTTTAGTGCCTGTCACCTTGTCCTGCTGCACGAGGATTTAGAGAGGAAAATCAGTTTAGTTAACCTTTCTTCCAGGAGAATTTCTGAGAACTCTATTGAGAAAAGTCTGAAGGCAAGAGAAGAAACACTACTTTTTTATCTTTATTTTTATTTTTATTTTTTTTCAATTTGCAGGCTGTAAATTTTAATTCAGGAGACTGTTTCACTAGCTAGTGAAGTAGCTAGGCTGATTAGCAAACTCAGGAATTTTGCTTTCACTCATGCAAAAGCAAAAAAGGGACAGCTGTCACTTTCCAGGCTCACGTTGCTTTTAGCAGGGTCTCTATGCTCAGGCTGGTGTCCCAAGCAGCGTCCAAATTACTGTTGAGATCTCTTTTGCATTTCACTGCGAGCGCCTGTTTGGGTACGGAGGTGGGTGCTGTGCCCTGCAACCTCCTGCCTGCCTTCTGAAGGGGCAAGCCTTCAGGTCCTCAAAGCAAGTCCCTCCATCACCTCTTGCCTAACCCTTATTTTAAGGGATAATAGTAAAGCAAGGAAGCCTGTGGGCTTTTACACACACAAGTATACAGGGAGTGTAGTGACAGGACTAGGGGTAATGGCTTTAAACTGAAAGATGGGAGATTTAGATTAGATATTAGGAGGAAATTCATTACTCTGAGGGTGGTGAGACACTGGAACAGGTTGCCCAGAGAAGCTGTGGATGACCCATCCCTGGAAGTGTTCAAGGCCAGGCTGGATGGGGCTTTGAGCAACCTGCTCTAGTGGAGGTGTCCCTGCCCATGGCAGGGGGGTTGGAACTCGATGATCTTTAAGGTCCCTTCCAACTCTAACCATTCTATGATTCTATGATATGCTTTATGCACTGCCCACTCCCAGTGCTTCACAACCTGTGGCTGCCTGCTCTGCGCTGCCTAGCAGACAACGGAAGGGAAGAGTGCAGAATTGTAACATACAGCATCCATTGGCTTTCCAGAGCAAGATAAAATAGAGATTCCTTCCCTCTCAAAATGTCTGATGTCCTCCTTTTAAGGGTTACATATCTGGATGATTAAAGAAAGCCACAGACATTCACTTTCTTCCAATGACACATGTGTTATCACATATATCTGTTATGCACTCATTTGCAGTCACTTCCTATCTCCCACCCGATTTCAGGTCTCTTGTCTACAAAGCAGGAATTTTGGGGAAAGGGAGGGGTTTTTTTCCCCCCTTATTAGACTGCCTGAAAGGGTTGTTGAATAGTTATTTTTCCTCTGGAAGTTATGCAGCTTTCAGCTGTCAGAGACTCTCCCAGCGTTTGTACGTTACCCGACTGTAGGCTCTGCTCATGGGTCACAGAGTGCCGTGCTGCACGGCGGGAGCCTGCTCAGAATTACATCTCATCCACATCCTCCACCGTACAGGTTCATTATAACACAGTGCTCCTGATGCAAACTTGCTTCTTTTCCTTTCCAGAAAACTGTTTTTTCTGTCCTGAAAACCTCAAATAGGCTTATGCGTGAAGGAAGAGAAGGACTATGTAAGAGAAAACTCTCCTTCCTCCCTGCCATGTCCCCGCTGAGTGTCTGCATGTTTTCTTCTATCAGTGCTAACTTTCCACAGGAATATCCCTTCACAGACTTGAAAGATCCTACAAAGGCAAACACGCAACAACCCCTTTCCAGAGCCTGAGGAAGTATTGCTTCCTCCATCCTGTAACTGAGTATCATGAGAGAGAGTATGAAATGACATCAGAGCAGGCAAATTAAAGCCCTTTTGATACCTGCTCCAGAGGTTTGTGCACAGAGGAGGCTTGCTTGGCCTCCCCTTGCAGGCTGACCTGCCCAAGCTATTAATTTCCCCCTGCGGTAGCAACGCTGGGCCTCCCAGCTCCTCCAAAATAGCTGCCTCGGGAGTTTGGCTGGAGCGCCTGCTTCCTTTCCTCCCCAGCTGCGATACCAAAACCGCAGGCACACTGTGATTTTAGGATCGGTGCCCTCTGCTTTAAGCCAAGATTTTTAGCAAGGAAATGTATTTCTAGGAAGAAGAAGCACCGGCTGCTGAAACCGAGGGCTGCTTTCCCAGCCCGCGCTATGAGCTGCTCCGCCTGCTGCTGCTCCTCTGTGCTCCTCAGGGACTCAGCAACATGGGCTCTGCTTGAGGGCAATGGACCGTTCCCGGCATCCGTTTCCTTGGCGGCAAGAAGGAAGGCTCCTCAAACGCCAAGGCACGGATTCGTGTTGACCTGCTCGTTCCCCTGCTGCTGGCAGGGATGGGAGGCTGGCACTGAGGCTGCGCCTTTGTGCCATGTGGTGAAAAGGAAGCTGATGCTGGCAAAGGGCATGGTATTTCTCAGTTGGAAAGCATCTCAAAAAAAAAAAAGAGCCTTGGAGGCCAACTTCTTCCACACACCTAATGTCTGAAGTAAACGCTTTTGTTAATAGGTCTGTCACGCCACTTGCAACTTCTCGCCCAGTCATGCTCTCTTTCGGCCAGGAAATCCTAGCAGCTACCTGATGACTTCCTCTGTGGGAATAAAACTTGTCCCAAGCAGGACTAGAGATTGTTTTCCCTTCAATCTTAAACAAAGACATTTTTTTTCAAAGTTGCCTTTAAATCCCGGTTCCAGAGGAATGGGAAGAGGAGTTAGCACAAGAACAAAACTAAGCTTCCCTTAAAGTTCAGTCCCAGAAAGTTGAACACCTGGTAGCTTAGGATCCAAGCTTGCCGTGAAAGCTGTGAAGTGTTTTTCCTGTAATAGCAGATTCCAGAAAGTTTTAAGGGGGAGAAAAATGCTTTTGCAGTTTCCAGGTCCATCTGGCAGAAGGAAGTCAAATACACCCTGGTTCCCCAAAAATGCCATCTCTGGAGAGAAGGAACTTGTGAAGAGCAACAGTCACTGGTCAGTCAGGTGCAATCCAGACATCGGATTGCAGGCCATTGCAGAGCCCACTCTCCCTTTTGCTCGGCACATGAACATACAGATTGCAATAAATCCAGTGCCTTTGCCTCTCAAATCCCTTTTTTGGAAGGACTGGAAGTAAGAGAGAAAAGTAGGTCAGTAGAAAGCCTGCACATGGCCCATGTATCTGTGGCAATTTCGCACTGCAGGGCAGAGACTGGTAATACCAGTACGGTCTCTCATAAACCAGGAGAGGTTCTTCAAGGCATTTCTTCTGCACATCTTCTAGGTGACCTCCAAATGCAGAGATGTCAGGCTAAGTGAGGACAGTCATGTTCAAGTAAAACATGAGTTAAGTAACGAGTGGCATAACTTTTTTAGAACAAGGTTCATGCTTAGAGAGTAGGTCACACAAATGCTGTAATTACGTGCTGTCCTCTAATTATGACATCAAGATTTTCATTTTGTGTCTTTGAAAACAAGTTTAAGAAGTGCTGATGCAATAGTTACTCCAAAGTTTAGGATTCATAAATAAGTCTTGCTGGTGAGATATCTTTTTTTAAGGAAAACATTGGCTCCCATTCCACCATTTACGTGCCCAATGGAGAGATTAGCTTTAGTTAAAATACCAAAACATTTTCTTCCGGGTCTTTCTATATATTGGTTTTGGAATTTTTCCCAGTGAATAATAATTATAACAGTACCTGTCTCAAGCTGCAACTGAGGAAGATGCTTAAAGAAAGAAATGGTGAGTCACTCTTTAATGAATGCTACTTTCTAAAGTAAAAGTTTTATAGTTTACCTTGACTTTGCTATTCTAACTATTTGTCTCTCTACAGAATTATAATCCCCATAAAGCATATATTACTTAACAGGATAATCAGTCTCTATGAAATCATGAAGGACTATTTGTACTACTCTTGCACAATTTATGACTACTGCTATGGACGTCAGTAGGTACAGGGAAGTGTGACTTGGAATAGCCCAACCAAACAGCAAGCAGGATTGGAAGTTTCATGCTTGCAGCTCCTGTAAAGAATTATGAAAGTCAGTGGATAATATTATCTAACTTCTTGGAACCAGTAAAAGGCATTAAATGGAGCATGCCAACAAAAGGAGTAACAAATGATGAAATAAAGAGGTAGCTTGTAGATACCTGAGCAGAACTTTGAGGGGAAAGCTAAATAAATAGTTTAACCTCTGGAGACCCATAGAATTACAAGCATTCCCTTACCCAGATGGTGTCTGTCATATCTAGGCAATTTTAGTAAAAACTAGAAAGTCTGAGAAGTTTAACCTGTCTAATTATGGGGGTACACCAATTATGGGGGTGAAGATAACTGGGTTTGGTACACTGATATAAACGTGGCCATCAGTGTTGAGAGCTCATCAGTAACTGCACTTGAGCGCAGTGTTATCAGGAGGAAAAAAAGAAAAAAATAATCCATTAACAAATATATGAGCCTGCTAATCTCCTGGGGTGCACGGGCATCTCTGGCTGTACCAACGTACAGTACTGGAGATGCCGCAGCCCCTGATGGTTTTCCAAGCTGCGACAGAGATTTTTGGTCAGATTTGCTGTATCTACAGTTATAAAAAGGCAGGCTTAGGAAAGACTGCCTGGGTAATGACACAACTTTTTTGTCCTATTGCAAATACCAGAAACTTCTTTTTTTTTTTTTTCTTTTTTTACACCTGAAGTTGTTTAATATTTTCAGTAATTTGGTGCTCTTTTGTCCCAGAGTAAGACCTTCAAGCTCATTAGCATTGCTCTGCTGAGGGGGGTGGAAAGGAAAGGATGCCCAGTTCTTGGTGGCTCCTTCACTAGATCCTCCCTATGGTGTTGTATGATGCTAGGAGACAAAGATGTCTTTGTTTCTGAGGCTCCTGTGCAGTATTTCTTTGCCAAGCTTTCTTTCTCTGAGCTGTGCCATTACATGCACGTGTCCTGGAGCCCTTAGCAGTCCCACAGGTAGTGCACAGGACCTGTCACCAGCGCTCCTGCTTCTCTCCGGGACGTTACACAGCTGTAAGACAGCAGGTACCTCCTTCACTGCTACTTCTGCTTGGAGCAAAGCCTTTTGCCTCGCTCACTGACGCACAGAGAGAGGCCACATCTTGATGTTGCACAGCAGGGAACAAGCAATATTTTGTCAAGGCAGTGCAAGAAGTGAGCAGCCCCAGGTTGTTTGAGTGCCGCTGCATGTTGCCCACCACCTGTTAATGACAGCAGCGATGGGCAATTTAGCAAAGGAAGGTTGATGCTGCTTAGAGATGCAGGGAAGAAAGCAACCTGGTGCCAAGGCTGTGTGGGTCCTTGCTAGTTGTCTGTCAGGGAGTTCTATCTGATCTGCTCACACTGAGTACGTCAGATGTTCCCAGCCTCTGGAGGCAAATCCATACAAGCCACCGACACTGCACTTTGTATGCAATGACCCTGGGCAACTGCCACATCTCATTTTCTGTATTCTTCTTTTGCTTAAGGAACAGGTTTTGCCTGATTTAACTCAAACAAGCCTGGGATCAAGCAGAGCTCAAAGGTGGGCTCTTGAAGAGACATATATTGCATAGGGGCAGATATTCTGGAAGTTTGTTCCCTGGATGTAGTCATACTTAACCGTGTTTAACTCACACAAATTTTTCTCCTGCCCTACAAGATCTACCACACTGGATGATTTTATACTGACAAGGCTGGCTGCAGTGCTGCAGTGATGAAAAGTAGGGTGGAAGTTCACAGAGGAACTCAGCTGGAACCAAGACCTTAAGCTGGAGTCCTTTTCCCAACAGATGTTTCTGAGAAGCCAAGTTGCCTGTATGTACCCTCCTTTTCTGTTTTAGATAAGCTGTGTGAAGAATATGACCATCTAGACTATCTTCAACCTAGTACCAGCATTAGCAGCCACAGTCTTTAATTGCCTCTTATAGCTTCAGTCACCCTGCATGGATGGTCCATGCGAGGTCCTCTTTTGCCAACCCAAAACACCAGCTGCATGGGGTGAGCCAAGGGGCAGAAGTCCCACCACGAGCAGCCCCAGACCGTACCTTGAGGTCAGCCCACTGGCCAATCTGGCCACTGGCTATGTCTTCTCCAGGCTCCCTGGGAGGACCTGCGTCCCCCTCTGCGGGGAAGTTGCTGCCCACCGACAGAGCCAGGGGCTCGCTGGGATGGGTGTTTCTCACAACGGTGGGATGCTAGGCTCAGCACATCTCCTGCTCTCTCTAGTTTTTGCTTGTGTGGCTCCAGGGCCCACGCTAGGAGCTTGCTGGTTGCCAGATGTGGGGCAAATGAAGTGGTGTTTCCTTGTTTCCTTGAGGCTTGCAAAAGTCCTACCTGAAGCAACGGTTATATGAGCTATGCTTGAAGCGATGTAATGTCCTTCCAGCCTAAAAGTCCACAGGCGTCAGTAGTCACAAATTAAACTCCGAAACGGCACAGAGTTGCATTCATGAAATGCATAACCCTCTAAAGTGATAACAGGTCTGAACTGCTTTTATGTCCCTAGACCCAGCCTCTGTTATACAACGGAAGAAGTGTTCCCAAGCAAAGAGCGCTCCCCCAAAGAGCTGTGACCTTACCTATCTTACAGACAGACACCCTGAATGGTCATCAGCCTACGTGTGCTCAGTTTATCTTATATAGATAAAGCCATGTTGAAAGAAAAGCTTTAGTGAGAAAGCAGAAGAGGTGAACAGCAGAGTCTTTGTTAACTGTATTTAGCCATCTGTCTAATGGAGACTTGGGAAAAAGGATTTAAACACCCTCAGCAGTTCCAGCGCCGCCATTTGGGTGTAAGTGCCAGCATTGTACTCACCAAACCTAGGATCCCTGGCATGTCTAGTGAAATTTAAAAGGAAAAAATATGGACTTAAAAAATCCTTTATGTGTGACCTTTAGGATTCTTTAAGCAAAAATAAATTGTTCAATTTAAGACATTCCAAAATAGATATTTTCTACTACTGTTTCTGTTATTGTAACTTGAATTACTACCATTTCTATGGTTACGTGAGTTAGGTGTAAAATACACAAGAAGCCACATGGCTCATTTTTAACAGGTAAACCAATTTCTGCATCGACACTGCAGCTGACACTATTAAGTGTTGGTACTTTATTAATAATTTTGCATGGAAATGCAGTATTTCTATCAATGGTGAATTGCATTAACATCCCTAAATCAGCATGATCTGAACAGATGACACCACACTCTGGAATTTCATTCCTAAGGGAGGCGCAAATTTGGTTGTGGAGAATCTTAGTGCAATTTTCTTCGTCGTCTGCCCCGTGGGTTGGTGGAGGTGCTGGCGGCCCTGGGTGGAAGCAGCTGAGGTGCATTGCTGGGGTGTGAAGAATTACATTGACTGCAGTGGCAGAAAGGATTTGAGCAGTGAATTGCAAATGCAATTCCAGGGACTGGACTGGAGCTGGTACTCTCACAGGTGGATGCAATAGTCCTCCTTCATGATTAGCCCAGGGCAGCTCAGGAATGAGGACAAATCTTTGGAGCAAAGCAGTGGAATTCAGCCTGGGCTGAACAGGCGGATCATAAAAATCCTTGAAGCAGCAGCAGGGCCTGGAGCTGTCTTCAGGGTCACTGCATGGAGCAGAGAAGAAAGGTGAAGACCAGAGAGGCAAGACAGAGCACCATGCCCCGGGAGAGTTCATCTGGCGTCACCTCTTTTCCCCAGATCAGTAATTTAGGCAACACAGCCTATGCTTTTGCTGTGAGAGACATTATATATAACTCCTTTTAAGCCTTTTGTGGTGGGCTAGTTACAGAGCAGCAGCAAGGGTCTGCTCCCTGCCGAGCCCTCATGCCTCTGAAGGGCTGGAAGGTGGCAGAGCAGACGCAGCTGAGGGCATTTATGTGCATTTTTCCAGAAGGGACTTTGTAGGCACATCACTCTGAGGGAGCACAGAGGACACCAAGTTGCTTGGAGAACAGACAAAGAATGTTTATTCAGCGTTTTCGCATTAAGCAATGTGGCAAAGCCTCAAGAAACTTTTTGGCCAAGCCCAGCAACGCTGTGAAATTTGTGTTTGCTTGCATGGACTTACCACCAGCTTTGTGAAACGCGTTCTTCAGCTTTGTCTTTGAGGCAATGGCTAGGCACGAGGGACGGAGCGTAGCTGAAGGTAAGGCTGTGCAGTGTTCCTGGATGGGCGGGCAAGAGAGCGGCAGCTCTGGCCCTGTGGCTCCCATCCGCTGTGGCTGGGCTCCTGCACGGGGTCAGCTTTGGTCATTTGTGCCTGGCATCTGCTCCTGGCCAGAAAACATTTCTTCTTGCCAGGATGGCAACAAGCAGAGCACTGCTAGAGCCATCTGGTGACAGCTACCTGCCTGGCCATGCAGTGCCAGAGGACGAACACGACACAATTTCTTTTGTTCCTGATACCATCTTTCTGGGTAAGCATCAGCCCACGTTTAGTGGGATGTTGGGATGTCCGATTCTGCTGGAGGCTTTCAGCACAAGGTTGTTGCAAGTCATGGCAGCTTGACAGAGGAAACTAGAAAGCTAGAAAGCAGACCTCATTTCTGCTTGGGGTATAAAGGATGACCCTCCCTTCCCATAGCCTTGCCATAGGGACTGGCAGAGTGTGTGGTACATCCTCAAAAGCTGTACCCCTTTGCTTTCCACAGAATCTTAATAAAAGAAGGACTTACATGCTTCGTCTCCACTCCTATCCCAAATACAGCTGTAATCCAGCCTGGGTCACAGGTAGCTGTCAGAAGTGTAAAGAGGTGAAATTGCAATTTCTGCCATAAGCCTGAAACAATCCTATACTGCCCACATCCTCTTTTCTTCCCCTCCCCTCCCAGTTACTGTTAAGAGTTCTTCCCAACAGCAGAGCTGCCCCTGCCCTGGAAAGCTCAATCTGGTTTGCCACATTTGCTCTTCCACTTCCCCTGCGGTAATATTGAAGATGGTAGGCAGCATATCCTGGTTCATATATCCAATTCCCTCTTCTTGCTCCTCCACTTCCAGGCTGTTCTGCTCCTCCACTTCCAGGCTGTTCCTTGGGCTGGTTCTCAAACCACTCCTCAGGAAAATCTCTCAGGGTCTCTCACACCCCCACACATGCCCATCGTGGCCTTCCCGCTCTGCTTTATCCTCCCTCTGCCTCCAGCTCATGCTGCCTTTGCTCAGAGATCTGTTGTGGGGCTGGAAACCTTTCCAGGGGGAGAGTAGGTGGGCTTTCAGCAGGGACATGCTGCAGCCCAACCATTTACGCTGCCTCAGTCTTTGGTTAGTCCTGCCACAGATGCAAGTCACCTTATCGATTTGGGTATATGGGACAACAAAGCTTTGATTTTCCTTTATAGACTGCTTTGGTTTAATTACAAATATTAAGAGCAAAGCAAGCCATGAAATGCTCTTGCTGTGCAGAGCCTGGGGGCTGGCTCCACCCAGCACTTAGCATGGGTGCTTGTCTGCAGCCAGAGGGATGGTAAAAGTGATGTTTGGGGAACAAAGGACACATGATGGTTCAGAAAAAGGCTGGTGCAGAAATGGTACAGGGCAGGCAGTGCCATCGGGAGCTGTGTGACAGGCTGGCGAGCGCTGCTGTGTTTGCACGGCCCCCCCAGCTCAGAAGGTATCATGACGGACAGGGATTTTGCTTCTTACCA
The DNA here is from genome assembly GCF_964106895.1 of Numenius arquata. NCBI lineage: Eukaryota > Metazoa > Chordata > Aves > Charadriiformes > Scolopacidae > Numenius > Numenius arquata. The sequence continues at coordinate 28,396,729 of NC_133580.1, read as the reverse complement.
GAGATGCAGAGATTAGGATTTCCAAAGTGTAGGCACGTAGAAACAGGACACTCAAGCACCGATTATCTGCATGATACGCAGTCTTACCATACAGATGCACGTGCCCACATACACACAAAAGAAAACACCATATAATGCCATACCATGTGGTACACAAAAGTATGAACTTGCTGATAGAGTCTTGCTGGGAAGTGAAAGACAGAGTAGCCACACACTGTAGTCCCGTAGCTGGAGAACTGCTGCTCTCTTTCAGTAGCTGGACTTGGTGGCAGTATAGAGAATGAAATGGATGTCATGCATCAATAAAACACAGAGACAGACTTTATTTTGAACCAAAAGTTAAAATTTTATTTGGAATATCAATATACCCCAAAAAAATAAAAATAAAAACTTCCTTTTATGTAGTGAAATAGCCATTTGAAAATGGTAAAATAAAGATATTTCTCATACTATTCTCTCCTAGTTACTGTACACATATTTAAGGTTGTTTTTTTTTTTGAATATAAATCTAGCTTGAGCTTTAAGGCTCCAGAAAGCCTAAAGCGTGTAGTGGCTCTTTTGAGAAAGCAGATAAGTCAATCAGAGCTGTGTTTTTTCAGCAGACAGGCCTGCTTGAAGCTGTCCAGGACAGGACAGAAGTGAGACTTCTCAGGAAGGTCACTGTTTCAGGGGAGTATTCTTTTATACCCATTGGGAAATACACTCTAACCCCACTTCATGCAGCATTTTATTGAGCTTTATGATGTACTGGGGAGGGCCCTGGTTCCCCTTAGCCGTCGAGTTCTTGTGCGGATCCTATCTTATTTGTGTTGGTACAGTTGGTTTGATTTAAGAAATCAAATCCTACCCTGTGGTGTTGGCTTTGCTAGAAATTAAGTCTGTAACAAGGCGCTGATCCTGCCTTCACCCCAGTAGGCAAAAGGTTTCTGTGCCCGTGTACGGCTGCAGTGACTGCAACGGGGTGTTTACGACAGCAGGATCAGGGGCTTGTCCTGTAGTTTGCTTTTAATAAAATAAATGGAATGGAAAAAACGTATTGAAATAAAACAGTAGAAACCCACTAACAATTCTTCCCTTTTAGAGGGCTCAGCGACACCAGGCTGGAAAATATGACTGAAGAGCCACGTCAGGGCCTGAGTGATGCCCCGCGTGGTTCATGTCACCACTAAGTGAACACCAAAGAAGGGGATTTAGGTCTTGCAACTGGGCTGAAGCGAAGCTCACAAGTCACTGGACATCTCACCAACACTCTCACTTTCAGCAGGTGCTTGGACCAAGCCCTGAACTTAGGCGGCATGGTCTGCAACTTGCTTTGAGTTCTTTCCTGATCAAAGCAATTTTTATTACTTTAAGTATGTCTGTTATTTATGAATCGTATATAAACGTGTTATGCTTCTGTTACTGGTTCTGAAGTACAGGATAGACTACAACTACTAGAGATATTACTGCACTAACATGTTATATCTGGCACTGCTTGCAAAGGCTGCTGTTTCCCAGTCACGCTAATTGGTGTTTTATGCTCTTTGTTAACTGAAAACCACCTGAATATTGATCCCTGAGGTGCCATTGCTCGCAACTAAAACGTTGTCCCAGGTTTTTACTTCCAGGAAAGAAAAACAAAATCCACCCAGGCCTTGAAGTTCACTAGTTGTTAGACCACGGATGTTCCTCCTAACAAACCCACCGGCTCGCGCTTGCACTGGGGGAGCCACCGCACAATCAACTTCTGCGGGAAGCCTGATTCCACCAGCCACCCCCTCCTGGGCGCCCGGCACTACGCAGCCCAGCCTCCTCCCACTCTGCCTCGCCTCCTCTTTGGAAGGAGTGAGCGTTCAGCCTGGAAAAATTTTTCTCCTTGAGATGGAATAGATCTTCTCCCTCCTTGTCTCTCCTGCAACTTGTGCTCAACGCTTTATTCCTACTGCCCAGCTCAGCTCTTTTGAGTGATTCCTTTTGCATGCTTCGGCCTTTATCTTGCAAGTAAAAGCTTGTATTAGCTTCCTGTGAGCTTCTGGTGAGAGGTCTCTGTTGGAGCCAGCCGCTCTTAGTTGGGTGTTATCAGTGAGCCCAGACATAAATCATTTGTGACCGAGTTACAGAAGGTCTCTAAGCACGAGGGGTTTCCTTCTCATCACAGGCACCATTTAAAGAGGCTCCAAAATTACCCAAGTTTTACTACTTCTTCCACTAACTAGTTGAAAATATTTTCCTTAAAGTGTTCACTACACAGAAGTAGTGTTCAGGAAGAGCCAAATTCTGCTCGCAGCTGCCTAAGCGTAATCCACACCAACCACCCTTCTGGTTTTATTTCAGTGCATTGGATTAATGCCGCAAAACATAAAACACAAGACTTCGACCCTGGCAGACTGACCTTATCCCCGGTGTAACTTTCCTGACTTTAACAGTGAATCCCGTAACAGCATTTCAAGCATCTGTGGTGGTTGTCACAGGTCCCACAATGCTTGGGAATTTATATAAAGTTTGAGTTCCCCATGATGTGTGTGAATGCAACAGAATTACAGCTCTATTTAAAATAATTAGGAAAAAAAGGGTTCTGCTAGTGGGCAGAAAAATTTGAAAGAGTGACCCCCAAGGCTCAAAACAAGGGAAATAAATAGGACCCAATTAGCTGTGTTTGTATCTTGTGGCTTGTAGGCTGGAACAGCTGGAGTATCGTCGAGGTGTCATTACATTAGGGCTGACTGGCTCAGTGTTTAAGTACATGCGAGTGGGTTACATGTGATGTCTAAATAACATGTGTGCATGTTTTAGGAAGAAAAAAAACAAAACCAAACCAGTGTTAGACCTCAGAGGAAAAGCCCAACAGGTATAGTAGGACCTGTGTAAATGCATGTGTGATGCGTCATCTCCTGAAGTAAATGGCAGCGTGACCGCCAATTTCCAGCGTGATGATGAATGTACCCTAATTTGCCACTGTCCCTTACGTGCCTGATCCTGCTGCCCCTTCCCTGCACCAATGCCTGCCTGCAGCCTAGTCGCCCGCCAGGACACCCACAGAATTCAGTGAGGAGGTCACTCGGGCCGGTTTCTGCGCTGGAGCCGCTTCCCAGGCAGTAAGGAAGGTGGCCCCTCACCTCACGGGCACATCGGGAGCAAGCACTGCGAACGGTGCAGAGGTTTGGGAGGATGGGGTAAGAGCCTGGAGGTGAAATTCTTGCTCTGCTGAAGTCAGCGTGGGCATTGCCAGCATTGCCATCCAGCACGCACAGACGTGGGGGTTCTCTCTTAAGCAATTAAGGAAAACAGTGTGCAAAACATGGTAGGCTGTTTGCAATCCACCCTGTTTTCCGCCAGTCTTAAACTTAGGCTGCGGCGTGGTGCCACTTCTTGTTGATAAGGTTTATAAGGCTTTTAAGCCGTTAGCCGCAAGCCTCAAATGAGGAGATGCGTGCGGTTCCTCCTCCTCTGCCCAGACAAAGGGTAGCTGGACATGCCGGCGCTGCTCAAAGCAGAGCAAAGCCTCCACTGACTTCGCAGCGTCCAAGATTTCTGCTCCAGCTTCAGCTCCAGACACCGGACCGCTTCCACCTCCTCTTGCTTTATTTGAGAGACCTAAGACACACAGGACTGAGGGTCTAAATGGCACGACGGTGGGCTTCTACCAACGCTTCTCATCTAATTGCAGTCAACTCTAATTTTGCCTTTTCCACTCTTAACTGATCTTCTTAACCTGCTTCTTAGCCAGGGCAAAATTAAGCGTGAGGAAAAAGGCTTATTCAGCATTATAATTATCTACTCCCAAGCTGTATAACAAAATGGTTTACACATTTAATTGGTTTTGTCTAAAATTTCCACGTATACAATAGTCCTATTAATGAATATCATAGCTTCATTACTGCATATCACATTTTGCTATTTGTTGTGTACCATAAAATAACGTCAGCACATTAATAACTTAAATAACACAAATGTAAACTCATTTTCTGCTTGTTATAATTATGATTTTAGCCTGTAAAGGCTTTTTGATTTGTAAGACCATTGACATAACATGGAATGTAACTTTATTTGTTTTTCTTTTGTATATAATGAGACACCGAAAGCCCTTGTCATCTCTTAACAGGATACTAAAGCAGCTCTGTTTCATGAATGACAGCACAATTAAAGCTAAAAATCATAATTAAAAAAAAAAATACCCTTTGTACTGTACAATCTCAAATTAAAGCAAGAAAGAAAATGACAATCTTTTGCATTAGCCAGGAAACGTGATTCTCTGCCACTGGGCTTTTTTTTCTTGTTGACAATTCACAGAATGTGTATATGGGTGTAGTTATAGGTGTGTGTATATCCTATGCAGAACAGCAGTCCTTATTTTGTTGATCTAGTTCTTCTAATTGTTTAGTTAAACTACCTAACTGATACAATTTAGAATACTACATTAACACATTTAACATCAAGTTTACATACTTGCGTCTTTGAAATACTAGGAACTTTTACACATTTTATTTGGCTTTGTAAGGACTGGAATATCACAGATAATGCAATCTACTTGCCTTTGTAAGAATATGGCTGTTCTCAACTAACTCTCTAAGGTTCAGAGTGGAATACGTTTCTCCTTATATCTGTAGCTGACTTCAGAGAAGAAAGAGTGTCTTCTTAAGTGGTCAGTCTGGTGTTACAGTACAGATTCTGCAGAGAGATACATATTTAATGAAGGATAATTCTCTCTGGACTTTAGAGCTAAGCTGTTGCAGCAAAATTACTCTGTTTAGGCTAATTTTTTTTTTCTATACAAATCTCAAGAAAAACCTATTCCAAGTATGTTTTGTAGTAGTATCTCCACATGACCAGAGGAGGGCACTTTGAACATCTTTGCACTGCCCGGGAGGCAGGTGCAGAAGCACAGTGTTACCCAATTTCGCACAGTCCTGCCACCTCTTCCCACCCAGGCAGGTATCCTTGTGTTCCACAAACACACAGAATCCGTATTGTACCACAGGGCTCTGTTCTGAAAACAGTGGGCAGATACATCACTCTCTTCTTGCTAACTAGGATTTCTTCCATTTCCCCCATTTAATTCGGCGTTGCTGCAGGTTAAATTGAGATTAACGGATAATTCCTAAAAATCACTTGAGGGGAGTTATCTCCGTCTCCTTCCTGAACATCCCTCTGCTATTAGCCCCTGGTAATTTAGCAAATATTGATTGATTTAACCCTCTATGACTTATCCTGCTGCAGAAATTCCTTGCCTTTAACTGAAAAAAGCACTTGGAAAATGCACTCTCTGAGATATGTATTGCAACAGTGCATCTTTTCACATTAAACTCTTGTAGAAGTACTGCTCCTTTCTGCCTTCTGAGGGAGGTGACTCTGTGTTCCAGATCTGCTCAATGTCTTCTCTTTTCCATTCGTGACCGCAGTGTGGAGTTCAGCCACTTTCCATTCAGGAATCATCCTTTTGGGTTTCATTTTGGCTAAAGGTATCAACCTTCTATGGAAAAGATTTTAATTTTTCAATCTTACTGTTATCATAGATTTTTTTTTGTCACCTCTCTGCTTTGTTTTGTTCAACTTCAATGCTGAAAAATTATTAGAAAGGATTTAGAAACTTTTTTTTTTGAAAGAAAAGTCTCTCCTCCACCCTGGGGAAACGCACTGCTTATTTAATGTATTTTTTTTTTCCTCAACATTATTCCTTTTCTCTCTTCTTCTCTTTTTTCTTCCCTTTCGTATTTTCTTTTTCCTCTTCTTTCTTTCCTCCTTTCTTTTCTAGAGCAGACAGGTACAAGAAGGAAGTTGTCTTTCATCAGCAGTCCTTTGAGATAGAGTAGAATTCAGTGAGTCCTCACCATGATAGGATCATAAACTTACTGGGTTAAACCAAGCTAACTTTCCCTAAGCTGCCAAGTTTTAGCTGCACCATACATATATGTGTTTCCTTGTGCCATTTTCTTTTCTTATAATTTTGTTTTTCTTGATGACCCTGAGCTATGGCTTCTCGTTTCTACCACTAGTCAACCTTCCTTTCTTTTCTGCTTTTGCCGATATAGGCCTCAAAGAAAAAATGGCAGAAGAGCACAAAGTAGCTGAGGTACATGAGAGAGGACCAGATGATGTTCTGCACGTGGGAATGGCACTGGCCGTGATGCATCCAGGAGAAGACCAGGTAATTGATCACGCAACCGATCAACATCTGAGTGATCTGCGACAAGGTGATGAACATGGCAAACTTGCGTGAGACTCTGAAGCCAGCAGCCCGCAAGGCATAGTACGAGTACATAACGGCGTGTACTCCATAGTTCATGGTCATGAACCAGCCACCGCCAGCCACCATGTCCTTGTAGGAATACCAAGAATAAAGTAACACAGTAATGTGATGGTACCAGTGTAAGAAGATGAGCTTCTGTTTCCTAAGAATAATGAATATTGTATCACCTGTAACAAAACACACACACAAAAAAAAAAAGAAAAAGGAGGGGAGGAAATGAGAAACATATTGAACAATTCCAAAATTACTGCAGTGCTCTCTTCCCTTGCTGTTGCTGCTGGAGTATACACTATTTTGAAGCATGAAAAGCCACCTGGGCTCTAGATCTGAGAGCCTGTCTGATCTGAGCACGAGCTTGGCTCCTAATCTCTATGCAATCTTTGGAAACCCAACGTTTGCACATTCTCCTGCGTGGATAACCCCTGTTTGAAAACTCCATAGGTTTACTTGGTAGACCTTTGCTGCCAACGTAATCCATGGAAGTCTGAGGTGAGGTAAGTGGTGAGGTATGTGTATCATCTCTGACTGTGAGACTGCCCACTATATACTGTGGCTAGAAGAGAAATGTAGCTCGACAGAGAGCAGAAAACCTGCAGAGGAGGTAGCACAGTGTCCTCCGATTCAAATGCCTACCTGCAAACTGAACCTAGTTAAACTCGGTAGAGCCTTTTGAGCTACTATGCAAAAAGCTATTGCATACACGACCTACAATACTGAAAGGTATGTAATTGCCAGAAAAAAAGGCTTCTAGAAAGAAATTTGGTTTATGTTGACACATGCACATCCTCTTCTGCAAATTCATGTTACTATTGTAGAAAAGTAAATTTTATTCCTCTTTCCTGCTTTTTTCTTCCTTCTGCTTCTCATCATCGCACTGAGCATCTCAATTAGAGAGAGAGATATACACATGCTATTTGCTTTCTATTGTTATAGACACAGTGTTTCTGAAAAGATCCCTGAGATTTGCATCTGGGGACTTGTACCTACATGTATCCCAGGAAATCCAAATCATGAATATTAGTGATGGGTGGAACCAAAACTGCACTGTCTGCACAAGGTCTGTAATAAGCCATAACGCTACTGTTTACTTCATTAGCAGCAAGGTGTGCACTCTCGTTTTAATAAGTAATCATATGTTCAATTTATTGTGGCTGTGCAGCTCCAGCTGATGTTTTCCAGTTTTAACAACTCAATTTCTATGGTTTTGCAGCAATTTAAGCAGCAGGAAACCAAGGGGTTCTGACACAGCAAGGCAACCGGTGTCTATCTCTTTCCAGTTTTTATGCTGATGAATTGCTGTCCTGTAATTTGCTGAATCAAATTCTTTGCTGAAAAGTAAAGGCTTATTTTTGCTGTACATCTGAAGACAGCGAGCGCTGCAGCCCTCTGAGGTTTAGGAAGGGCATCTTCTGAAATGAAAGCTGGAGGGCTGCTAAATCGCTGCCTCCTCCTTCCCATTAAACTAATAAGCCACGGGATGAGAACACACGCAGACTGGCTATTAAGTTGGCTTTGGCATGCGTATCATAAGTGTCATTACCCAAAAAATTGCTGGAAAGACAGGAGTTTATAAGAATCAGGGCTGGAAAAGCTACGGATATTATGGGAAACTGGTTTCTATTTGGAGGAAGCAGACAGCCACAGCTTTCAATGTTTATGGAGGAAGCACATTACTATTCATAATTGCACGCCTACATGTGCATTTAAGGACGAATGCTGCAGAACTGAGGCAGAACCTGGCTCAAAGCTTCTTGCTGACGCAGCTGCTCTAGCCCAGCCTTCGCTTCTGTACCCACAGGGTGAGCGACGGCTGATTCGTATTTGCCTATGAGTAGCTAAGGAAGAGGCATGGAACCAGACTGCTCTTACCTCTTGACTGCCCTGCCGCGTATAACCACTGCCGTTTATTCCTGAGCTGGGAATGGTCTTATTCAACTGCACATTGCTCTAACTTCAGCCAAGCTGGACTTAATCACTAGAGACTAAACCATGCAGAGCTTGGGGTTGTTCTCTTCACTCAGTTTTTCTAAGACTAAAACGAGGTTTCGACAGCGCTGAGACCCTTCTTGTGCTTCCTGCACAGACGTTTCTGCTCGTAAATATGCGCGGTGAGAGAAAGGGAGAGAGGGTACTCACCTAATTCGGGTGCTTTGCTTAGCACAAATGCATATGCCCAGAATTTGCTGACAGGTCCAATGTAAAAACTCTGGTCACACACTGACTGCTTCAGGCCTTTGGTCATCAAAATGTACAGCATATAAGCACCAGTTCGAACAGCACCAAATATACTTTAAAACAAAAAGAGAAAATGAAGGAAGTTGAGTGGACACTTGAAATCTGTACGCCATCACTTCAAATCATTACGAGAAGGCAGCCATAGATTGTGCTGAAATACTAAGTTTGAGACCGCCTTAAAGCTGGAGCAACTCTGCTGGCTTGTTGGAAGTTATTCTAAACTCATATTCATAAACTGGACTGCAGCCGTATCTCCTGGTGAAAGTCTGGATCTCTAAAACTCTAACATCAATGTTTTTTTATTTCATTACTACAGGAACAATCCTTCAGTTTTCAGAAGCAGCGGAAAACATCTACTTCAGCTGAAAACAACGTGCAGAGTTTTGATTATGGCAGCTGGGAGACTACAAGAAATGACTTGATAAAAGAGCTGTCATCAACACCATCAGGACCAATTCCCTCTCATGATTTCCTCAGGGTTTTCTCTTGGCTTTCCCTGTGTTTGTTACCCCCACAGGAGCTCTGAGCACAGACAAACCCAGGTAGGGCACACAGATTTTGATGGGGGGTGTGTGTGTGTGTGTGTCTCAGTCAGGGCTGGTATTTTGTTGCACACGCTGACTCCATCTTTTAACAGGCCATTGCTAACAGAGGAACTGACTAGTTGAGTGGTAAACAGCAGATTCACCCTCACCTCATCAAAGCGAGATGCAAGGTGTTCTGTAAATGAGAAACATCAAGAGATTTGCAATGGCATTAATTAGCGCAATTACAGAGGGGGTAGGTTCAGATAACAAAAGCTGATGTAAGGAACAAAGGCTTTTGTCTCAGCATTGTGGAGCTCTGCAGAAGGCACTGTTTTATGGCAAGAACATGCTTGCCCATTGTCTACCATTGTAGCTTGTTGGCCCTTCAAAAGTTATGATGAACACTGGGCGAAACAAGCAGCTTTCGGAAAAACGGAGCAAAGAAAGACCCAATCTCCTTTGGGGTTGAGTATGTCTTACTTTATGCCTACATCATATGTCCCTGTGCCTCCACACAGCTCCATCTTATCTCCCCTCACAACTTATCTCCTCCTCCATAACTTCTTTGCAACCTTGTCCTACTCATGAATCCTCTGGTTCCTGCTCTGCCTCTGTCTTTCACGATGACCACACTGCAGCAAACAAACCAAGCCCCCTAAAACTGGTACGTAGACACGTGGGCAATGCAAGCTACCATTTATGCAAAGTGTGTGAAATAAGGAACAGTTAATCTGAAGTTATAGATTCTCTGTTACTTGTCCTTGTCTTGTGAAGTCAGTATTCTTTAAAAAAACATATTTTATAATCATCAAGGCAGCCTAAAAAGTTGAGGTCTATGGCAGTTCTTACTGGGTCAGCCTAGATGGTTCAAGTAAGCCTGCCGAGCATAAAAACCGTTGATCCAAGTTTTCATATTTTTTGCACAAAGTAGTTAGATAGATTTCCAAATCTGCAGCATTGATATACCCAGCCAAACCTGCTAAGGAGCAATGCACCTTGCTCTCCGCTGCCTACTGCGTGCACTCCGTAACCAAGCGGAGCACCACCCTGCCTGGGGCTCTTTGGGCTCTGGCAGTGGCATCTCAGATGGGGTTCTACATTGACGTCACACCCAGGGAGAGGTGTCACAGCCTGGCTCTCGCACCATTACATTTTGATGCCCGAGGTTTCACCGTGCCATCAGGAAACGCAGACAACAGTGAGTGCTTAAGAAGCTACTGTTATTATCTACTGCTTCTCTGGTGGTGTTTGCTCATCAGCTCTGCTGCCAGATGAGTCCTCTTCTGCTGTGCAAATGGAAAACCACCCTGCTGTGGTACAGGTGGACTGAAGGAGTTTAACTGAGTCTGGGTTTCCCATTAGCACTGCCCAAAGCAGTGCACATGTTCCCAGGCTTAGGCAGGACAGCCATTGCAGTCTCTCACGTTCATCCACACCTGCATCCAGAAGACGCAGCGCGATATTCTTAGCATCTGCGCATCCTCTCCGCGTAGGGTTGTTCCCTCTCAGACATGCTCTCTCAGCACACTTTTCTCACGTCTCTTTCGGGGATTGGTCCTCTCCTTGGCAGAGAGTGCCAAAGCCTGTCGGAGGAGCTCTGAAACAAGGTGTAACTCGTTCGGTGTCTTCTCTCTGGCGTTTAATACATGCCCCCTTTTGTTTTTTTTCTCAGGACTTGCATTTCTCATTCCCAAGAAGACAGGATATCCTGACAGAGATGTGATCCAATCACTTCCTGAGGCAGTGTACTCCTCAAGCTAGCCAGGGCAGGCTGCTGCTTGCTCCTACGTTTTGGGTGGTGACAAAACTGGGTGGAGGAAGATCAGGCAGAATATCTAATGATATGCTGGTTCTCCCATCAGCAAATACCACAGTGCTGACATTAAAATGGGGGTAAAAAAAAGGAAATTTTAAATTATGAAATCAAATAGCTGCAAGCAATATGCCTTTCCTTGTGCAGAAGCTGTATTGCTTTTCTAAAATATCATTTATTATTAAAGTTTTAAAACCAAAGAGAATTCAATGCCATGAACACAAACTCAGAGGAGAAGAGTGCCTGTTTGAGCAGCAGGCAAACGCTGAGTTAACTGTAAGTGATTGAGTATGGACCCTCAGGGATTGAATCTGGACTGATAAGAGAGGGAAAGAATCTGTGGGGATTACAGAGTTTCGCTTTGCTGTCCTTGAGATTACAAGGATGTAATTCTTCCTTTATTTCTGTTTAGCAACTACTGCAGAGCTCTCCTTGGAGTGTACCCGCACGCACGTGCACACACACACTCACACTTACTTTTCTGTGATTCCTCAGCACGGTGGCTTCCTCTAGTTTCTTGACTCTAGAATAACTGACTCCAGCTACTGCTCTACATGGTGTGCCTCAGACTCATCTGAATTTTTTATCAGTAAAAAACAAGTTACGCTTTCACATAATTCACAACGGAAGGCTTTATAAATAAGGAGGACAGCAAACTGGAAGTAACTGATCCAATTACCTAAATAGGCGTCACGAGCAGGTAGCTGTTTATGAGACGTGCTGCATGCCAAAACACTCCCGTGCCAACAAGCACGCACACCACTGGAGACAGAGAAAGACCCAACACACGTCTGCAAATGTGCTTCGGATCCAGAGAGCCAGGACTGCTTTTTTGTGTTGCTGCCACTTAGAATCATAGAATGGTTAGAGTTGGAAGGGACCTTAAAGATCATCGAGTTCCAACCCCCCTGCCATGGGCAGGGACACCTCCCACCAGACCAGGTTGCTCAAAGCCCCATCCAGCCTGGCCTTAAACACTTCCAGGGATGGGGCATCCACAGCTTTCCTGGGCAACCTGTTCCAGTGTCTCACCACCCTCACAGGAAAGAATTTCTTCCTAATATCTAATCTAAATCTCCCCTCTTCCAATTGAAAACCATTACCCCTTGTCCTGTCACTACATCTCCTGACAAAGAGTCCCTCTCCGGCTCTCCTGTAGGCTCCCTTCAGATATTGGAAGGCTGCTATGAGGTCTCCCCGGAGCCTTCTCTTCTCCAGGCTGAACAACCCCAGCTCTCTCAGCCTGTCTTCACAGGGGAGGTGCTCCAGCCCTCTGATCATCTTCGTGGCCCTCCTCTGGACCCGTTCCAACAGGTCCATGTCCTTCCCGTGTTGAGGACTCCAAAGCTGGACACAGTATTCCAGGTGGGGTCTCACAAGCGCAGAGTAGAGGGGCAGAATCACCTCCCGCGACCTGCTGGCCACACTTCTCTTGATGCAGCCCAGGATGCTGTTGGCTTTCTGGGCTGCCAGTGCACATTGCACACACACGCTTAATCTTGTTTGTTCTTTAAGGTAAGATCAACCAACAAATTTCTATCCTGCAAAGACACGGGTGTGCGGCAGAGCGATGACACTGCTTGCTCAGTAAATCACTTCTGCTTCATTTTGTTCTCGCCCAGCTCTCTGCTGTAGCTTTTGTGAGGTATTGAAATGAACTGCTTACCAAAGCAGTCCGTCTGGTGGGAATCATCTGCAGGGATTTTACAAATAAGGTAGCAGTGAATTACTGTACAATTACAGCCTTTTGCAACTAGAGAGACTGATCAGAAACAAACTGTGCTGGCTAATGCAGCTTTCTCATCTATTCAGACTCAAAATGTCCTACATTCTCCTCCCTTCAGGCAGTGACTTCTCCGGTAGATTAACAAACACCCAATTGATATTTTATTGTCCCTATTACGTTCAAAACATACCCATTAGTAAAATAAAACCTCATAATTTTCCCTCACAAACTTTTTTTTCTCCAACGAGGGCCTCAAAACACGCTCCACGCGTGGGTCAGGCACAGCATCAAGGAGGGAAGCTGAGGGCTGGGGAGACAGCTGATGGGAAGACACGGCCAGCATTCGTGGCTGAAGCCTAGTACTTCTTTCTGTGCCCTCCATCCTACTTCCCGGGAGGGAGCCAAGTACTTGTTTCTCAAAAGCCTGAGAGGGCAGCAGGTAGACTCCAGTTCAGCCCCAGCTGCCACTGGAGCAGGCTCAGCTCCTCCTCGCAGCGAGGAGGACACTGCCCATTTTTGCTAGGGCTGCTTTCTATGCAGACCAATCACCGCACTTGGCTTCTGACACCTCCAGACACCCCAGCCTAGGATCGACATGGCAGAATTCAGCAGGAAATGCGACTACCACATTAAAAAAAAAAAAAAAAAAAAAAAAAAGTAGAATTAACAGTCCAGCACAGAATAAAGCAACCTTTTCTAAAGGATCTTAATGCTGTGATAATCACAGAGTAGAAATTCTCTGCTCTGGTTTGTGTCTTAAAAAACCCCTTAAATGAACCAAACAGACCGTGCAACGTGTATCCGCAGAACTAGGCAGAGAGGGCATTGAAGGGAATAAGAGTCTTGGCTACAGCTAATGTGAATGTAAAATACGTTACCTACAAGCTGCATGTCAAAAGTGGAGCATCTTCATTTTCGGAAGCATGCCAGCCTGCGTACACAGCACCGGCAGGGAGCAGCAGGGAGCCCGCAGGCAGCAGGACCCAGCTGCGCTGTGCAAAATTAAGGGCTGGTAGGGACTTCAAGCAGAGCCCTCCTTACTCAGGACCGCAGGCTGTTCAACGCTGGCCCAAACCAGATGGTTAGACCAGTCTCTGAGGTGTTGCACTATCCTCTGCCCTGGGTGGACTGGGCTAGTCCGTCAGGGAGCCGGCCGGCCGGCCAACCAGCTGCAACTCCCATGGGTTCGGCTGCAGCCCCCAGCCTGGAGCCTGGCTGGAGGAGGAAAGAAATCTTAATTCTGCCCTGACCTGCTTACACGGTGACTCACAGGAGTCCCAGCAAGCGAGTCTGTGCCCGAGGAGCACAGAGAGGTGGAGGAGAGTGTGCAGTTCTCCTCCATGAAAGCCACATGGAAGAGACGGTGGTCCTGTGGGAGCAGCCAAGACCACCTTACGTGCAGAGCCACAGCCCTCAGACTGCAGCCCGCTCGTACCCTAACGGTGAGAAAAAAGGGAAGCAGGTTCTTGGGTTGTTTGGGGTTGGTGTGGTGTTTTTCATTTCAGCATGCAAAATATTTACAGAGGAAGCTTCACTCCGAATTACAAAGAGCTGTTTGAAGGTCAGCAGGTGAAGAACGTGGAGCTTCCTACACCTTCCCTCGCGACAAATCAAACCTCTTTCACCTTTCTGTTCCGTTCAGCAGGAGTATTTCAGTGGTCAGATCGAGTTTCCCTTCTGCTGCTGAAGAGCTGGTCTCTTAACACAATAAAATGGCCTTTCTGTGTCCTGCTGGTTTAAAACCCGAGGTCCTCAGAGAAGAGGAGCAAGCTGTGGTGCTGATGCTGTGGCACAGGAGCAGGGGATGCACTGGGGTGGCAGAATGACCCCTCGGTCAGATGGGTCGGAGTGGCAGGGTAGTCCCAGAGCATGCCTAGAGAAAGCAGTCACTGTAAAAAGGCAACAGAATATTTCTGTGCTTAGCCAAACACCAGAAAACATGTAAAACGTGACCTGATACTGGGAAAACGCACAAAGAAAGTATCCGCAAGAGAAACAACTCTCTGAACTAAGTTTCTTGAAATGAAATGCAGTTGAAGCCACCTTCATCAGACAGCTCGGAACTTCCCAACAGGGCAGTTACCCCCAGATCAGTGCAGAAACTCAGGAACTCCTGGTATGATCAAGCAGCACGTACTGAGGCAGGTGCACCTCCAGGCTGAAGGGATGCCTCGCATCTTTCAGCCATTTGCTCGCTCTGCTCTTTGACTAATTCCTAAAAATAAGTTTGCAACAAAGCAGGGTTGCAACGCGACTGGCGGGTTTGCTTTACAGTTCTTTGGAAGTATTTATAGAGCTTTTCTTCTCCACCCGGTAAGGCCGAGCTTCTTTCAAATTGCTCTTTACCTTCTGCACTCTCATGAAACGTGGTCCCAGAGCACCACTCCGTCAATGACACGTGCCAAGCGGATGACACAGCGGGGACAGGGCTAGGTGACAGCTTCCTGAAGAAACTAATGGGTTTTGTTGATGGAAATGTTGAAAGCGTTTGCAGGAGATTTCTACCCGTCTCCCACAGAACCCTGCTTTGGCCGTCTGAGAAGGAACAGGAGTTTTTGCTGACTGAAAAGACACAGAAATGTCTCCAGAGGATGCAAGCGTTGAAGGGGCCGCTCCTCTTGCAAACCAGCAGAAGGAAGAGGTTTTTCCAAGCTTGCCACAGAATTATTGTTTCCTAGGAGACTTCGGATGAAGTTGGCAGACCAGTGTTGGGAAATGGCCCTTTCCAGGGAGGAAGCACAGGAGGACAGGTCCTACCTAGCACACACATTTGTACGGCAACTGCCGTAGAGTCAGATCACAGCCTGCTCTTTCTTTGCTGTTGCTGCGGTGATTGTTCCCATCAAACCAGTGGGAAAGGCGGAATTAATGAACCGTTGGCCTGCTCATGACCTACAATCTCTGCTTACTTTTTGTGGTGGCTCTAGGTCCCACAGGAGCAGAGTACTCCAGGAAATTTGCTAACCTTTGGGTCAAAAAGAGAAGACCGTCAAACAAAATTTTAGTAGCTAAACCAGGAGGTTATGGGAGTCTGCCCTCATAACCTGTAAAAAAATTATGAAACTACATTTTTTCCAGTTCTCTCAAGACAGGGCTGTAGCGAGGGTAGTTTCTTTCTAAAGTTGAGCCAAAATGAAAGGGAATGCCCGGGTTAGAGTGGTTATCTGGGTGGTGACAAACGAGGAAAGGATATTAGGGTCTGATTTGTGCTGACCAGAATTATGGACCAACAACCTCCCGCCTTTTACTGGTGCCTGGGTGCTTATTTAAAGCCTATTGTTCCAAAATTACTTTGTGGGTAGACATGCCAGGCTGTTTCAAGGCTGGGAAAAGAATCAAAACCATGAGCGTGGTCTCCCCAAGAGCCTGCCTGACAGAGACTGCATTCATCCCACCGCGGGGAGGGGACCGGCGAGACCTGCCGTCACACACCAACCTTCCAGCCCACAGAAGTAAAGGGGGAGTGAGAAACACGTTTCCTGGCTAATTAAGTTTCCCTAAACTTAAAGAGACAGCGGGCACATGTTCACAGGGGACCAGAGAGACCGAATGTGGGACCTGCAGCCCCCCCACCTTTCTGGGGGGTGGATGTGTTCAGGAATGTAGCAAAGGATGACACCCAAGCTGCTCTTGGGTGTTTGTGGACTGGCCTGATTTCATTGCAGCTGTTCCTCCCCTTCTTTTTGTTTTTAAAGAAATGAATCACCTCTTAACTCTTTTCATGTTTGTTTGTTTTGGTTGTTTTTTTTTTTTTCCCCAGTGATGTGCACATTCATCCACATCTGGCCAGCTGTGCAGGGGGAAAGGAGGAGCGGTACCACCTTCACTGGGCAATGTGCGATACCTGATGGGGCAATATTAAAAAAAGAAGTTGGATTTTCCAGATGGAATAAATTCTTCAAAAGAGAGGAGGAATTAATTAAGCCTATGACAATTTTAATATATAGTTTCACTAGAAGGTTGTCAGACTACCCAAATCTCCTGTCAGATGTGACTCCTGTCTTAGTTTGCCTTGACTGTATTCAAACGCAGTTCCATAAAACCCTGGATCTTCTTGTATTTAAACAGGTGTAGAAACTATAAGGTTGTTTTAGGCTTATTTTGATTGCAAAATCGTATTTTTACTGTACAGTGAGAAACCGTACACTAAGAAACCGATCATTAAGTGCAAATGAAATGTGGGCAGTGACTGAAAGATATCATTTGGCTGTTGTTCAGTGACCTACATGGAATGAATAGCCCTTATTTTGATCTCAAGGAGTTAATGAGAGCTGTGAAAAAGTCAGTGCAACATGATGTGTCCTCTAATTTCACAGAAAAGCAGCTTAGAAAAGGATCTGGCACCCAACATCCTAAATGGCCAATGTGACACAAGGACAGCCTATATGAAATAATCATATCTATTAAGAGCTGACTAGAAGAACCAGCTTTATAAGTCTGCACCTGGTTATTAAAAATATTTTGCTAGGTTTGTGGAACTGAGGGTTACATTTTCCAAATTAAATGAAGCGGTCTCTTGGTCAGTGAAGGACACACAGCGACATGGTATTCATCTAAGTGATCACAAAGTTTGAAAAAGAATAGTACTGACTACAGATTTGCTCTCTCTTAACTCTAAATGTAATATTTATACGCCATTTTACAAGCATTTATAAGAGAGGACTTCTTAATAGCAAGGTACCTTGAAATCCTAGAGACACCTGTTCAAATTACAGCTGATGAACTTAGCCTGTTATTTTTATAAGAAATGGCAAAGAAAATGAATGTAATTATGCTGTTGTTTCACCATCCTTCAACATTTCTGAAGTATTTTCAAGCAATGCCAAGGTTAGTGATGGAGAGAGGAAGACCCCATACTTCAGAAAGAACGTTCTTATAAAACACTTGTAAATCATTTCCCTGTTTTACCTCCCATAACCGATCTTGGTACCTCCCCAGAAGACCCTGTCTCCTCATTGAATCCCTTTGTGACATTTCCATTCTCTCCACAGAGCAGACCTTCCCATTGCCATACCAAAATTTTGGTCTTGTCTGCTCTCCAATAGCCAAGCGACCTACCACCTCCAGCCTGGGCTGTCCCAGAATTACCAATGCCTTAACAATATTCAGGACAGCAACTGTTTTAGGTCAGACATCCCTGTGTGAAGAACTGCTAACTACAAAGCTGTTTGTAACTTGGGGTCTCTTCAGGTTCAGACCTAGCTTCCTTCAGACTTCTGCCCTGTTGGCATCTCCACGGCCCTTAGCATTGTATTTGTGAATATTTCACAGTCCTTACTGGCCTTTACTCTTGTGACAGCCTCGTAAAGTATCTAAGCATAAGCCCCATTTCAAAGACAGAGAGGTCAGGCAAACTGAAATTTAAGCGACCTGTCAAAAAACTGTGTCTGAGCCAGGATGGGAAATGATGTACAACATCACAAGTTGTGGTTCAATGCCCTACCCACAAGTTCCGTTTGATGTAAGCAGAAAGAGGTCTGACCTCACTCTGTATCAGTGAAAACAGTATTATTGAATGAACAGTAAACCCCCTCCAGTAGGAGGAATTTTCTTCAGAGATTCCTTTGACCTACTATAGATTTTCCTTTCACTTTTTAAAGTCACTCTGTAAACCTTCAAGTCCCAAGCCCTCCATCTTAATTACCCAAGGTACACCTATATCTTTAAAGACAAATAGTTAATAGACATAAAAGCTGTTGTTGCACCTCTTAACATCACATTTTCAACGTCTGCACATCCGATATTTTGGCAGCATGCTTTCAAGACCTAAAAATACAGAGCGATGCGCAGAGAGAAACAGTGCAAGTTTACAAAGTTGTGCTGCCCTAGAAACACAAAGAGCTGAAAATTTCCTGACCTACCCAGAAGACCAGATAAGAGCAGTACATGCCTTCCACAGACTCAGTCAGACTCTTGCTTTCCCTCTGTTTTCCCTTGATGTATTAGGCAAATACCAGTGTGGATTTGACCTGACGCAAATGGACACAAGCCACAGAGAACATGAATTTATGGAGTGAGTTTTAAGAGCATCCCTGCTTCTATCTCCCATCCACTGTCCCACTCCCTGAATTTGCGTAGAACCAGACCCCAGCAGCCGACCCTGCCACAGGAGAAAATATTTGGATTCTCCTCCCTCGTGGAATTTTTGCAGTTCTTCTAACTATCCTGGCTGGATTGTACTAACACTCCCTGCTGATCCCTTTACTGGCATCAGTGAAGTCCCGAAGAAAATTAGGTACGGATCAGAATCCATGGTGGGGGGTGGCTTTAAACGCCTGACTCCTTGCGACATGGGCAAGTACAAAAAACCACAGTAGTGAGGTGGAAAATTCAGTGGCAATATTCTTAAAAAGCTCCCGTTTTCCTTTACTAGTGCCCTCAGTTGGTAAAACTACAAAAATGCAGGTCTTTAATCCCATTCAGCAGCAACTGATTCTGTAGGAAGTTCATTCTAAATTCTATCTGCCCAAGTTTATGAAGAAAAAGCCTGAAGACATAACCAGTGAGTCAACCATGGACAAAACCAGAAACCTAAACTCTCACTGTAAAAAGAAAAAAAACCTCATTATTTCAAAGTCAGTCCTGCAGAGGACTGCAATGCTTGTAGTTTGGTTTTGTATGTTTGGGATTTATCATGACATTACTGTGCACCTAAAGCGAACTCCTTTCTGCTCTATAGTGTTTGCGTTTCACTGGGGGGAAAAAAAAAATAAAAACAGTCAGTCACACACTGGCTATCATTTTCCCGTATTTTCCTTTAACAAAACTAACTTAGGGCACAGATAGGAAAACATGCTACCGAGTCTTTCCTCATGCTGATGAACCATGGTAACTATTTATGTGCTTATTCTGCCTATGGCAATTTTAGTGTAAAAGTACCAGAGTATGTGCAGTATCAGAGAAGGAGGTTAGTGCTACCTTATTTTACCCCTTTGTAACTGCCTTTAGACAACCATGTACTCAGTTACCACAATTCAGTTGCTAGCAGGTAATCGAAAGCACCGTAACTCCCTCGTGTGCCTGTGTCCTCCAAAGCCTAGAGTATTGATAAAATTATCTGGGACCATTATTTATTCTCTCACAATGAGTAGGAACAAGACAAAAACTACGGAAGAAGCACCTTGGTCCCATGATGTACCTTTTTCCTATGGTAACTGAATACCTTTAAAAGAACGCTTTCCAAAACTTAACAAAACAGTCTTTTAAGAGCACTTAATCTCATTCTTTAAAAAGAAGACAGAACTCATCCTCTTCAGCTCATGTGTCTGAAAGTCCATAGAGGTATTTATATTCTTCATAATGACTACACTATTGTAATTAAGAGCACAATTTCCACAAATGGTTTCCATGACTAAGAAATGTTTTTAGCTTCCCAAACTCCCTGAAAGCTTGGAATGACTAACGTTTTTGTTCCCACTCGCGATTTTACCTCTCCAGCTGAGGGTATGCATTATTTGAAAGCGTTCATTTCCTTTGAAGAGGATGACCAGCGATGGGCAATCCCTGTGGCTCCTCTGCTTTGAGCTCTCGTACCTGCACGTCCCACGGTGAGCTCAGCTGGTTGCACTGCTCTCAGTCACAGTGGGGAAAATGAAAACCAGGGAAGGCAGGAGTCTTTCCAGCCAGCCTTGGCACTACAGAGTTCAAAATGCGGCACCGCGCTCAGAGCAGCTACTCTAGGAAGCCAATTAAAAGGCATTTAAGACCCTGGTTTGCATCTGTCTGCTGGATGTTTCAAATATGGTTACTTTAGAGGCAGACAGAAAATTCCAGGACTGATTTAAAGCTTGGAAATACACTTAGGATACAGTTGGGAATGGGGCAGGAACCTTACTCATGCTGTATTAAGTACCATTCCCATTATATACGCTTGTAACATATTCTCTCTATCTAATCTACTGCTCTGCATAATAGAATTAGAGGCCTCTGAAACTTACTTACTCAAAAAGTTACCATCTCTGCAAGGGCACAAGAACACCAAGAATTTAACAAGCCCTGACAGCAAAACCTTCCTTCTAACATCTTCCTGCCCAGCTGCTCCTCAGCCTCTCCCCCTGCCCATCTCCTGAAGGAGACCCGCAGAGACCTCCCTTGCCCCCCTTGAAGGTGATGGAGGTTCCATTCAGGGTGGAGCCCAAGCCACAGTATCGTAAAGAAAAAGGTAAGAAAAGGGGGAGATGAGGAATAACATATGCTTTTCTCAGTGTGGTGCTCACTTGTGCTAAAACCTGGTGGTCAGCAGTACTGCAAGTGTTTTATAACGGGGTGATCCAGGTCTCAGTACCATGTGTGTTGAGCAAAAGTTGTGCTGATCTTTGCAGTTTTTATCGTTCTTTTTGGCAGAAGACTTTTCTTTGCCCAAGTTCACGCATACTTAGAGGTTTGGGTTCAGTCCTATCAAAATCCCAAAAGCAAAATTTGAGAGAATTCCCCTTCCATCTCTAAAAAAAGCCTCCTACCACTGAATCAAACACACAAGCCCCGCTTTTCAGACCTTTCTACTGTATCTGATCCAGATGTCCCTCTAGCAAACTTTTCAATGCAAATCATTTGAGTTTTCAGTTGGGACCAAAAACCTGAACCCAGCCCAGCTCAGAGTGATTTAAAAATTGTGCAAATATTATACATGGCTCTAAGAGATAATATATCATTTGTCCAGGTTTATATACCCATAAAGCATATGCATACATGCCTGGGTGGTTATTACTTTCCCATGTGATAAATTTTGGGGAGGGAAATGAGGTATGTTAAAGTGACAGCTCGCTCTGTGGTTTTCAACTGAGGGCAGATACTGTGCTCCTTGCATCAGGCTTTTTTTTTTCTCCTCGGCAATAAATCCCTCGATGTGGGGCCACTCCCTTCAGCCCTTCCCTCTCCTCGGCAGATTTCCTAGTCACAACTCACCTGGCTCCCAAAACCATTTCTTTCTCCTTTTTATTGACACAACTGGAAAGAAAACCAGGCTTAACTTATTTCCTTCCCTCCCCAGGGACCTCATTAAGCGTACCCGAACAGTGACATCTCTGCAGGGCTCCGGATCAATGGACGCTGCCATCTGAAGATTTTAATCACATTAACACCACAGCAGACTAAAATCCATCTGATTCGCCCTAGCCGAACCGGCAAGCTCAACACTTCTGCCAATTGCTGCAACTACTACTCAGAAGGCTTATTTATATGTGTGGATAAAAATCAATCTACCACAGCTACCGTCTTCCAGTCCCTCCTCACAGAGCCCGAATTCTCCCTCCAGGAAACGCAGTTCGATCCCCCAGAGCTGCCTTCTTTATGACCGCGATTAGCTGTATTCAGACAATCCCGAGGAGCAAGGTACAAAAACAATCAATGAAACGAAGCTCCGTGGGCCAGCGGAAGGACCCACACCACTTACTAAAGCGGAGCAGAAAAATAAATGTCAGATTTCTGCAAGTAGTCTTTGCAACGGAGGAGATGATAATTGGTGGAGGTAAAAAGGGTTACACTCGCGCAGAACACTCGGCGGCTGTACGATGCCCACTGGGTTTTGGTAGAGACAAACAAGGAGCAACGGTCAGGCTGAAGGGCAGTTGCACTCAATCATTACCCGTGGAACGAGAGAAAATAGCACAGGTTGCTTACAGGGACACCCATGTAGCCCTACACTGCTGAAAAACATTTAACTGCTTTTTTTTCAACAAACGAAAAATAATTTTTCAGCTTTACCCACGCATCCCTGCATCTCATCTGACTTCCAAAGAGTCAGTTACAAGCTAATCAATAGTAATTACCTATCATCCGGGCTTGCCCTCCTCAGTGTGCTGTTACCTGACGCTGCTCCCTGATTATCTGGCACATGGAGGGTAGGAACTTTCAGGAACAATATTTATTGATGAAAGCTGTTATTTCTTGAGCAATAACTCACTCTTCCATCACTAAATAGTAATTGGACTTTTCGTTGCAGCTGAAGATCCCTGGCACCCTGTGAAGACTGTATACTCGGTGAGATATTTTTTCTGCCAAGAAACATTTACTAGTTCTTAGATATCTACCCCAGCAAGTTTGGACTGAGGCTAAATTACTAAAAAGAAAAAAAAAGAACACCAAACAATTTTCAACTTAAGCCCTGTGTTTGGTACAAAATCTCGTAAGAATTAAGGAATCCATCTAAGGATTTCTAAAGTAACCCATGAGGATTCATAAGCACAGTGTAACTCTTAAGCAATCCTTAATGAATGCTTCAGGGGCATCTGCACTTGTTCCTGTGTCGTTAATGAAATTATTCTCAGCATCCAACATCATCTCAAGAAAATTTTAGAATAACTGTAATATTGCAGTGATTTAAACGATAATCCAAAAGAAAGAGCGCCATATCTATTTCTGCAGGATAAGTTAATGATACTTACAGGACCAAATGTATCAAGTTCATGGAGTAACTGTCATGTATAGCATTGAAATGTATGTATCAGGAGCTTGACATTATCCTAAGCAAATAAAGCCAAAAAGTAATAAAGTAAAAGACTTAGCAGAGAATCAAGCTAGCCAATGGAGCTAGACATCACTAAAGCTGTAAAACAGGCCGATAACAAAGTAAGCAAAATCTAAGTTCCAGGAAAAGACTAGCATTTGACAGAATAAAGAAGGCTTAAAGAAGCTAAAAGCTATAATACAGCTGTAATGAGCTGCTCAGATTCGTAAATATAATGGCAATTACATGACTGCACCTATCTCCCTTTATCACCCTGTCCTCCCCAGGGCGGTACTGCTGCAGGTTCAGATCTCAGGGATTCGCCTACAGTTGGTAAATAATACATCTATTTTTTATTTTTTCAGCAACCTAGGTTAAGGTGCTGAACGGCGGCGTAGGCAGAAGGATGACTGTTTGTTTAGAAGGAGTTACAGGCCCGGGTAACTCATCCCACAGCCGTGGCTTCGCTCCACCAGGGCTCGACACCCGCGTGCAAGCGCTGCTGGGTTTGGCAGTGCATATCAACACGCTCGTCCAACACAGGCACCGTGGGATTTGACAGGTCACACAAGTTAACACGTCTCCGTGTTTTACTGCCACAAGCACAAGCTGTTGGGGACTTACTGGAAAGAAAATACACGGAGATTTCTGTTCCCCAGGGATTTTCTGCATGGGGGAGGACCCTTTACCAGGCACGTGAACCAAGTACCGAGGCAGAGTAAAATGCAGAAGTGCTGCCACAGGGGGACAGATGGGAGGTTGGATTTCTTTTGAATGAATTATCTTCTTTTTCTCTGGTACAGTTCCCTTCTTAAGCCGCCAGACAGATGTTCTTTATTCCTCAAATACACTTTTCAGTCTGTTTCCCATTTAAAAAGGAGAGGAAAAGCCTCACTTTGAGTACGACATTCATGCTGAACGCTGGCCTGCGAGGGCTCCCCTGGGCTGGGACAGGGTGATCTCACGAGAAAGGTATCATTCAAGGCGACAAACTGAGTGTCAACGCTCTCGGTGACTGTGAGAGTGGGGAGGGAACAGGGGCAAAACCAGCGCAACAGCTGCCTTTCAAATAATGTATTCAATTCACTTAGCTAATAGGTCTGGTTTTCCAGCAATAAAGACAAACAAGCAAGCAAACAGTCAGAGAAAAAAAAAAAAAAAAAAGAAATTTTTAGAAGAAGAGAGGCCCACCTTAGCACTGAAAAATAGTTTTTTCATGGAAACTTTTAGCCAGTCCTATCCATATCTCCTGTACGGTAGCATCAGCCAGGTCTCACATTGAGTCCCTGGTTTACTTTTGATTAGGCCTGATTAAGTAAAAACAGCAAGGCAAGTTTACATTCAAAATTTCTTTGATGGACACAACAGAGTCCACAGCAGTAACAGTAAAGTGAAGGAAGAGGTGAGATTTCAGAAGAGCATTTTGTCACATGGTATCAACTACAATTCTGAGAATAAAGATATTTGTCATTGGATGCTCTTCTTACTTAGAATAAATAAGGTACATATTGAAGATACATCTTCTTGACGGTACTTTATTGCTCTTAGTCTATATATTTTTGTCACCTCTACAATGTTTTTTTAATGCCAGCTAGCATTTGTTTTGCAGTGTATAAATTCACCCTACATAGCACCGTTTGTATTTCCCTATTGGGATTACAGTTCAGATTACAGAAAAGAAATTTTTCTAACTGTTAAACCTCATCGAAGGGATTTTTGTCTTCTCTCCAATCATTTTGAATTCCTACTGTTAGCCCAACTTTCAACATTGCTCCATAATGGTAATTGAAAAGATGTTTCCAATATCTATTATATAAGAACATCAGCTAAGTACATAAAGATGAACATGGTCCTATAGGAATAAATTGCTAAGTAGGTATATATTAAGCATTTTACTGATTTGGATTCTAAGAAATGTCCTACTAAGAATATGCATTAATGCTTTACAAATATAGGGAATGTATCACATGGAATTCGCTTGCTTTTAAGTTTATAAAAGAGAAGACTAGTAATTCACCTTAAATGCTGCTCATGAATTTTAATGTTATTTGGCAAATATTGCTCTTTTCAGTAATTCATTTTCTCTTTCAATGTACTCTCAGGACATTTATAAAATCTTGGAGTATTTTAAGATTTTGATGGGTTGCTCAGCAACATATGAAATGAAGTTGTGTTTTAATCTCCACGGCAAGTATCTGTGAATGGCAGGTCTTGAGATGGGACGTAAATTTCAATAATTTTGGATCAATTTTCCTTCTTATAAGCACGGTAACTAGAATATATCTCACAGTCACAAACCCAAGCAATTGAAATCCTTTCTTTAAACTTCTGTTCAGTCTTTTCCATTCAGTTCAGCTCAGGACTGAGCTCCTCACATAAAGATATATTCTGACCTGCCTCGTCAGGAGCCCTCTGCAGAACAAGTGCAAACCCTTCTCTAAAATGCTGCTGTGCTTGCAGTAACAAATCAATTACGCCAGTCTCATAAAAGCAAAGTGAGTCACCTTCTTCCAGTTAGCCTTTTCGGTGTTGTCTTTCAAATATAAGCCCTGTTGCTGTTAGGATACTTCACTTCTGAGGTTCCATTTAGCTTTGTGGCAAGTAGCTAGTGACCTTTCAGGTAAGTCCGATACCGTTCCTACCACTTCAAGTGAAAGCGTTTCCCAGGATAAAAGGCATTTGGAAATCCCGTCCTGATATCAACTGATTTCCACCATTGCTACAAAACATAGCTGAATTTGGATTAGAATCTAAGTGACCTCAGGCGATGGTAATTGCATTATGGCTGTGTGGTTTGGCTAGACAAAGAGAAATCCCTCCTCTCACTGCACCAGTCGTGGTCAGGTTCACCCTCTGCCTACAAATGCCTCTGCATCACGTTGGATGTTTTAGCTTCTTCATTTCCCGTATTGGTGTGACAATATTCCCCCTGTCTTCCCCAGGGAAGACAAACTTTTGCTATTATTATTATTATTATATAAGCCTTGACCCTGGGAGTTCTGTTGGCAGCCCCTTATGGATGGAAAGCAAGTGAAAACGGTGCCATGCTGCTGTCTTGTGTGAAGACAAGGCGATCAAATACACGTTTAAGCTCCTTGATAGCGATGCTACCCATACACAGACTCTACGGCCTACAAAAGGAATTACAAAAATCAAGCTGAGATGTAATGAAAACACGAATTAATGACTTTGTACTCTTCTGTGAGAGTCCTCGTCTCAGCTTTGCTGATTCCTAGAGATGCCAGCAGGATACTTTTGATATACTCCAAGTAAAAAGTTCAATGAATGACCCTAGCTTTATGTTCCAAGTGGCATGAATATAAAACTGGCAACTCAGATTTGATGTGTTTTTGCAGATTTCTAACCCCTGGAAATATTCAGAAATACAGGGCTGACCGTCACTTTGGTGTGTAGGTGACTCAGCAATGGTTTCCTTGGGGTCTTACGAGACTGAAAAATGAACTTTTGTGTCAGATTCCTAACAGCAGGTTCTCATTGACACGGAGCAGCAGAGAGCTGCTCCCCCAGGACCTCAGTAGGCTGGGCAAAACCACTCAATTCTAAGTGTAGAAAACAAAACAAAACGAAAGACTGAAAACATTTCAGACAACAATAACTCTTCAATGCTTGAAACAAGTCAACAAACCTGCTAGGAAGAAAAAAAAAACCGACAAAAAACCACCAACCCAACAACACAAGAAAAATATCCCAAACTAATTTCTCGGCAAAAGATTTCAGAAGATCATGTTTTCACAGTGGTTTCCAAGTGAAAAGCAAGACTCACTGTCATTGCTCCAACAGAAGTTTTCACTGAGACGTGGTAACCTTATTCCAGAGACAAAATGTTCAAAACTAGTCGATGCTTCCAAAGGGAAATAAAGCCGCTTTTCTACCTCAGAAATCCTGCTGGCTGCCGGTGTTGACACAAAACTCGTTCTTGACCAAGCTCCTGAATGCTCAGCAAGCTCAGTAGGTTGGTGTAGTCGTTTTGTTTATTTATAAGCGTGGCAAGTTTCCTACTGTAGCTGCTACCACATTTCAATGATCTTGGCAAGAGCGAGGCGTACGGGATACATTCTGAAGAAGGACCATGTCATTGCCTGGCAGGCAATTTCCTTTTTTTTTTTTTTAAGCCCAAAACACATCTTTCCAGCCTCTGCTAAGTGTTACTTTTTCTGAGGATATTTGAAGCAGGTAAAACGGTAGGCGTGCTGGAAGGGAGATAAACAAGGACTCTGGAAAAAAGCTTCACAGTGACCTTGAAGCAGAATACTGAGGGCTCTCCAGGCAGGTTTTTTTTCTTCCTTAGTACAACCACTCACAGCAGATAAATAGGTTACTTCGGATTTCTACAAGGTATCATAAAAGTCAAAGCATTTTAGCATCCCAGCAAGCCAAAGAGGAAGTCCTTTTAAAAGTTAAGGAGTATTTTCCTGGATCCATAGTAAGTCTACAGGCAGAACACTGGCATCTAAATCTATCTGAATTGACCTTCGGAGGAAGCAGAAATGTCTTTCAGGCCAAGCATATGTAAATGGAACACCTAGTTATGCAAGGAGCAAGGAAAAAAGGGATCCAAGTTACTTGGGACGTTTACAGCATTCAAAGTCTAGTAAGGTTTGCTAAGAGAGTCAGTAAGGCTGGGAGTGACCGATGGCCCTAGAAAGGACAGTGGTGGTGAAACAGCAGGAAACAGATGTTCCAATTAGCACTTTTTATAAGAGGTCTTCATTGCAGGTTATAATGAATATTCTGCATTTCCTCTGTTTTCCAGGCAAGAAGTCAAGTGGTTTTGTGTTTGGGTTGGTTTTGTTGGCATTGCGTGTTACTGTGGAAGCTACAGAGGTTTCATGCTCTGTCTTAATGCAAATATTTTGAGTCGTTTTTCCCCTTCCCTACTTCACTCTTTTGCATACTACTCAGCGCCTCAGAAGAGCAAAGCTTTCTAAGCATAGCCATACAATTTTCATAATCAACTGGTCCTCACTAGAAAATCCAGCAGCCTATGTGCTCAGTGCTTATGCGTAGTCCAAACTTCTCACACTCCTGTTCATCCCTCCCCTCCACCTTGCTGCCTCGTTTCCCGACGAGCAGAGGAAAGGGTGAGTTCTGCAGTGCTTGGGGAACACTTGTCCTTGAACTGTGCTATTCGAGCTGACGGAGGAAGCAAACCCCGCAGCGATGAACCCCTCTCAAACTGCGCCCTTCTGGCCACTGCTTCTCGTCTGCAGAAGCAGAGCTCACCCTCAAGCGCCTGCACTGTGGGGCACAGCAAGAGGTGGTCACCGTGGCAGGTTCACCCTGGCAACTTGAGGCTTCAGAAACATGAAGTCCGCATTTTAGATTCCACCCAGCATCACTCAGCAGCTCATGCTAGCCATGCGCTAGCTATTTCATATGACTACGATGGGAAATTCCAATTACCAAGTAACAAACGTGCTGATGTCAAAGTCCATCTAGACAGCACTTTCACAGTGTAGTGTATATTCTTGCTATTGGTTGACTGGTGCATGGCTTATGGTTTTGGGAGGAAATTAATTAGTGAAATTGCTTAAAAGCCCCACACTGTGAATGTCAGCCACAGACTCATCTTAAAATGATGACATGGAAGGATGTGGACCTGTTGGAACGGGTCCAGCGGAGGGCCACGAAGATGATCAGAGGGATGGAGCACCTCCCCTATGAAGACAGGCTGAGAGAGCTGGGGTTGTTCAGTCTGGAGAAGAGAAGGCTCCGGGGAGACCTCATAGCAGCCTTCCAATATCTGAAGGGAGCCTACAGGAGAGCTGGAGAGGGACTCTTTGTCAGGAAGTGTAGTGACAGGACAAGGGGTAATGGTTTTAAATTGGAAGAGGGGAGATTTAGATGAGATATTAGGAAGAAATTCTTTCCTGTGAGGGTGGTGAGGCACTGGAACAGGTTGCCCAGGGAAGTTGTGGATGCTCCATCCCTGGAAGTGTTTAAGGCCAGGCTGGATGGGGCTTTGAGCAACCTGCTCTAGTGGGAGGTGTCCCTGTCCATGGCAGGGGGGTTGGAACCAGATGATCTTTAAGGTCCCTTCCAACTCTAACCATTCTGTGATTCTATGATTCTAATGTGATTTTAAAATTCATCCTAGATACCTTCTGCAAAGGACAGTTCTGAAATCCCGCTTCCCCCCCCCCCGCCTCAGATTGGGAATTAAACTACAAACGTAAGTCAGGTAGTTTCAAGTGGCTACATTCAATAAGAAAGTGTAATTGGGATATGCATTTTGGGATCCTGCTGGCTACAAGTCACTTCACAAACTGATCCACAAATGACATGCCATCTAGGAACCAATTCAACAGCGTCTGAAATTCAGCCGTTTCTGGAACAAACGATGCCAATTGCTTACAGGACCCTAAGAGCAAATCTATGTTAGACACACAGCCAGAAGCACAGCGCCAAATGCAACCAGATGAAAATTATAAATTTCCACAGTGTTAGAACTTGCTCTCAAAGTTATCCACACTGCTCAAAGTTTTGTCTGCACTAGGATAATTTTTTAAAGGCATCAATGAACTATCAAAATCAAGCCAACATAAAGTTCTTCTGTTAGCATGTCCTAGCTGGATGAGACAACTTAGAAATACGATTTATTTTCCTCTGCCAGAGTTTTAGAAACTGTCAATGTGATAGAACAATTCTGGGGGAGAAAAGCCACGAAAGCAAGCGAACTTCTCCGTTCCTGTTTGGTTTACTCTGTAGAAACTCTCAGCTCAAACTACTCCCATCCTGTGAAAAATCATACAACATTCACAGCTGCTCAGTAAGCAAAAGTGTTTTATGTACTGGTATGCTAATATAATCAGTAATTATTATATCGATATTAGAAAAAGATACAGCTGCCAGTGTTTGATAATGGTTTGCAAATGGTTTCTATGCTGTTGAGTGAACTGTAACTTACACTTCCAGCAGGCACTGAAATGAAGGATAATCCCAGGCCTCCTGGATACGGTTACTAGTAAATTGTAACAAAAGTTCGTGTGTTTGTAAGGGGTATTTTTAGAAGCATTTGTTCATTCGTTTATTTTCAGCCTCATGACAAATTAGCATATTAGCAGATGAAGTGGAATTCAGGTTTAGTCAGTTTTACTTCTGACTCCAGCACCTATCAAGAATCTGAACCTGACTTTCCCCATACTCAGTGACACAGAGTCAACACACAGCTAGAGAGATGTGCACTGCTAAAAAATAGCCTTTTCCTGTGGAGCCACCCTTTGGCAACGTTCACAAGCTCTTTGCGATGGAATAACCAAAAGCCAGATTCAGATATCAATTACCACAACTAAGTGGCCTTAATTTAGTGACTTTAGATTTACCTCACTGTAGTGGAGATCAGTCTTGCCAAAATATTCCATATATGCATCCATATAAATATAACACTAACTAGTAAGCCAGAACAAGACTAAAATCTTAATGTGTTTACTTCCATTTGAATCTTGCATGGTAAATTTATTGCAACGGTAAGCGCTTTTTCTCGTGTTCTCACTTTATTTTCACCTCTGTTCTTCAAGAGGGTTATTGATTTCTCTCCTCTTCAAAATGCCGTGTGATCTGGCAAGTCAAGGGGGATCATTTCAATGGCGAGGAGTGGATCAGGACATAACCCTCAATAGCAGGAAGTAAAGAAATGCCATTTCTGGGTGAGCTTGTTGTCGTGTTAGCAGTGCTGTTGTATGTGAAGAACCCCAAACCCTCTTCGTGGACTACTGTCAAAGGCAGTTGGTGTGAAGAAATGCCTACCTGAAGACGGCAAGGCTCAGGGACCAGAGCACTAGTGGTTTCCTCAGTTCAAATTTTGCTCGCTTGTTCATTAGGTGCCGACCACCAAATATAAAGGCAGCATACAGAGCTGAAAATAGGAATGATTTCTTCCTGCAAAACAAAACAAAACAAAAAAACCCTGTCAAATATTAAATTAGCATGAGATATACAGCAGGGTCATATATCTGGATATAACTGCCAAAAGCTTGCACGTTTCCTTGAAAGGAGACTCTTTTTGAAGACACGCCTGCAGCCCAGCTCAGGTTATGGTTAGTGTGTGAACCCGCACACAGGGCCAGGGCCAGGTGCGGGCAAAACTGACCCCGAGTTCAAAACTTTTGAAAAAGGACAGCCAAATTTGGCTCCCATTCTCCCCCAGTTTCTGAAGGCTGAACTTGCGTGAGGAAAAGAACGACCTTCTGCAAGCACAACACGGTTGACACTTGAACTAGCTGATCACATTTTGGAGCTCATTTATCTTTTTCCTTGCTACCTGGCAATTTAGTTTCCCATCGTTTTCTCCAAGAAGACGCTCAAAAAGATCTCGAGCACTGCAACACAGCACGAAGAGCCTCCTGAAAAGCAGAGAACCAGTAAGGAGAGATCAACAGCCCCACTAAGCAGCCACCAGGCTGGGTGGCATCGCCCTGTCGCATGAGCCCTGCCTGCGAGCGCCGGCTCAGGAAATGCAGTGAATTTGCTGAAAGGTCACGCAGGGGGCTCTGTTACGGGATTTCAATGATACTCTTAGAATTGCAAGTTTTATTTTTAAAACCGTCCGATAGTAGTCCAGCTCAGCAATAATCAGCAAACGCTTGAACTCTGTTACTATCACTCATTGTAAATCAACCAGCGCAGGTCAAAAATAGATTCAGCCTGGGATTCCTTCCCACACAGCACAATATTACACTGACTAAGACTTAATGATGTACAGCATTAATGGTGGCCTAACTGGATGGGCGTATATTTAGGAACAGATTTTTCTCTACAAAATCTATAATTATATTTGCAAATATAATAGAATCATAGAACGGTTAGAGTTGGAAGGGACCTTAAAGATCATCGAGTCCCAACACCCCTGCCATGGGCAGGGACACCTCCACTAGAGCAGGTTGATCAAAGCCCCATCCAGCCTGGCCTTGAACACCTCCAGGGATGGGGCATCCACAACTTCCCTGGGCAACCTGTTCCAGTGCCTCACCACCCTCACAGGAAAGAATTTCTTCCTAATATCTAATCTAAATCTCCCCTCTTCCAATTTAAAACCATTACCCCTTGTCCTGTCACTACATTGCCTGACAAAGAGTCCCAGTGGACTATGGCTTTGCACCAAAAGGTGCTGGTTCTTTTTGGACCCAAAAAAGAAAGGCAAACACTCTCAAGAAAGGTAGCTACTTCATTAATACCCCAGAAAAGGTGGGAGCCAGCTACAAGATCTCGTGTTCCTTCTGATGCCCGTTCCCCAAGATGACACAGTATCAGACAGACCTGAGACCAGGGCACGGTACACTGCCCAGGCTTCTTGTTGGAGGTGAGGTTCACCCACATTGTGGTCTTTATACAGTTTTTATAGGATTTTCAATTGGATGTTTATATGAAAGTATGTTGCTTCACCTCAAGATAAAGTCAAGGATGTGCTCGTGGTGTCACTACTGGTGCCAAGTAGGTGCCACCTCCAGGCTCTTCTGTTACAATTAGCCAGCCCATGGCAAGTGATATGGGCAGCACAGCACGGTCCTGAAGGCCAAGCGATACGTGCAGCCCAGGACAACAAGCACAGCTTGTGTCTGCACCTGCTCAAGGCAACAGGTACATGGATCACGAGCTCCTCCATGGACAAGGGTCTTCCTGTGAGAAGGAAAAACTTACTAAGAAAAGCTGCAGCAGCACATCTCAATCGTAGAACGGTCTGGGCCGGAAGGGACCTCCAAAGGTCATCTAGTCCGACCTCCCTGCAGTCAGCAGGGACACCCCCAACTAGACCACGTTGCCCAGGGCCTCGTTGAGCCTCATCTTGAATATCTCAAGGGAAGGGGCCTCAACCATCTCCCTGGGCAACCTGTTCCAGTGTTCCACCACCCTCATGGTAAAGAACTTTTTCCTAATATCCAATCTAAATCTCCCCTTCTCCAGCTTAAAACCATTGCCCCTCGTCCTGTCACTGCAGGCCTTTGTAAACAGACCCTCCCCAGCCTTCCTGTAGGCCCCCCTCAGGTACTGGAAGGCCGCTATTAGGTCTCCCCGGAGCCTCCTTTTCTCCAAGCTGAACAACCCCAGCTCCCTCAGCCTGTCCTCATAGCAGAGGTGCTCCAGCCCCCTGATCATTTTGGTGGCCCTCCTCTGGACCCGCTCCATCGGGTCCATGTCCTTCCTATATTGAGGGAAAGCACATGCAGCCTTTGCTGGAGATAAGTGAGTTTTATATGAGTTTGAAAGCTAAGTAAAAGTAAAGTCCAAAGGGACAGAGACGTATCTATGCATGCAACAGCACACTATTTTCTGCCCACTTAGAAACCCCTCTGTTTTCTACTGACGCGTTTATAGCTCTGTGTTGCCAACCACGGGTAACTGCATGAACATCTGACTGGTGCTCTGCACTGAGATGGGAGGACCCGGTGCCTGCGGGCCCTTGAGTGAGTTTTAGCATCAGTGCTGGCCCCAGGAATACCAAGATGACCACAGAGCCAGCACCTTCTCACTCTGCACCCTGAGATGGTCTAACTGCCACGGCAATGTTTGTCACAACCAGGTTTTGAAAACCACAGAGCCTCGGCCCTTATTCATCTCACCATAAAGAAAAAAAAGCATTCCTTTTCACTTTGGTGGTCTTGAATAGTCAGGGAAGGGGCAGAATGACCACATTTGATAGTATGACGGCAGTTTAGCTTGGCTGGAGGCCAGTAAATATTTCTTAACCAGTCTGGGTAGCGATGAACCACCTCAAACTTGCTCATACCGAATCGCCGAACTATTCAGACAAGATTTATGGGTTGGGGGACGGGAGTAGACTCTCGGTGTGAGAATGGACTGTGTTCCCATCTCCTTCCCTCTGCAGCTTCTTCAGCAGGGGTGTGCAGAGAAGCCCATTGCCCACCTGGGCACGGGCGAGGGAAGGCAGAGGGAGTATGATGGGCTGTACCAGAGTCTGCAGCGCTGTCGTGGCCGCCCCGGGGCATCGGGAGAGACGCCGGCTCTGCATGCTTCTGCCCCTTCAGTCCCACAAAAGTCTGGGCTTACAGTGCCCAGGGCAGACAGCAACGCACACAGCGGGGTATGGAGTGATGCACACACACCTACAGCCACGCCAGCCAGGTCACAAGCAGAGGTCCCTCCTGGGCCAGCACGGGAGGAGGTCAGGATTTAAGTGGAGGTCAAGGTTTAAGTGCAGTAGCTAGAGATACGCTGCGGGAAGGCATGCAGACAGGAAGCAGTTCAGTTCTGGATCAAATACAGCCAAGACTTCAGTTCCAATTCAAGAAAAAAAGACCAGTCTGAATGACTTAGCAGCTCAGGTCTGGAAAAGACACCCTTCTTCCTGGAAAAGACACCCTATTATATCTACACTAAGTAATACATAATTTTGCTTCTTATTACTGAAACTATTTTCTGTCAGTTCAGTCAGTCTATTGAGGTCTAATTAGAACAGATAAATTTTAGGACAATTTTAACAGCTTTGTAATGAGTCCAGCATTACTCTCAGTGATGGTAAATGGTATTCCCACAGTATATTAGCTTTGTATTGGCGGCGGTAGACATGAGAAAATTTGACTGCACGCATGATGTGAACTGCAGAGAGCAACTGTAAGCAGTTTCAGACAAGAAGGGATGCAGTAGTATTATCTCCTATCAGAGGTGAGCACAATAATGAATAATGATTAGGCTGATTTTGAAATAATTTCTCTGTTTTGACACCTGCTGACAACTTTTGATAACGTTTTGTATGCAAAGGACTTTGACTTTTCACCTCTTTGCAGCAAAATAATGGTTAAATGGACTGGGTAGTCCAGGTTATATAGTTATAAAGGGGTTGCAGAGGTATGTGCTCTTAAGATAATCTGTTTAACTGCATTAGACTGGTATTAACCAGCTTCCTACCAGCTTCCAGTGTTTTTATGATGGACTTTCCTGAAAGGTTCATGACTACAGTCCAGCTCCCAGGCTGGTGACACAAAGCAATGGCAATCTAACAGCATTCAATGATAATCTGATACGGTTTTAGCCAAAGGAGGCTAATATCAAACAAGCATTTTTAAAGACAGAATTTTGGAGCTGTTCCGGAGCGCTGTTAACTTTTCATTACTATTATCTGAAGAGAAACTAAATAGAGCAGAATGATGACAAAAAAATTAACCTTAAAACTACAAAAAATTAAAAATCCTTCAAAGCAATTCAGTAGCAGACAGGCATCCAACAACTTCAACGTTAGCGCATTCATATGTTTGTCTCCAGTTCTGTTCTGCAGGGTAACACAGTAGACATTAAAGACACAGCTGCCAAATCCTCCACATTTTTCTGGCATTTCTGTTTCTCACAGTTGTCTCCCACCTTCCTACATTTTCAGACTTCAGGGACTAAGTACTATCTCTACTGAATACAACTCCATGTTTCCCTGTCGAAAGTTGCCAGTTCTCTCCCCGAAAAGGGAGGCAGGGGGAATTTTCTGGAGAACCTATAGGATGCTCTGCTCAGGCTGAGGGTTACTACGAGAAACAGAGGTGAGAGTTTAGGGCTACAGTCTGAAGATGTGAGGCAGATCTTACAGGATGCTAGCACAGAGTGGCCATATCACAAGGCAAAGGGGACAGGCAGAAGCCGCTGACACGATGGGAGAAACAGAAGAGAAAGGATGAATGGTAAGCATGGCAGCAAACAAGGGGAGCTTGCAGCCAAGAGATGAACGTGAAGCTGGGACAGCATGGAAGGGAAGGAGGCTTGAAGTCCTTTCTCTGCCTAAGCCCCTGGAAGGATGCTTCTTGCACCCATGGGCACACCAACGGGCTCAGGCTACGCACGCTGAACACAGAGCTTTGGTCACTCTCCTGCAAAAACCTACAGCAGGGACAGGCAATGTTATCATTATTAGGGTTACGAAGATGATCAGGGGCCTGGAGCATCTCTCTTACAAGAAGAGGCTGAGTGACTTGGGTCTTTTTAGTCTAGAGAAGAGAAGACTGAGGGGGGGATCTGATCAATACTTATAGGGTAGGTGTCAAGAGGATGGGGCCGGTCTTTTTTTCAGTGGTGCCCAGGGATAGGACAAGAGGGAATGGGCACAAACTTGAATATAAGAAGTTCCACCTAAACATGAGGAGGAACTTCTTTCCTTTGAGGGTGGCAGAGCCCTGGAAGAGGCTGCCCAGGGAGGTAGTGGAGTCTCCTTCTCTGGAGACATTCAAACCTGCCTGGACACGTTCCCATACAACCTGCTCTGTGTGGACCTGCTTTGGCAGGGGGGTTGGCCTAGATGATCTCCAGAGGTCCCTTCCAACCCCATATCATTCTGTGATTCTCTGATTCCCTGGACTACTGTCTGTGCATTCTGCTTATCCCTCTGCACAGTGTAAACCAAAGAGAGGTGATGGGTTTTATTGAGGATGGATGAAGGTTTGTGCACTGATGTGCTTTTTAAAAGCTGAAATCCTTTATTAGGTCTGCTCTACGGCAGAGGAATGGAAATGGAAAAGAAGAAAAGGAAAAGACGTATAACTGAGAAGATGGAGCCAGAAATTTGGGCTGATAAAGGAAGATAGAAGAAATCCGCCCCACCAGGAAGTTCACAGCCAGGGATTCCCACCCAGGAAAGCCCACTCAGGCACCAAGGGACCGCAGGGAGAGATTAGCCATCCAGCCCCAGGTACAAAAACACAACACAGAAAGGGGCAGCAAATAAACCAAAGAGGAAAGCAACAGTAAACAGACGGCTAAGAAGCAAGAACTCCCAACGCCCCCAGAAATACATTATTTATAAAATACTGAAAGTATAAAAATTACCACAGTAATCTAAAATAAGGGGCCAAAGCCTGGGGGTGCGCCTCACGCACAGCAGCGTGAGACATCCCGGTGTCTCTGATGCAAAGTGAAATAGCCCTGAATATTGCAGTGCCGCTGAAAGAGGTGGTTTCAGCCCAGATGCACCGTTGTCATTTTTTCCCCCCCTGAAAATAGCAGCCTGAGTCATTATTGTAGAGTTCTCTGATGCTAATGAGTAAACTGAAACAGATACAGATGGAGTAAAATTTAATATTTCCTTAGAAATAGAAATTTCCTATAGAAATGCAAACCTTATCATAAATCTTTTAACTATCCTCTATCATCTAAGAGAGGGTAATCCCCATAAGGGCACTCTGCAGAGGAACAATAAAGTGAAGCAGCATTATCCCCTTCCATTTACATTCTATAGTTTTTCAAAAATTTTTTTATCAAAAAAAGTACTTTGCACAGGCAGAGCTCATTCTTAAATTCATTACTACTTCTGCGTACGTTGTAAAGAGAGCACAACAGGTAAAATAAAGCCAACATTGCAGTTGCCAGAGCAGAGTGCTTCTGGCAAGCAAATAGGCAACTTCAGGCTCCCGATGTTTTTTCTTTTGGCTGCCTTCATCACCATTTTATTGACTTTAAAAAATAAATTTTACGGAAAAAAGAAAAGAAAAAAAAGAAAAAAAAAAGAAAAGAAAACCAGGATGCCCAGTAAGATGAAAGATAAGGTACTTTTCTTAGTAATTTCTCCCATCTTTCAATAGAAAACAACAACCGCTTGTGTTTATAATCGAAACTCCTAACTTGAGAGTTTAATTACAGTGCTTCACCCTGAATCAGTGTAAATCACACAGCACACCCGTGTCCATGGCTCTAAAGCAGTGGCTGGTAGCCTTGGCAAAGTTACTTTCTCTCTGGTGCTTATTTAAAAATCACACATTCTGTATGTATGTATAAAAAAAGGGTGTGAAAACGCTTCTCAGTCTCTCAGTGTTTCTACCTCAGAAATACCATCAAAGCAAACCTTTCTCTCTCTCTTCCTAGATATAATTTTGACAGAAACAGCAAGAAGAGGTCTAACGTGTGGGTATGCCAGATCTGCATATGAAAATACAACCTGTACTCCCGGCTTTGGTTTGGGTTTCTGCAGCTGTTTGCCGTTGACCATACCAGCCTTAATAACGGAGAGAGAAGGACACGCAGAAGAGGAAGACCTGTCTGATACACACATGCTAACAGAGTCTGATTTATTCCTACAGCTCAATAGCCTTTGACATTTATATTTAGAGCAGCGACGACGACAGTCACACACACGGGTAGGTGACTCACTGGTGACGGTCTTTGACGTAACAGGCTATCAGAGCGTAAACAGGGATGTATCTCCTAACAATCATCTGATTCCCTTGATTTCTAAAGCTTGCCTCTCAAAATACTGTTTCAGCCTCACAACAGGTACTGCCAGGTACACAGCTCTCTGCTCCCTCCCCGGGGCCAGGGCAGTTCTCCAGGCACCCCTCTCCCTGCTGGGAGCAAGGAAGGAACAGCCAGCGCCTTGGCAACAAAATCCCAGCCAGCGACTCTTCCCAGCTATTTCCCCACAGCTGCCTTTTCTCTGGGGTCCTGTTCCCATCACCCAATTCATGTCACTACTGTATCATAGGCCTAACTCCTTAAGCCATGGAAAGGAAGGAAACACTGCCCTGGGAGGCTGCCAGAGGGACTGCTGTGGGAACTGTCCCAAGCTCCACTTAGCCGAAAAGGATGGAGGAGGAGAAGGACTTGCGTGTGCCCTCCTTGCTCCACGAGTGCTAACAGCTGAGCCAAGGCATAGCCTGGAGCCCATGTCCCCCTCTGCCCAGGTTGGAGCAGGAAGGGTGAGAGCAGCTGGGCCAGCTACCTCTGAAGTGTACAGCAACTATTTTTTTTGCGGTGCACCAGCAGGTCACAGCCCGCTGTGGTCCAGCTGGAGGCCTGGTTGGAGATAGCCCCAATTCCCCACCAGCCAACCTACATGGGCATCCTCCCTGGGGAACAAGAGGCTGTCGCCCACCTGAGCCTCCCCACATCGCATTCAATCAGATCCAGGAGCAGGAAAGCACTCCCAGGTCATGCCGGTGGCAGGGCAGGGCAACAACCCTAAAATTACAGAGAGGAGAAACAAGGGCATGGCAGTGTGGAGGCAGGGGGGAAGGTGGCTCATGTCCTGCACCTCCCTGATGGTTGCATTTGTTTTGTTGAAATGTGTTTGCCAGTAGTTTGCCACATTCATGCTTGCAGAATATACATGAGTATTACCCATAAACTGAAATGAGTGCATCTAGGGACAAAAACTGCAACAGCAGATTTTTCTTGCTTTCCCTTTCTAGTTAGAAAATGTAAGAGAAGCATAAGGGTGAGAACATGAAATTAAAATTCAGGGACATTTTTTTTCTTTTTCAGATAGCAAACTCGGCTCTGAAGTCCCTTGGTCTTTATAAGCCTCAGATAGGTTTAATGGAAGAAACCATAAACCCTTAAAAACTCTTAAGCTACAGTCCCAAATATAAGCAATGCCATGAAATTACCACTCAAATGGAATGCATTTTTTAAATAAAAACAAAAACAAAAACAAAAAACAACCTCCAAAACTTTAGGTTTTGAAACCAGCTTACAAAAATTTTGTTATCACTGAAGGCAGAACAGCTTCATCTCTGGTTCTGCCCCAGACTTCCTCTACTTTTAAATTATGCTTTGAATGGGGACCCAGCCAGTGGGGATGGCAGGTGATAGTAGAGTGTTCGCAGTGGCGACATTCATCCCTGAGTTTCCACCTCACACAGACAGCCGTGGAAGTTGCAGCCCAGGTGGCCGGATTGCCGGGGGGAGCCCCATCGTACCCAGCTGGTACCCCAGGTGACACTATTCAGCCGGTGCCAAAGCCTGCATCACCCCATCACTGCATCACTGTTACCGACACTGATGATAAATAACAACCATTTTTGCACAACCCCCTTCAAGATTTACGTCACCAGAGCTAAGAATTGAATCTAATCCCATAAAGAATCACAGGAGCCTACCGGCAAAATAATGACCATCCCTGTCCCTGTTAATAGTCTTCACAGCAGGCCAGGGTAGCCACGGAAACTGCTTCTCTACTGGGAGCCTCTGCTAAATCCACCTATCGCTCTGACAACATACCTAGTTCTTACTACAAAGACTTGGGCTTTTAACAGGTGACAGCATCCTGGTGTCCCCATGGACGCGTCATGGGTTTCTCCAGGCTTTGCTGGGGTTTTCAGGGAGCCGGTGGAGAGACAGCAGAGAGCAGGGAAGCTAATGTAGGTCACGGGCACCGCAGTTGTGATGAAAAGCTACAGTACTTTCACTTTCAATTTCATCAACGTAAATTTAAACCTCTGGCCTCCACAGTAAAAACCTGGAGCTAGTAAACACAACTGCAACTGAACTTGGGGACTACTAACCTACATCTCTCCCTGCTGAAGTCATTCTGTTTGTACCCACGTCTCACCTGAAAGCGGTTAATGAAGATGCCAGTAGACATATGTCATATAGGCACCGCATGAAAATAACTAGATCTCCATACTGCCTTACTCATTTCATCTGCGTTATCTGATCAAATCAATCAATGGTTGTGACATTTAATACGCTTACACTTAAAGAAGTATATCAATGTAAGGCCTTCAGATCCAGGAAGATCCCTGAAGCAACTCACAAACGTTATTTATATAGACAAGCGCTGCTTTCTTCACTGCTTTGAGGATAGATATTTATTTATTTAACAGGACACAACACACCACTACAAGTAACACGCCAAGAAGAATACCTCCCTAAAGCTACCTCTGCCCTTGCTTCTGCTGGAAAGAAAGCCTACACACCACAGTGGCATGGTCAGGTCTCGCTACCATTGCAAATGCAATTTGTAAACAGTCTTGGAAATAATGTCTTTGGATCTCAAAAAATATTAAAGAAGAAAAAAAAAAAAAAAGCAGTCATTCAAAACGAAACATGGAAAACGCAGGGACTGCAAGCAAGCAGTGTGTTGTTTTTCTATCTATACGCCCTGAAAGACATTCCAGCAGACGTTGCTCCCTTCCAGCCTTCTGCAATACGACCTCGGAAAATGATGTTGCTACAACTGCCAGTGGATTGCAAAATACAAACAAACAAAAACCGATCTGATTTTCCCGAGAGCGCTCCCAGCCGAAAAAGACACACAAGATTCTCCCCCGGAGCAGAGCACAGCCTTAGAAACAGGGCAGCCAAAAGTCATGTATGAGTAAGTCGTCACAGCTAGGGCTTGGTGACCACCTTATGGAAAAGGATCACTTCATAACTCTTTCAGTGCTGGAAAAAAGTAAATTATCCGGGAGGAAATCAAACTGAGGGGATGCCTGAGAAGCATAATAAATCACACTATACACTCACCATCCTTCTCCTCCCCATCCAAAGACCTAAAACCATATAGGCAGATCAGAGCAAGCCAGCAAGGCCATTCTGTGGCCTAGGTCTGATTAGAAGAGGATAACTGGTACCAGTGACACTGCAGTAATGGAAGTGCAGAATAAAATGTCTTGCTTTCAAGCCCTGTAAATGCTCACATGCCCTGTGGAAGAGAAGGGAGCGAAGGGAGCTCATGAAAAAGGACGTTTTGGTAGAGAAGCAAATGAAAGAATATTTTCTGGCATCCCTTAGTGAAGAAAAATCAGGTCATCTGGAAAACAACTGCCTGCTCTGACTGGTCCCACAATACTTTTTGATACATCAAGCAGTCCTTGACGTCATGTATCTAATAAAATCTTCAAGGACATCTGACCTTTGTCTACTGCTGAGAGATGAAGTGACAAAGGATGTTAATGGAAAGGCTGCAGTGAACCTGGACCTAACTCCTGACTTGATAGGAAACTAGTGAAGTCCAGAAAAAAACAAATGGGGCAATCTCGCCATAATCTTTTCAACCACCTCTCTAAAACAAAGAGCCCTGCCAAACAGCCCATTTTCCTTCTTCATCAACTGGGAAGCAGGTCAGGGCAAATACAAAGGTGTTTCAGCAGTGCTCGAAACTTGTGACGGGGAGCAGTTGGGAGCAGCTCGAAGGCAGGTTTACATGTTGCTGCTTCCTTACAGCACAGTGCTCT
The DNA here is from genome assembly GCF_964106895.1 of Numenius arquata. Taxonomy (NCBI): domain Eukaryota; kingdom Metazoa; phylum Chordata; class Aves; order Charadriiformes; family Scolopacidae; genus Numenius; species Numenius arquata. Next base: position 28,354,856 of record NC_133580.1, on the reverse strand, counting down.
GCAGCTTGCCCGATGCTTGCCCCATGCGTCCACCAGACAGCCCTGTGCTGGCTACGTTACCATTCTCAAATGGCATTTTCATGAACTAAACCTTGCCGCTGCTGAGGTAAGAATTCTATGCTTTTCATTCCCGGCGGAAGCTTCAGTCCCCAGAGTAATCTGCTAATAAATTTCCCAGTACTTTCAATCCCTCACAATTCTCGTGTCATTGACAATGACCTACGGCTTCTTCGTTAAATCCAGAATTGCTCTACTTGAAATCAGTCGAGGCAGTACCTTTAAAGCAAACCCTTTTAAAGACAAAGGAAGAGGCAAACTGGCCTGAATCCAGCTAAAATTATTTCAGGAGAGAACATAAAACATCATGAGAAATACTGCAAGCAATAAACCGGTACAAGTAATTTTCTAATTACTGTCAGAGTTCTCAGGATCCCATGAGAACAAAATTTAAGAGGCAGGATGACATTCCTAAACCTGTAGTGGAAACGAAGATGGGACGGAGGAACGTAGCAAACACTGTACAATCACCAGCACCCATTCCTTAAGTAAATATCACAGCCTCGCCGGTTTTCAGGCATTTCCTGCAGACATCCCGCTCGCAGTCCTGAACCAGCCTGAAACAATAGGAATAAACCAGCAGGAGTGGCACAAGGCAGTACAAAGTACACGGCATTAACCTAGCTTATCTCTATCTCGTCAGCAATATGTTTGTGACAGCTTGTTCTGGCTTTCCACCTCTGCCGACAGCTTCACGCCTGGTGTGGGCACCCTCGTCTCTCTCTCTCGAAAGAGAGAGGTGGCGAGACCCGCCAGCTCTCCCCCAACTAAAGAGTCTGGGTCTTTCTTTTTTGCTTCCAGCCATGAGGGCTCAGCCAACTGCATCCTGGCCTTAGCCACCCCCTTGCCTAATTAGATGGGATACTAAACTGCTTAGCAGTATTTCACTTTCCATCACAGTATAAAGAGCCCAGGTTACTAAAGGATTAGCAAGTATAACATTAAAGTGTTACATACACACAGAGAATCGCCTGTCCGAGTCTCTGCTAAATCTCGGTCACAAGGGACCTGTTAAAAGACAGGAGATGTCAAAAGGAAAGAGACCATGGACAAACAAGGCAATGGATCTGGACTATGGTGGAAGCAGCTGCACACATGACATGATGAGAAAGAAAAGCAGCATTACCAGGAGCAACCAGTGACTGACATTCAGCTCTTCTGAACACGCAGACAAACAGAGCAAAGGAAATAAATAAATACCTTTTTAAGCAATTCAAATACAAGTCAGAATTCGATGACCATGATTGCTAAGGGGCAAAAGCCAGAACCAGCTTACTGCCATGTCAGTGATACCATTTACCTCTCACGAAGGTAGAGAAATTAAATAATGTTCTGACCTTTGTTTTTTCCCAAAGGTCACACAACCAAAATTTGTTTTACATCTCAAAACATAACCCTTTTGCTATTCTTTTTCTTAATTGGATTGTCCACCACTGATTACCTCTGTAACTTGTGGATTTAGCTCAAACTTCTTTCCATGGAAGGTTTGCTAACTTATGGCTGGCCTATGAAGAGGCAAAAAGTCTGTTCTAGCAAAAAGCCAGGCTACTCCTAAATTAATTTCCGTATCACACAGCTAGTATAGTAGAATACCCTCTGTTCTCATCACCTATTCTTACCACTTTATTTCATGCAGCTGTCAGAAGAGCACCAATAAATCTGCCTCTTGCATCTGCCTGCTGTCATGTTAAGACCAGATGCCGTGATTACACACAGACTCGTTTACGTCAGTATCTCCTTCAAGGATGCTTCTGTTTCTTCTTTCATTTGCAAAGGGAACATAAGAGTCCCATGGCACCTGTGTGCAGGATCTGGTGGGCAACAGAGAAACACTTCTCCGCACTTTTGGGAAGATGCTGTTCTCCCAGAGGATGCCCTGTGGTGCCCCGGTGCAACGTTCCCCCCATAGCCCATGCCAGCAGCTGAACCAAAGAACCGCCCTGGCACCGGTCACCCTCGCTGCCCCTGCACCCGGCTGCCCTGTCACAGAACTCACACATGCTGAGACCAAGCATCTCAATGCCTTCTTGCTAAAACCAGCGTGATCCAAGCACCTGCTGCAGTCCCCACCATCCGGGAACTCCAGTTCCTGTGCATTAAGCACACAAGAACAATAGCTGGCTTTTACAAGCCTCTCTCCTTGGGAAAGGTAAATGCTATCTCTTTGAGGTCGGTAATGACCCACACAACTGCATATTTGCCACCCAACTAACCTAAGAGCCCAGAGAAAAAGTTGTAACACTGTGTATTCAACAAGTTTTTCCACTTTCACAATACCCTAGAGCAAGTGGCAGTTCGCTAATGCTTATTGCTTTGGTTTTGTGTGGTTTTTTTTTTTCCTTTAGCTGTGGCCTGCTTTGAGATTCATGAGTGCAAGCACACTATAAATGCAGATCAGAGAGTTTCACAATTACTCTGTGTCTGGACCAAGATTTCACTCCAGCATGTTTTACCAAAGGCAGCCAGTCTTGAACTCAAAACACCAAGGGGAAAAAGTTTACTCATATTTTAGGGACCTATGCCAGCGATTCCCCCTCCTTCCTGTCCCAAGGTTTTCCTACTTTATTTTAATTTCTCTGTCTCACCAGGACTCTGGCCCACTGAAAACAAAAATATTTTGGAGATCTTGACCTGTACCAACGACGACTTACAAACACAGACCTGTGCCCCTGTTTGCCTGCATCCTGGTGGCAGTGCTGCTGTGTTGGGGCCAACCTGTACATGTGCTGGGAGCCGGTGGTCTCGGGCACAACCTCTGACGTGCTGCTTTGGGGGTCTGGGCTTATCTCTCCACACGGTCAGCACGGTGCAGGGGGTGCACTGGCTCACACGGAAATCTCCAATGTGGCCCTTCATCTGGCTCCTTCTCACTATCCCGCTCCATCGAGGCGACTGCATGTGCAGAGGGAGAAGTGGCAGAGAAAGGTCTCTGATGAAAAATGTTCGAGTCCTGTGTCTTTTACTGAGAAGGCACAAAGTCCACGTTCAAAGTGCCTTTCAGTTCAGCAGTTTCAGCCCCCTCGGAAGCGCAGCAGCCGACTGGCACAGAGCCCCTGCGTGCCACTCCAGCCAGCAATCCCAGCAGAGCTCCCGTGTCCCTCACCCAAGCAGAGGCTAGCAAGAAAAAACACATTCCGTTTTGTGATTCATTGCAAATTATTTGCTTTCAGCCTACGGTTTATGTTTTTGTCCCTCTAGCTACCAAGCATATCAGCAAAGAGTCAACATCTCCCTGCCTTAGATACTTTGCAATCTCATATGACACTGGTAACTTGTTCAAAGATGCATCAAACCTACAGTTACAGAATTTTGTTCTTTCGGGGGTTGAATTCTTACAAAAACAGCTTTGAGTTTCTCATCCACATTTCTGAAACATGCTGGATCTGTGCTATGGCCTCCACCCCACCCATCCTGCCCCACCTCCGGCAGCTTTTGCCCCAAATAAAACAAGGGTGGTATCTGGCTACAGACCAGATGACGGATGGAACTAGACTTCAGCCACAACAGTACCAGTCCTTATTACTTAAACCAGCTTATGCTTCTTTCTTCTGTGTATTTAAATATTGTGCTGATACACACCAAATTTCCTACAGCACTGTAACACATTTTATTCACGTCTCGGAAGCGCTCGTTTGCTTGGATGGCAGGAAGAATAAATCACACTTCTACTTCCCACTCACTCCTGTTAAATAATACCAACAGTACCGATAAAACCCAAGTAATACTGATATTACTACCGGTAACACGCTAAATGATCCTGTTAAATAATAATTAAAGAAAGCATGTTCACTCACCAAACAGGAAAGTATGCAAGAATGTGGCCTCAGTAATTGAAACTTAACCCAACAGCACTGCTACATTTGCATTCACGGAAAGACTGTAAACTTTGAATAAAACTATATTCAAATGATTTGGCTAAATTTGGTGCTCACAGCCTGTGATAGGCTGACACCTTTCTTAGAAGGCTCAAAAACAAGGAACTGGTTCTATCAGACCTCCTGAAACCTATGGACGACTTGAGGTGTCAATAGGCAAGACTTTGGGAGCAACTTGGGACCAAGAAATTTCTACTTTAATAATAAAAAACAAGCTGCCAATGATGGGCGCCTCTGAGTTTAGTGGCTGCAGTTATCCAATAGAGCAATAAAGGAACATTCTTCAGCTGCTTTACACAAGCCATTTCCATTTTTAAGACTGGGAAAAGGCTTTGATGCCTCTGCCTAAATACAGTCTTACTTTTCAGCCTTGTTTAATTTGGGAGGGAGAGGGGGAACAAGCGAGTATCTTAAATGATTGAGGATTTCTGCATTCATATTAAATGATAACCACTAACAAAATAACAGTGAGAAAAAGTCTCTAGCACGCAGGCTGGGGCAAATCTATCACAACAAACACAGCGGGTGGCTGATCTTGCAAGGTCTGAAAGACTTGATCCTTCAGCGTGTGTTAACCACATATGCTTTAAATTTAAAAAAAAAAAAAAAAAAAAAAAGATCTCCTGATGCCTTATATAGGCTTGCGCAACTCTTCCCTGCTGCATGTCTATTAAAAAAACCTGGCAGGTTGAGTTCGCTCTCACGCAAGGGGGAAGGTGAAGAAGGTATATAATCTCTCCACTTTTCTTGGCACCAGAACAAACCCACAGACGCCAGCCACCATCACTATGCGTAGGCAGGAAGATGACTCGCACCCATTAGGACATCCAAACTCTGGGAGACTGCTTTCTAAGTGCAAAACGTTTTGCCCGCTTCAAAGATGGGGCTCGGCAAGTTTAGTGGGGAAAAAAAAATAAAATTAAAGACCAGGTGAGAGGCTGCATGACCCTGCAGGTCCCTTACAAAATAAAACTGGGCTTGGGCACTTCTGCTGGTACCACATCACTTCCAGGGTGACTGTACTGAAAGCGGTCAAGGGGAACACTGACCCAGGAGACGAAAGGCTCGATGGTGCTTGGTATGGTTGGGTGTGATCTATGGGAGGTAGCAGAGAAGTCTCACCTCTACCCTGCAAACCTGGCACCTTTCACTTGCAAAAGCTTCTCCCTCGCTTTCTGGCACTTGCAGCGCCAACTCAAACCCCCTCCAGGCCACAAGGCTGGGACTTGTAGAGCAAGATTTACACAGCGAAACTCTGAGACTCCTGTGCAGCACGACAGCACAGAAACCACAAAATACAGCCGTTCCCCTGTGCAAGCACCTTCCTACAAACTGCTGCAGAGTTATCAGCAAGGAAAAGAAATTCAGAGAAGGAAAGAAGGAAAGGAAAAGTAAGTTTGCAAGCATTAAGGGACAGAGAGATTAAGTCTGCCCCTGCACAGCCATATAGTGACTGTCAACCCAGCTCAGTCGCTATATCCTCTTCTGCATCCCTTCTGCATCCCAAGGCTGGTCTCTGTCCCCAGGGCCCCTGAAGACCAGGGGTGTCTAAACCACTCTGACACAGTGCCTCGGAGCTGGGAGGAGGCCTGGGACAGGTATCATTACTCGGGACCCAGGGTGGCTGCAGCTGCTCTGGCAGCAGGGGCAGTGGGGATCCCAAAGTGGTCCCTGGCAAGGTACCAAGCCTGCATCTGGCACAGCGCTCTGCAGACCCAGGGGTTTTGACTGCACCAATTAACGCTAGTAGCTCAACCCAAAACAAATAAATTAAAATTAACATTCCTTTGGGGCTGACTCATAGCAGAAGTGTACTCTTTTTACTGGCCTGTGCTTCCCTCCCCCCATGTGCTTGTCTCCCTCGCCCGCAGGAGGATGAAGCACTGCAGTTACCCAAGACCAGGCTCCTGCACCACCCCAAGCCAAGCCCAGCATTGCTCAGCACTCCGCATCCCTCTAGCTACACAAAAGGTTTGAAGGGCTCCGTTTCAGGAGGCAACTGACAGTAAAATTTTGAAACACCTTACTTGGAAAACCTCACTGAGCTGTGCCCATCCATGGATGCCTCTTCTTTCTTTTAATTTGTTTTGCTGAAATGCTTTGCTGCATCAGTGCATTGATTTGGCTGACAACAGCATATTTCTGGGAACTAAACAGTAAACTATTTGCTAGCCCATTTCTAGTAAATATGTCACTTGTAATAAGAACACATTTTTGTTTGGCTTGGTTTGGATCAGTGGCATTCGTTATGCATCACCACAGAAGAAAGTAAAGGTTTCAGGGTTTGGTCCTACGCTGTGCGTGGAGAACAGAGAGAAAAAGGGAGCCTTGCTCTTAGAGACAACAGTATTTATCTGAGCTGGAAGTCTTGGTAACTAGAAGTCTTTACCAGCTGATGCTGACAAGTCTTTGGTAGTCTCAACCCCCTTCCCAAGGGACCTCCTAGAGGACAGCTGATGGCACTTGGCAGCCTCAGCCATCACTGCAGCAGCCGTCAAAAGGGCTGAAGGGGAATTAACTGAGTCACTCTCTCACTCCAGGTCAGGTCAGCCCAGGTCATGGCTGAGGTGGTGCGGAGAGAGACCTGCACTGACTGACCAACCCGCGCGTGCAAGGGAAGCCAACGGGGCTGCCAAGCTGGTGTTTGCTCCCGGTTGTAAATTCACACATCAGAGAAGATGTACGGTCTGTGCTTTTCCATGTAACTGTCTATCTGTGGCCATAGACATATCAAGAAAAAACAGCAGTAGCATCGGTTGCTGCAACTCATTGGGCAGGGAGGGGAGGGAACAAGCCTTGCTCAGGGCATAAGCCAGGGAGAAGGCATCTATTCCTACACTTGGGAAATACAGTTCGGCATCTCCAAGCCAAACATAAATGCTGCGGGCAAAGCTGCTCTACTGCCTGTCAAAAACCAAACATATTTGTATCCTGTTCTCTTTATCTGCACAGGTCCAGTGGGAAACAACAGTGTGAGGCAGCCAAATACTGCCAAAATGCGTGGTGAAACTGCACAGAAGCTAGGAGAGATTGTACCTCTCTTATTGCCAGAGAAGTGCTTAGGTCTGTCCAGAGCTCAGGGGCACTAATGGAAAATTCCCTGCAATTTCAGAGCACTTTGGAAAAGTTGCATGTTAGTTGGTGCATATCATTTTTGTCATTTTCCATCCCTACTTGGCAAATTTGACAGCTTTAACAATCTCAGTTTACTTCTTACTCCTAGTATTTTTTCTTGATTAAGCAACCTTTCTTAAGGGACAGATCAGCTTTCAGTGATCTTCTGCGTGACCTCTTCACAGGCAGAGCTGGGTTGAAGAAGTCTGTTCCGCTCACCCTGGGCTCCTTGTGGTATCTCTAAAGTGTTCAATACTGTTCTTTGCTGACTTGGTTGGCAAGACTGCCATCTTCTAAGTGGGTGTGCTGACTATATCTATATTGCTTATAAGTGAAAAAGAAATATTTTGAAAAAGCTAAAAATAATCTAAAAAATTCACACGGTCCAGCTTCCAAGAGTGAGTTAAACAAAGGCATCTCAACAGGAGAACTACACATCTGACCATAGAATCACAGAATCACCTAGGTTGGAAGGGACCTTTTAAGATCATCTAGTCCAACCAATGAAAAAAAAAAAAAAAAAAAACCACACAACACACACACACCCACCCCACCACACCACCCAACACTAATCCATATTCCCAAGCACCATGTCAACTCCTCTCTTGAATACCTCCAGGGATGGTGCCTCAACCACCTCCCTGGGCAGCCCATTCCAATGCCTGATAACCCTTTCAGTAAAGAAATATTTCCTAATATCTAACCTGAACTTCCCCTGGCGTAACTTGAGGCCATTACCCCTTGTCCTATCATCTGTAACTTGGGAGAAGAGACCGACCCCCGCCTCTCTACAGCCTCCTTTCAGGTAGTTGTAGAGAGCGATAAGGTCTCCCCTCAGTCTCCTCTTCCCCAGACTGAACAACCCCAGCTCCCTCAGCCTCTCTTCGTAAGACTTGTGCTCCATGTTGCTGTTGTGACCATGTTGCTGCTTTGGTCAACTGCAGGTGTCAATTCAAGCCATTTACAACCTCTTATGACAGTCATTAGCAGAGAGCGAGGAGGGGACAGATATCACCGCAGGCTGGCCTCCCTGGAGATCATGCTTGTGTGACTCCCACTTGTTGCACTTGAGCGGTGTCGTCCCTGGTCCCGCTACAGCTTAGCTTAGCTTGTCTCTCAAGACAAGCCGAGAAGACCCCAGGCTGCTGAGCAACGTTCCACACATAGTAAAAGCAAGACACTTTCTATTAAAGAAAAACAAACAAACAAACACACACAAACCTCATTTTGTCTCTTTCTATTAATTTTTGGCCTGTCCAACATATCTGAGCCCATTACAGTTCATTTCATTGGCACTGGTGGCAGTGCTACAAGACCGTATTTGCACCGGTGCCAGGTTGTCTGCGCTGTGAATCTGCATTGAGTAACTCCCTCACTACAGTTACTCTCCTGCAGGCTTCTCTTGCAACAAGACTCCAGAGTATGTCTAAAGAATAGAAATAAACCCAGAACTTAGTAGGAGCAAAAGTAACTAAGCTTCACCTTTGGTTTACAACAACAGCTCGTTGCATACATGTGTATCACCTCATTAACTTCACTGTAGGCCACTTGAAGTATTTCAGTGTAGTTGCCCAGATGTAAAACAAATATATAATGATATTTTCAACGCCTGTTGAAATATTGTCCTCTTTAGTTTGGAGACGCTGTCTCCTGCGATGTGTCTGTAACACAACTGTGTTTGCTAAAGTCTGTTAACAACACAGAAGTAATAGATAGCAAAGCCCAGGGGGAAAACTATCTTTTTCCCCAACTTCTCATGCCTGTGCAGAATGCCACAGCATTACGAAACACATAAAGACATGTTAATATGGATAGAGTCACAGTCGTAACTAGCAGTTACTTTTACTATCTACTCATATACAGTACTTTTCCTAACAGAGGTCTGTTTGCAAATGCAGCTGACTTCAGGCCATAATTATGCCATTATTATTATTCAGGCCATAAAAACTGGTTCATCTACCTTAAATACCTGTGTAACCATGTTACTGTTCACACTCTCTAATGCTTTTACTTCTCTTCAGAAAAGGAAAGGACTGTGCCATTTTACAGACAGGAGACTGCAGTACAAAAATAGAGCTGGCCACATTACCATCTTTGCTTTGGAGTCCCTTCTGTGGGGGAACACTGTCCAACGGCAAGAATTAGCAGAAACTGATCTACGACTTCTTCCCCTTTCCCTCTCCTCCTCCATTCACTCACCCCCAGGAAAGCGATAAACATATCTTAGAGTGTTGAGCAATTTCTCATAGGGTCTACGAGTATAAATACGATGCTCTTGGATGATCCTCAGCAAAGAACTCCCTCTTTGGGGTCAATCCAGCCAACTCTCAATCTGTGACTGTAGAACAGCTTAATGGTTTGGAAACCCTTCAGACTTGTCTACAAACTACTTTTAGCCTACACTTATTCCTGGGTCTTGCATGGACCTGCTTCCCCAGTTACCTGCATGCAAGTAGAGGAACAGGCTGTTTCACTGGACCTACTAAACGCCTCTTGGACCACAAATGACCACATGATGAGAATGGCTTTGGTTTTGATTCTTAAAGGCAGCAGGTACCTCAAAGTTTGTGCCTCCATGGCGTCTCGTTAAGCACATGCATGTTCATAGGAAGACACAGGAAAGGAGGGATGACAGCAACAGCAAATATCAGTCCTCATGGTGGAAGTGGAACCAGATGTGACCCGACATGCTTATACTGGGCACAGGAGTGATGCTGTGAATAAATTCACACACTCTCAGCAAACTGGAGCCACTGCAGAGTTGGGCTACCAGATTAGTGCTTGGGAAACTAGAGCTGCTCCATCACAAACTTTCCTGTCATCTTAAGCAAAGAAAATTTGACCGCATCCTTAGTCACAATCAGATGCCAAATTCTCATAGAAATCACTTGAATAGATACCTTGTGGGCTCCGATCATATCTCCTCAGTATATTCACGGCTCCTTTCTACATACCCAAATTAATCTTGATACTCCGTTGAGTCTGATTTTATCCAAGTCAATGACAACCCTCCTGCCCCCTAACCTTACTTGCCTTGCAGACTTTTCAGTGTCTGAGGGAGGAAATAAGGCACAAAATACTGCCCAAGACCCTTCCTCTACTCAAACACACTTCTGATTATTCATTTCATTAATTGATTGCATTAGGGAACTCCAGCACCAAGCACATCACATTTAGGATACATCTGCATTCTCCTTTTTAATACCACTTCATGATTTGCAATGTATTTCTCTCATTTAGAGGCAGAATAACATTTCCTAAAGCAGACTGAATTTATTCAGAAGCACAGAAGTCAGTTGCCTTTACTACTGACAGATGCACTTCAATGTAATTAGTTTCATGACTATTAATGAAATCACTCATTTGAACTTTTGCCACTAAAATGTTAATGAGTAAGACCGGATAGTGGTTTGGTAACGGGATATAGATCCTTTTACAGTTTGTTAGCTAAGATCTGGCCCACATCCACCATGACCAAAGGTCATTACTACCTGCAGACTGTTTGATAATCTGTGCGAGACGAGTTGGTAGCATTAAGCCCATGCTTAGCAAGAAACAGTCTTACAATTTGCTCTCAGCAGAAAAGCAAAGCGGAGAAAGGTCACTGCAGTGTGCTAATTTTACATAGCTGAAGTCAGAAAATTTTATTCGTTAGGACGGTTCACCCAGCACCTTTAATCAGCAATGAATTCAATGAAGGTAGAAAAGAAAGAATTTGAGTTAAAAAGCTTGTGGATTTTTTGTGCGCGATACAATTAGCCTCTCTGACTCACTGCGGCAGATCGTTTGCTTTTAGCACACTTCTAAAGAGAACTGGAAAAATAAATAAATACTAAACCCCACAAAAGACCATACTTGGTGTTTCTGTGTTTTAGCCAGTTACTCACTAGGTTCAGAAAAGCATTTTAGGGGTGAACCATGTTACTTCTGGTATATTGTTCACTATCACCACTCCAGCAAACCAAAAGGTTACTCATGACCTTTAACAGTGCCCAACACATACTGCATCCACTCTTACGAAATGATGCTCTTCTGTTCGGGTAGTGATATAATTCAGCCCATACATAAGCACATCCCCAAATTAACAAATTCACCCTGAGAGCACACCGGTGCAAGCCGTAAAAATTATCACTACCTCTTCACAGACAGTCAAATGGGACACGCAACAAAAATTATTTGCTCAAGGACTTAGGAGGAACTGGGACCCATTAAGTTTTCCTGGGGAACTTTAGGAAGGGTAGGTGCAACATAATTACTCAAACAGAAATTCAAACACTGCACTCAAGCTGCAACCCTTCTCTTATGGCCGCACATGGGCTCCACTGAGGTTACGTGTCTCACTACCAGGACACCCCCAGCACCATATTCCTTTGCATTTTGCCATCTAACTCCCGCCTTTACACCGAGTCACAACACAGCCACGTACCGAATCCTCAACAAGTGCCCCCTGAAGCATTGATTTTGAAACAAATAGGCAATATATGCAATAAATATAGGCAACATATGCAACAAATGCAATTCTGCAGCTTACCTTAGCTTTCCCCTTCTTTATCCTCCTAAGAATATAGTTTTATTTGGACTAGCTTATCTTCTGCAAGAGATCACTGGCGAGAGATCCCACAAACCCTCACCACTCTTCCTGGCTGTGGAAAATGAAATTAAAACTGCTGAGTAGCACCCATGCCTGTGTGGATTTGACAGTACGATGGGAACACTCTTTCAAACGTAGTTATGGGCTGCGGTCTTCAAATGTCTGTATGTGCAGATATAGGATAAATGAAATCACAGAATGGTTTGGGTTGGAAGGGACCTTAGAGATCATCGAGTTCCAACCCCTCTGCCATAGGCAGGGACACCTCCACTAAATGCTTGTAAGGAGCTGGTCTTCCATGTAATTTTTAAAATAATGACCAATACTTGGCTTTCAGTTTTAGACTCATTTTTTGAAAGTCACATCTAAGATAGTAATTCTAGCTTATTCTTTTTTTTTTTAAAAAAAAAGGGTCACAGCTTGGATAAAAATCAGTCACCTGTCTATCTGTGCAGCTGTCACATATTTAGGTGTACATATATATACATATACATGTTTGCATCAGCAATTGACAATCATGAAACAGCCAAAATTGATTTATTGAGCAGCATTGTCTTAGATTTCACAGGGGACAGTGACTACACACGCCTGCATTTTTCAGATGCCAAGATCTTTGCAGCGAGTCTGGTTTTTACAGTGAAGCTGCTCAGTACCTTTTGCAAACCAGACTCCCATAAAGTGTCTCTGACTAGGAACCTACTGGGAAGGTATTATAACCATAAGTCACTTTGGAAAACTTGAGAGAGCAGTAGATATGCAAAGTTAAGCATCTCGCTTCATGCTCGTTTCAAAGGGAAACTGTCACATTACATCCCATAGCTTTAATGCCACAGGTATTAGCCCACTCAGAAGCAGTTTTTTTCCTACGTTTCCAGCTTTCACATAAACACGTGCAGCAGAGTAATGAATGTTGCACGTAAGGTCCAAAACAAACAATTCTTTAATTAGTTAAGAACCCTCCAAACCCCACACCAACACAAACAAACGTGGTTTTCCCCATGTTATGTGTACATCCTTCAGTAACAACCCAGCTGCTCTGTGCTTGCACTTGACCATCTCCAGTTGGGATATGGAGTCACCCCTGTGGTCCTCGAGTAAACCCTTAATTCCACCCAATCTGGGACAGCCTCTCCTGGTAAAACGCCCAACACTAAAAAAGGCTCAAAGCAAAAAAAAAAAAAAAAAAACAACTTTCATTACTGCATCTTGATGAAAGGCTAGTACTTTTATCTCGGAAGCCATGCTGTCAGTCAGTGTTATCATCTTAAATGAAACTGCATTCAAATTATTTGCTTATCAACTCGAATACTTAATCCAAAAAGACTGGATAGCAGCTTCCGAAACATATTGGTGGTACAAGGCAAAGGTGACAGAAGGATTACCTCCACATAGCAAAACTGAATATCCCTGAATTCAGGGACTCAACAGCAAAAAAGTGCACTTTTAATAGCACTGCTTGAATACTAGACTTTGATTCTCTAGAAATAGGGCATTTTATTCTGTAATTATATTTTTCCTCAAAAGCAAGCTATGGCACTGTTTTCCTATCGACAGATCTTTTTGCTGTTTGCAGTGATAATTTCTTTTTTTTTTTTTCTTTTTTTTTTTTTAGTATTTGTGATTTTCTAAAGTGGGATCTTCTGTACTTCACAGTGACGTTCCTGAAATAACTTTGAAGAAGAAATAATGAGCCTCCCCTTACTTTACAGGTTCTCTAATACAATGTAAGCAGCTTTACAAGGCTTAGCTAGTCTCTGCTGACCTAACTGCATATTTTACTCCTACAATAAACTAAAATAAGCAGCCTGCTTCCACAACAATTGATTAATGAACATAGTGATTTTGTTAGTTTCTTATTAAAAAAAATTCCTAGTCTTTCAAGAATCAGACATATCAAATAAGAGCAGATGAGATTACTAGAAAGAGAGCTGGAGAGAGACAGACATCATCTCAATAAGCAAATCAATGTTGTGCTAAAGGTTGTTGCGTGGGTTGTTTTTTTAGTTTGTTTTTTTTTTGTTTGTTGGGTTTTTTTTGTTTTTAAATTTGCAGCAATTTAGGGTTTGGTTTTCTTTTTCTTTGCCTCTGATTCATTTTCTCAAGAGCAGACAACTGTGTTCAAATCCCTGCTGGCTGCTGTGTTTGACCGCTCGCCAATCAGCAGGACGGTGTTTATATGGGATCTGTCTGCTACTGAGTCACTGCGTCCCTGCAGAGAGCATGAGGTCAATTGCTGCTCGATCAGAGCACCGGTGGGGACGGCCCGGAGCTGAGCCTGACTGTGGGCACCTCTTTCGCATAAGAGGCAGGTTCCTCTCCTCTGCCAGCCATAAGCTTTCCTGCCTTTGCTCCAGAAGAGGCCAATAACGGGCTTTTTATTAAGAGACGTATTTAGATAAGCTCGCAGAATTTACTATCTAAACCACCCCTCCTCTCTCTTGCACCGTGTGAAAGGGATGCATATGCTGTATATACACACTGTATATATACTGATACTGGGAAGTAGTGCGAGGAGAGGGCATTTAATTGGAAAAAAACCCCCCAAACTATTTTCTCAGACTCATCTCATCGCTCCTGTGATGGCAGACAGCATTCAGACGTGATGCCCCCAGCCTACTTGTTTTGTGTTTGCCCACAAAGGAATCAGTAAGGATGCCTTTAAATTGCTATCATTAAACTTCAGAACTGGTGCCTTATGGAAAAGAAACTAGGAAGCACTCCATTCAGTTCAAGCTATCAGGCAGAAAATTGCATGTTGATGCAAACTTACTTCACAACGGCTTAATCATTTTCTTTTCAAGGATTCAGTTCTATCTTATCTGAAAATTTGGCTCCTGAAACCCAAGTGGCAGCTCTGAAGAGCAGTATTTGATCAAAAACGTGTCATCCTTTGGCTTTACCCACTACCATCACTTTTTGCTTTCAGAAAAAAAACAGTTTGCTATCCATAACGAAAGCTCATGGCCACAGAACTTTTTGATTCTTCATTGTCAGAACTTCAACTTCTGGCTGATTAATTTGGGCAAAGGTATAAATAAATGAACATGACAATCCCGTGGGAAATGCAGGGCAATGGTATCCCCAAGTATTGCTACACCCATAGCATGTAATAAAACTACGTAGGTAACAGATTAAACATACACTTAAGCTGATCCTGTGAATGACAGTGGGCAAGAGCAAAGAAAGAGATGCAGCTTGTCTCCAGCAGCTGTTTATGTAGCAATGAGCATAACCTCCCAGAGACGCCACCATCAATGCTGATAAAGCATGAAACACTATCACTGGAAAACTGCATATGGCAGTTAGATGAATATGATTTTTTTAACCTTGTTTCATTCAAGAAATTCCAGAAACTCAACATTAAAGCCTTCTAGGTATGGATTTACAAGACTACATGTTTTTTCTAAAGATGTGACCATCTCAAGAAGAATGGACGGGAAACGCTTCTAGAAAAGGTTCTTCCAAGGTGCCAAAACATTTTGCAGTGCTCTCATTACGTAGCTTTCCACGTCTTAACTAAACTGATTGGTCTGTGTAGATATTAGAGTTACCAAGAAAACACTTTGGGTTCAAAATCAGTCATTTATTCACAGCTTAAAGGCCAGAAGTGCCCATCATCTAATCTGACCTTCTGAGTGTCTCAAGTCCTCATGTTTAACCTAGGAAATACTACACTGAGTTCAAGAAGCTGGGTTTGGCTAAGGCATATTTTCCAGGGAGACATCTGTTCTTGAGAGAAAGAAATCCAGTCATACGAATGCACCAATTCCCTTACTAATTTGCTCTGGTGCATACTAGTCACAATTGCTGTGCATCGAATGTCGCCTCTCAGGCACAGACACTTGTTCAGCCTCCCTTCTCAAGATGGAAGAGCTCTTTAGTGCTCAATATTTTCTTTCCTTTCTGGTGCTAACATGATGATTTTGGATAAAATCGCCAGATAAATGCTTAAATTTTTCCTCAGAGGGCATCTTCAACACCCTTGAATCATCTGCGCCCTCTTTCACAACTTCTCCAATTTTCTCAACAACACTGTCAATACTGGAAATGTGCATACTGTTTTTTTCAATACCCTAAACAATTACTCGCCTTTCTTCCCTGTTTGCCTCTGGACATTGACTCGAGCATGTTCTGTGGAAGGAAAAACCTAATCTGCCTAAAATAGTAACATCCAACGCATAGTCACATCCTCAAAAAAAGCTGTTTGAAGTCCCAGGACCTCCAACCACCCCTGTTATGTACCATTAAGGCCCATAAACACTGGCTGTATGCACTTGGTTTCTCTACCAGGCACTTTGCCAAAGATTAAAAACATGAAGGAAAGCTGGGAATTCTTCCTTCTTGGCTATAAAAATAACAAATACCAAAGCACTCACTGGCTGAATGGCACAAGACAAACCAGAGAACGGTTGAGCTACCCACAAATGTTTGACTGGGGGTTCACTCTCAGCCCTTGGGTACAAATACCAAAGAAGAAAAACTTACAATGGGAAGTGATGGTGCCTCTGTACTGGGCCCTGGTGAGGCCTCACCTCGAGTGCTGTGTTCAGTTCTGGGCCCCTCACTACAGGAAGGACATGGAGCTGCTGGAGCGTGTCCAGAGGAGAGCCACCAAGCTGGTGAGGGGTCTGGAGAAGAAGTCATGAGGAGAGGCCGAGGGAACTGGGCATGTTTAGTTTGGAGAAGAGGAGGCTGAGGGGGGACCTCATTGCCCTCTACAACTCCCTGAAAGGAGGGTGTAGAGAGGTGGGTGTTGGCCTCTTCTCCCAAGGGAATAATGACAGGACCAGAGGAAAAGGTCTGAAGTTGGGGCAGGGGAGGTTTAGATTAGATATTAGGAAGAATGACTTTCCTGAGAGGGTGGTCAGGCACTGGAACAGCCTGCCCAGGGAGGTGGTGGAGTCGCCATCCCTGGAGGTATTTAAGAAACGTGTAGACGTGGCACTTCAGGGCATGCTCTAGTGCCCAAGATTGTTGGGTTGGGTGGGGTTTTTTTGGGTTGAGGGGTGTGTGTATGGTTGGACTCTATGATCTCAAAGGTCCCTTCCAACCATGAAGATTCTGTGATTCTATGGCTGAAACTAAAAGCACAGCCCAAGACCTTAACCACTGCCTCATGAGAAGTAAACACCAAGGCCCAGAAGGGCTCCAAACAAACTGCAGCTCAGCACCTGCTTAACACATCTCTCACATATCCTTCTCGGAGTAAGAACCAAAGGAAACGCTGTGCAAACAGCTCACTACGCAATTTCGAGGTGAAATTTTAATTGCACAAAAATAAAGACCTTTGGCTTTATCATTACAAAACCAATTTTATCTTTGTCCTCTTGCATGTTTGAATTGCTCTTGGTTGTGCAAGTGAACACATCATCCAGTTGTGCAAGTTCCAGCAAGGTGACATTTATTCAGCAAATATATGTAAGAAACTGAACTTATAAAACGTTAGATGCGTAAGTGTAATTGCTTTCCTAGGCTGTAATTTAAATACCATCCCTCCAATACAACTATGTAAAAAAACAAATACTGCACCATGCACATAGATTCAAAAGGCTTCCTTTTCCAATATATTATCAAACTAATCTTATATTTCACCTTGGATAATCATAAAACACATTTTAATGAAAATTTATGAGGCGGAAGCAATGTGGCACTTCACACAGAAACTTCTAAGCCCAACCACACATATCTCAAAATTAGTGAGATGAGTCACCTTGCCAAAGAGTGCACATATGACCAGCCAAACAAAAGGAATAAAATATTACTTTGAGTTAGAATGTGGCATCTATTTGTTCTTTCCCTTTTTATGGCTTACAAAGCATTTTTTGGCAGTAATCCCCCTACTGTTTCTCCACAAAAACTGCCTTTCAGAAGCTCACCTACATGCATACATACCGACCTACCTATGTCACAGCTACCTATACCGAATAATCCAGATGAATAATCCAGCAAGTATTAAAAAAAACCTACAGTTTTTAGTCGCAGGCTTACAGGGGGACTTAGAGAACCATATAGGCAAATTCCTCTATCGGATGCCTCAGAGTTAATGCATGTCTGAGGTCAAATGAACACATGATGCAATTCTGAGATCTTAACCAGTGATAAAACTTAATACTCCACTGAAGGTGCCACTGTTAAGAGGCATTTAAACCTGACTCTGGTCTTGCCTTTTCAGTCAAGAAAATGGACATAACAAGTAGTTCCCAAAAGAAAGCAGATACTAGTGTTCACATGCTCCTCTGCTTTGGTTACTGCAATTAATTATGCACTAGTTCCTTCAATTTTCAAGGGTTTATGGATATCTTGATGTCCTAGTTTCATTTCGCTGGCACTTATTAAACTTTCAAAGGACTTGCCTGCCTCAGGTGGTCTTTACTTCTGCTCTGGAACTACATCGTTACTACCCCGACACGGCAAAAAACATGGAGCCCCGAGGCAAGCAGAGCAGCTCATCCCACATTGCTCAGGGGATTACACATGGTAGAGTTTACGTGTGCAACACACACAACATCCTGTATGACCAAAGGGTTGGGGC
Organism: Numenius arquata; assembly: GCF_964106895.1. NCBI lineage: Eukaryota > Metazoa > Chordata > Aves > Charadriiformes > Scolopacidae > Numenius > Numenius arquata. The sequence continues at coordinate 28,336,687 of NC_133580.1, read as the reverse complement.
AGGCAGCTCAGGTTCCCCAACCACGTAGGGTAACTACCTGCAGCCAGCATGAGCCATAATCACGCTGATCCTTCTCTGGGAATGCCTGCGAGGAGGATGGTGCCAAGCCCGTACCGTCCCACCTCCCTTCCGCAGCTGGCAAGATGGGCACAATCTCTCTGCAACTCCTCTTGCATAACCCAGGGCTGGATCCAGCCCTCGGTATTTTTAGACAGCAAACTGAGCTGAAATACCTTTCATTACACAAGGCGGGTTGCCTGAATCAGTTCCAAGCAGGTGTGTGTGTGGGGGCATCACGTAAAGTCAATCAACACACCTCACACAACCAAGGGTGCAATTAAGGGGGAAATTCCCAAATGGCTCAGCCCACAGCTCTGCACAGGAAATGCAATGGAAATAGAGCACCACATTTCTTCTCTAATTGTTTCCTGTTTACATGAAACCCCGCATTGAAGGGACCCTATAAAGGCAAACATCATAATTGCTAAGTGCTGCCCAGGTTAATCAGGTCTGCAAAGAAAGGTCCAGACTATGGCTCAAAGACTGTCCTCCTCTTCTCTTTCAAATTCCTCTCTCCTGGACTCAGAGGAAGAAGCTTCACTATACAAGGCCCTTTTCTACTGACCACTAAGCACATTTAGGTTTAGCCATCTTTACACCTGGGAGTCACAAGGAGTGATCCAAAAAGATTAGACAGAACCCAGCAAACTCCTCTTGGCCTTGCAGCAAACGGCAGCTTGAAGTTCCTTGCAAAGAAGCTAATTTTCTAAGCCTTTGAGAGGTTGACCAGGAGGCTTTGGTGATATTTTTACCCCTGGACTCATTCTTCAGTCTTCCTGCTTATTTCCCAGCTATTTTAACTGCATAAACTATATTGAATTGAACTAAATCTAATAGAGAAATGTGTAATAATCCTACCTAACAGCAATTAAAAAGAGCCATTCCTTTATTATAATCTTCTAAAATGACTCAAAAATTTGTCTTTTGTGAAAACTGTGATTGACCCTAAAAATATCACAGACCTGTAGGTTTTCTCTCCCCACATAGACACTGAAGTGCAGAGAAGAACAGGTGGGTCTCTGCACAGCTCCACAAGCATAGGACTGAGGAAAGAGCACCCAGTGTCTACTCGAGTTTGCAGTTGGGGTTGCCCATTGCTCTCCTACTGATAGACAGTGAAGAACAGTGTTATTGTAATTCAGTATTGGGTACTCCAGTCCGGTCCCACCAACCTGTGCAGGTTACTGCATTACCTGTTGTTACTGAGGAATGGCTTATGTAAAAGCTAAGATAGGATTTTATTACCTTCTAAAAGGTTGCCATTTAAATACAGAGCTAAGTCTGTCCCTACACTTAACTCTCATGTGAAGTCCCATGCAGAGCATCCAGAATCTTACATGTCATGTGTTCAAGTTTCAATGCTCTCAGGGACTCGACTATCTGATTTTACATTATTGGATCTGCAGGAAGACCTTTGCTTTGGGAAAAGATTACTGCATCTATATTTGGTCAACTAGGTCTATTGTATGGTTAGGACAGCTATTATGGTCCCGTCCCCAGAGAGCAAACAGAAGTACTAAACAAGAGAAGAAAGTCTTGGTGTCTCAAGCGAAATTATTATTTTATAACTGAACAGTAATTGTATTAGAGATTAGCTGTTAGTAGAGAAAGTACTACTATAACCACAGAATAAGCTAAAGACAATCTTTCTTTGGAGAGCTTTTTCTGCAAGGTGAGAACATCTCACATCTCATTAAAACCTGAAATGGTCTTGTGCTTTTTGCTTCTGGAAGTCTGTACTTTATGCTTCACTTCCTACTTATTTGACTTGAAACTTGGTCCTGACTTATGAATCTACCTGCAGAAAAGCACTGAAGTGAAATGCTGAAAACTTTGCTACTGTATTCCAGCCCACATTGCTACAATGGCACAGGTTTAAGGATTTTTTTAGGTCTCCCAAATTAAACTCTTACCAGACTTAAGATGGCTACCCAAGTGACACCAAAAATGTACTGTCCTAACATATTGCTGGAGAAGTTACAGAATGAAATTACATAGAAAAGAACAGTAACAGTGGTTGTTCTATATTTCACTTGGAAATGTAACCCTGAAAGGTTTGAAACCATCTCTGAATTCAGTGAAATGAACTTATCTGAACTTTACAATGTACAGCATGTTGGGATTTTAGATGGAGTTCACATTCACTGTAAGAGATGGATAAGAATCGAGGATTTTCAATATTCAAAAACTCTAATATAGTTCGAAACCTGTGCCTGAATCTTTCACTTTGTGCATGCAGATTTGCTTGATCTTCACCCTGAAGTGAACTGGAAGCAGCTTCCAGAAGTCAGAGAAAGGGTACCACCTCACGTAGGACCACAGTGCAGGTCTCTGCTACTGAATAAGATGTGATGCTCTAAAACACAGAATACACCCAACGCATAGCCAAGTGGAAACGGGGGTTTATCCCTACGTGCCAGTGACTGTGGGTGCAGTAAGCCTCTACAAAGCAATGCTTGTTACATTTGCTTTTAAACGCTGCCATAAGATTGAGACACTGCATGGTGCTTCTCAAGGAGAGTACTATTTTCTACTCAAGGGCGATAAAACAACGTTTGTCCTTAGTGTGACTGCAGCCTACTGCACTAACCTTCGCTGAGGAGCCCAAGTACAAATGTAGTTATTTACCTAACTTGGGTTAGAAACAGGATTACCATTTAAATGTATTTCAATCTCTACTGGGACAAGCTATTTCACAAAACAGTTACCTAATGGCACAACTGGACACCTCTCTTCACAACGCCTTGGACACTTCACAGAAGTGTTTATTGCTTTTGTTTACAGGCCAAAAATCAAAAGATGTTTTAAGCTAAACAGATCGTAACCTGAAAAAGGGGAGGAGCGAGCCATCATACAGACGGAGCACTGACACCAGAAACTGAAGACTCTAGCTTTGGTTAGACAGGTTTCACCATATACGCCTTAAACACTAAAACCAACCAGCGAAAATGCTGTAGCCCTTCATGGATGAATAAACTGCCAGGAAGAATTTAGAGGCATACTAATTATGGTATACCTGTAAAAACAACAAAATTGTGTTAGTATTTGCAGGTTTAATACAACTTCCACAAAAACTGCACAGATCTGATGGAGAAAATCCAGAACTGGTGCTTCTACTTGGTGCAAAAGTATTTTGTCATAGTTGGGGAAGAGTTAATGAACAAAATCTGTCATGTGCAAGTACCTGCAATGTGACTGAAACACATCTGTGGAGTATCCACACCAGCATCTCTTTAGACTCAAGTAGGTTTAAGCAGAGACTGAGAGGTATTTACTCATAAATCAGTCAAATATGTAAATCCCAGGATTTGCACACATTACCTTACGTTATTAGACGATGAAAGCTGATCCGAGGAAGGTCAGCAGGCATTTAGTGCCAACGTACGCTTAAGAAAGCGAGAGACAGAAAAACCTGACAAAATATTTAGGAAAATCGCATAAGGATGATCTCTGTAAAGAGAATCGAGTATTTATATGGCTTGTGAATCTCTTTTTAAGTCAGCATTCTTTTACGGCTGTTCATGGTAAAGAAGAAAACTCGTCCTACGGCATTAGTGGAAGCTTTGCCTCAGCAAAGCTGGCAGGGCTGGGTTTGCTTCCTGAAACGTAATACCAAAAATGTAGCAGCCACAGGTAGAGACTTAAAAGCTCCTTTTATACATGCTTCTGGTACCAATGAGAAAAGGTATCCCTCCCAAAGAGATGAACAATCAATTGAAGGATGTTCCCCCGTAGCCGCAGTGATACACCTGCAGTTCTGAATTAACCAGGAAGTCATGAATAGTCTTTACTTTAAAAGATGAATCACTGATTCTATTTTTTAAATAAAGCAGATGTACTTGTAATGTGCATTTGGTTTAAAACCTGACTTACAAGATCAAAATGCCTGAACCCTGGAGTACCACCAAATCCTAGCTAGATTAATTTTTAATCACTGCAAATCAGGATAGAAATTGCCAGCTAGTAGAGGGCAGATTAAACGTTAATGTAGTCCAGAAACTTTGAAACTTAAAATTGAACTGCGGGAGAAGCACTCATGCCGAAAGAAAAGATGTTCCAAGAAGACAGGAAGAAGGGGTGGCTGATAGCTATTCTGCTGTGCTGTAACCAGCGGGATGTTTCACCTCAGGAATCTGAAGAGGGCTGGAAGTACCCTGAGCTAGGCTTCATTTCACTGAACAAGGTCGTATGGTCTGTTGGGCAGGTTTCTCAGCCCTCCTTGTCTGGTACAATGTTTTATGCCTCATTTGAACCAAACCAAATCTGTTTCTCTCCATCAGACTTCCACCTCATGCTTCCACCTGGCAGAGGCATCCAGGCACCCTTTTCAATGTCAGACAGTGATGCTGCTTACAAGCACAGCATCAGGCTCCCTCCTGCAGATGGTTTTAAATTTTAGTGCAAATGCAGAGCTGGAGTCTATGTCAATTAACAACAGCAGCAAGAAATTCATCCAAGTGTCTGGGAAATACAAGCACTCTCTTTCAGAGAGCTGCCAAGTCTGAAGCTTTAAAAAGTATCAACATACCATGTAGGCCAGTAAGTAGTACTGGATTAAACATGAATGCTAAAGGTCTATTAAAGTCATTAAAATTAACTTAGCAACTTAGACTTAATAACCTCTAACTGCATTAAGATGTCTCAACATGCTTGTAAAATAAACAGCTGGAAAATCTGGCCTAACTATCCATATAGCTAACATATGGATATTTCCTTGACTCTGCCCACAGCCCAAAGCATCTTCCAGAGGTACAAATTCCCTTATCTTAAAAAGCCAAGTGGCCAGCTTTGGGCCAGGGCGAGGATATGGCATAAAGCTGTAGGGTGAGCAGTTCGGGGACCAGCCAGGGTGGGAACAGGCTTAGGGTTTCCAACCCACAAGGGTACTCTGGTAAGGCAACAAAGCCTCCTCCTTGACTCTCCGGAACAGGGGATTTGAGAGTTGGGTGGCAAAAGTCCTGGTTTCCATTTTAAACTCTGCACTGAAGCAGCTATTCATCCCAGAAATTCATCGTGTAGCTGCACAAGGGGACATAAAAAAATGTTACTGGGAGCAGGTACTGCAGCCTGGAGGTGCAGAAGAGTTCATCTGCTCCAGTACCACTGCTCACCATCCTGTGACAGAGTGCTGTGCTGAAGAAAAAACTTATTGCTCACCTTCAGTGACAGAAATGAAGAAATATTTCAGTAGGGCAGATCTCAACAGAGTATGCACTACCACTTACCGATCAGGCACCTTTTTTTAAAGCTCTCATATTGTTGTCTGCTCTGGGACTGTTTTCTGTTTACTTGGGTAAAATAAATCTAAATTTATGATTTACAAATAGATGATGCCAGATGCTCTTTGACAGTAAATATAACACAAATTCAGAGAAAGCTGGGATAGAGAAGACGGACTATTTTAATGGAAAACAACAGCTTGGCTCGTAATATAGTTCTCACTGCATGGGACCAAGGTGCCAGACACTGCTTTTGAGAATCAGTAAAAGTGGGCAGAGTACAAGCACATACCCTCCTGATACTGTTTGCATATGTATTTGGTCCAATATGTATTCAGAATCAATGAAAAAAAAATGTAAATCCAAAAGTGAGTAAAGACGGTCACAAGTCCTTAGTATTGCCACTGAAATGTCTGGAGGTCTTTCTGTGCTTGATTCAAGATGCTGACAGTCATTTCCACTATGAAGAAACAGCTAGCGGGAGAAGACACCAGAAACGCTGCATCTTTAATGCCCTCCAGCGCTTACTACAGTCACAATCAAAAATCCAAAGTTTTCCAAACACAGAATTTCTGTTTGCAAACGCTAAATATCACTGATCTCACTCAACCTGGAATACTGAAACCTGCAGTAAGAAATGCCATAAATACTGTTTAGCCTGAAAAAAAAAGTAAAATAATGAATTGTGCCTAAAAAGAACCAAAAAGGCAGCCCTTTCCAGGTTGAAGTTTCTTAAAGCAAAGCTACCGTGCCCAGGCACTCAGAAGGGTGCCTCTGTTCAGCTGCCACCGCTGTGCAGAACCGGCGCGCAGCGGCTGTAGGTTCGATGCAGGGAGGGTTTTGAAGGCACCATCGATGCTGGATTCCGCTTGGTGATGTTGGGGAGCACGGTCTGTCTGCTCCCAGTCTGACACAAAACTGATGAGCCAGAAAAAGGCACGTAGGGGAAAAAAAAAAAGCATGCTTCATTCACAGCAATGCTGCTGCAAGATGATGCTGTGTGGCACGATCTCCTGGGAACGCGTATGTAACGCTCTTTGAACCATGAGGGAAGAAGTTGTCTGCTAATTAGTTCCCTGGTAATTGGCCCATGCAATGTCACTCCTTGCATATGAGGATCGCTGGGAAAACATTGGACATGATCTGATTAAAAAAAGGAGAAAAGAGCATTATAATGAGATGGGCTTCAAACTGGACAAGAAAAATAGTCACAGCTGGACAAGAAAAGCAAGCTGGACAAGAAAAATAAATGGTGACCTATTCAGAAGAGACCAAGAAGACAAGATAGTTGCAACCATCTGGGATACCAATAGACAAAATTTAGGAGCCTGGGCTACAAAGGGAAAAAACCTGAAGACGTAGTTGTCCTCGCATACTAACCTGGATCCTCAAAGATTTTAGGAGCTTTGCTTAAGACCAGAGTACCACTGGTATTTGGGAAGATATGCAGGAAATAAGCTGTACCTCCAGAAGACCTTCTCACTCTCTACAACTCCCTGAAAGGAGGTTGTAAGGGAGCAGGGATTGGTCTCTTCTCCCAAGTCACAGGTGATGGGACAAGAGGAAATGGCCTCAAATTGCACCAGGGGAGGTTCAGATTGGATATTAGGAAAAATTTTTACACTGAGAGGGTTATTAAGCCTTGGAATGGGCTGCCCAGGGAAGTGGTTGAGGCACCATCTCTGGAGGTGTTCAAAAGACGGGTTGACATGGTGCTTAGAGACATGGTTTAGTAATGGGGGGGTGGGGGGTGGGGTGTATGGTTTTCTTTTGGTTTTTTATCAGAGTTAGGTTGATGGTTGGACTAGATGATCTTAAAAGGTCCCTTCCAACCTTGACGATTCTATGACTCTAAGTACACGGGCATTGCACATCAAGAACAACAGACACCCTTTGAAGTGGCAAGAGACACAGACACTTAATGGCTCCGGGTGAAAGATCAAAGTGGGAAAGCAAGCAGGGCTGCTGCAGCTCACCCAGAGAGGAGGAGCCAGATGAAGCCCTTCCAGGAGCATCCTACCAGTAGGGTGGGTGGCAAACAGGGCCTTTGATCACTGGAAAAGCAGGAGAGCGGGGCCCTGACAGCTCTGCCCTGGTCCTCAGCAACATCACATAGGAATCCTGCCCCTGAAAGAACTTTCAGGCACCGGCTGCCTGTGTCAGTGTCTCCTACAGGTGAAAGCACAAGGCTGAATTTACATAAATCAGTCAAAATAGTGTTAGGGGCAGGACCTGAACAGACAGTAAAACAGAATGCAGCTGGTGGTGCAATGTCCCAGGCAGTGCTGCTGGGGACATCCCTGCCCTGAGAGCAGCATTTCACAGCCCTCCCTCCCACACGGGGTGGGGGGTTCAGACCCCTGTATTTTGTTGCTATTACTCACTTGTGGGTGAATTATATTAACGTTGGTATCCAAACGTAGATGCCTCCCACCACCACAGGAGCCAAACACAAACACCCTGATTATACAGCGTCTGGGGCGCAGCCCTAGTAACAGAGATAAAAATCAACACATCCAGGGAACAAGAAAGAAAAAGGCAGTGCAGGAGTGAGTCAGCAAACGCAAGCAGTGTGTTAGTCAGGCGAGCATTTCTGAACGCACTGCGAGGCTGTTCACGCTGCAGACAAAGTCACATCCCCCAGAAACCGGACGACACATCACCCTGGTGCAGGAGCCTCCTCCCTTTTGCAAGAGAGGCTTCTGCATTTCCTGACTGCTTCAGGGAAGGCTTTAACACGGATTTCTTCCGTCGCTCCCCCGCGTTAAGCCCGGGAAAGGAAAAAAAAAAAAAAAAATCTGTGTTTAGAAAGATGGAGATGTGAGTGTGGAAGTCTGGTAAAGCAGAGGACGCCAGCCGTGCTGCTGTGTCAGGTATCATGATAAAGACTGGAGGTTTCCAGTCACTTTGGAGGCCATGGAACACTCCACCGAGCCTGTTTACAGATTGCCCTGCGGTCTGGCTCATCCTCCTGCCAGCCTGCATTTCACAGAATCACACGGGGTTGGGAAGGGACCTCTGGAGATCCTCTAGTCCAACCCCCCTGCCAAAGCAGGTCCACCCAGAGCAGGTTGCACAGGAACATGTCCAGGCAGGTTTGAATGTCTCCAGAGAAGGAGACTCCACCACCTCCCTGGGCAGCCTGTTCCAGGGCTCCGCCACCCTCAAAGGAAAGAAGTTCCTCCTCATGTTGAGGTAGAACTTCTTATATTCAAGTTTGTGCCCATTTCCTCTTGCCCTATCCCTGGGCACCACTGAAAAAAGACTGGCCCCATCCTCTTGACGCCCTCCCTTTAAGTATTGATAAGCATTGATCAGATACCCCCTCAGCCTTTTCTTCTCTAGACTAAAGAGACCCAAGTCCCTCAGCCTCTCCTTGTAAGAGAGATGCTCCAGGCCCCTACTCATCTCTGTAGCCCTCTGCTGTACCCTCTCCAGCAGTTGCCTGTCCTTCTTGAACTGGGGAGCCCAGAACTGGACACAGTGCTCCAGATGGGGCCTCCCCAGGGCAGAGCAGAGGGGGAGGATGACCTCCCTCGACCTGCTGGTCACACTCTTCCTGATGCACCCCAGGATGCCATTGGCCTTCTTGGCCACAAGGGTACATTGTTGGCTCACAGTCATCCTATTGTCCACCAGGACTCCTAGGTCTTTCTCCTCAGAGGTGCTCTCCAGCAGGTCAGCCCCCAACCTGTACTGGTGCAGGGGGTTATTTCTCTGCAACACAAGTGACTTCGTGCCTCGGAGCACCACTGCAACGTGTCCCCCATCAGCAGGCGGACCTGTCCCTCTGCAAACAGCCATCGGACAGCAGGTCTGAACCTCTCCTCTCTCCCGTCACACAAATCACAAACAACTACAGGGAGTTCAATGGACACAGCTGCAGAAAGCAGTGGGAAGAAAAAGCAAGGTATGAGGACAGGAAGTTTTACAAAAAGTCAGCAGATTTCAAGTCACCAGCAAACTTATTTGCAGTTTTTCTGATCCAAATGCTGCTTTTCTGCCACTTTGAAAATGCAGATTCTAATTAACTCATATTCTTATGCACTCTGGCTCCCTGAAGAGGATACTTGCTTTTGTAAATTTTTTATATATATATATATATATATATATATATATATATATATATAAAGCAAGAGGTATTTAATACCTGCTTAACATATACCTGTAGCCTTCAAAATGTCTTTAGGAGTCAACACACCCTGACTCGAACTGACATTTCTTTCCCCATTCTGTTCTGTAAGGCTTTCTACAGCACACAGCTACTACCCCACAGCATGGCAGAGGGCAGCCTAAACCCCTGCCCACATTAACCGGTTCAACACTGGAGGCAGGTAGTTTTATTCTGGAAGACGAATGCTTGCACAGGGAGGATTGCACACAAGCCAATCTCTGGGAAACAAGGCCTTTTCAGTTTAATTGTTGTGCTTTCTAATGATCCCCCCCACATTACCATTTACTCCATAGCCATACCCTGCATTTACATCCTCTTCATCGGCATTCCTGTGGGAAGCCTGGAGGATGGAGGCTTATTCCGCTTTCAGCAACACTCATATCTCTGTCTGAATCAAAGCTACAGCTAATGTTAGAGCCACCTCATGTGTCACGCACAAAAATTTACATCCTCTTCCCATTCAAGTCACAGGCATGTCTCCCACTGACTTGGGCAAATCCCAGATGCCAATTTTAATACTGATGGTCCTTGAAAGTCTGTAGTTCTCCAGACGAGTGCCTTACCCACTCTTTGAATGAAGCAGGTTGAGCAGGATAGTCTAGGGACCAGACCGCAGGGCACTATCAGAGCAGCCTGCGAGTTCCAGTTAGAGAGGGATGTTTGTCTAATTCACAACTTGGTATTTGTCCCCACTCGTGGAGCGAGAAGGAAACTGCTCACATCACTTGGGCGCAACATTTTGGGCACGCAAGTCATGAGCGCCTCAGCACTCATGTTCTCATGGGTACTAAATACCAAAGGACTCATCTCCATGCCATGCTGTCTCCAGGACTGCTTTCAGGAGGCCACAAAGGCAGCCTCTGGGAAAGGCAGCTGGAGCAGTTTGACGATTTATTGCCTCCATCTGTCCCCTCCACTACACTGTGGGAGGTCACAGCCCCAGGAGAAGTCATGACATGCAGCCCTGGCACAGAGGACCAGTTCACCTAACTGTCACAGTGGTTGCATCTACGTGGCATGGGGCAAAAGTTCAGCCCTGCAAAGCTACTCCAGTGCCAGCAAACCCAAGGCAACCCACCTTGACATCACATCCTTGTGCAACCCGGGTGACGGGGAGGCTGTCCCTGTTGCCTCACCGGCTGGCTGACATTCGAGGAGCAAAGTTCCATCCTGCATCCAAGGAAAACACATGATGGTACCAACTGTATGTCTGATGTGCTTCGGCTTACTGTACCTACAATGGGAGGCTCTCAAAAGTGCTGGGAATCAAAGCCTTGCTTTCTTTTAATGTCATGTAGGACATGGGAGCTAAGAAGACAGACCTCAGCTGAAAGTCAGTGGAATTGGTCATTCTAGTCTGGCAAGACTTCCAGTTGCAATGGCTTCATGCAGCTCTCAGAGCAGTCCTAGTAGGTGTGCAGATGCACCACTTTGAAGGCGTCCCTCCTGTTGCTAGACATGTTACGCTATAGAGCTTCCTGTCATCAAAGCATCTAACTCACCAAGAACGCAACTGTGGGATGCAGTCTAGACCTTAGTAAAGGGCAAAAAGATACTAGAATACTGTAACTCTCCACGGTAGTACAGTGAACACAAGTGTCCCTCTTTCAAATCACACAGCTATTTTAACAACACAGGAGCTACTTGAAATTCCACCGAGTCAAGACTCATTCTTGAAAACTTAAACAAGGCAATAGGTTAAAGATGTATGAAGCCAACTTCATGTCCCCTGTAAACAGATACAACAACATCTAGCTTAATGGGAAGAGGCCTACTCTCTGCCAACAATAAATATGGATCATAACTAAGGTCATCAGGACATAGCCTATGAAGACAAAATGCTGGAACGTAACCGTAAAAGAAGACTGTAGGCAAGGTACTTGTGGTCTGTCAAAAGCCTCCCTCAATTGTATTACACCGTTTTAATGGAAGTAATTCAGAACTGCTCCCCGTACTCACGGGAGCTCACAGAGATAAACCAAAGAACCACCCTCAGTATCTTACGTACTTCGTGTGCCTAGCCTGAAGCCACCAGCACTTCATTAGGGAAGATACTCCATGACACCACAACAGCTGAAGTCAGGAGGACTGCTAAAGTAAGAAGAGCATTTCGAAAGCCTGAGGTCAAAACCTGTGTTCCCAGCTTTAACGCCAACCCGATAGATGCTAACAGATCCTTTTTTTGTTATCCTAATGCATTTTTCTTCTCGATCAAGGGCATGCTACTACAGAAAGCACAAGGAGGAGCTCTGCTTGTTTAACACACAGCAAAAATCTGCGGTAGCTCTTATTATTTCTCCCTAATCTCTGGATTGCCCATATTATCAGCTTGGTGTGTATTTTTTCCTAAAAGTAGACGCAATCTCTTTTCTCTTCATATTCTTCTAGTGTCTTTCTTTTCCACTTTTACATTTACAGTAATGACCATTTCAAAATATGTGAATTGTCATAATCATTTTACATACCAGATGCTCCATTAGACTTACCCAACACATGCAAATTTAGGAACTAAAAACCTTGAAGCCAACAGAAGTTTTACTGTAGACTTTATTTAGGATTTTTCCAGCTAGTGACCGGAAAGTGGCTTTTAGAAGAGAGGCCCCTTTTATACCAGGATATGATGGGAGCTGAGGAAAGCTACAAGAAAGCACTCTTCCTCTTTTACGACTGCCCTATTCCAGAAATCAAGGACCAAGCAACTTCATCAGAAGGTGGCAGTGGGACTACGCCAATGCAGCACTTTTTCTGCTCATCTAGAGACAACTCAGGCCCAGCACCAAAACACAGGCCAGCCGTTTCCCCCTGCACAGGCTGCTTTAAGTAAGCATACAGGGCTTCCCCAGCCACCTGCACTGCAGGCTGGACTGTTCCTAAATGGGAAAAAAGATATACAGAAAATGAAAGAGGGAGGGGGAAAGGGTGATAAAAAGGAAAAAAACAATAGATATCTGGAAAAAGAAGAAAATGCTTGGTGGGAGAGAAAGGAAGAAGGGTGTTTGGAAATAACTATGGTCCAATTAGCTCCATGGAGTCTCTCTACATTCAGTGCAGAGAAGGGCGTGGGTTTAGGATGCAACTTATCTCTCTTGGCTCCCTGTTTCAGGATGAGATGACTCAGACACCTTATGTAGCAGGCATCTATGTGTGGTCAGACAGATCCCATTGCTGGTGCCTGCAGGGTGCTCAAAGGACTGAATGAGTGCACAGTAATATAAACTGTCTGTAATCACCAAATACCAGGAGCCCGGACACGCAAATCTCCCGAGCAGGATCAAAAGACATATGGGGAGGAATCTGGGAAATGCACTGTAACTACTATCTTTATACAGGGGTACACAAGGATCACCTCTCGTGAACATCTAGGTCCAGGTTTTCAAAATATTTCTCAGTAAAGCGTTTTCTTTCGTTTCCTCACAAGCATGAGCATCCTGGGTACAACAGCCTTCTAGCCTTCTGAAAGGCTGGCCCTAAGTGTTCCAATAGGAATACCTGATGTAGATCCTATCTTTCAAACAAAATTTTTAAATTTGTTCATGAGGTAAGCACCAAGGTAGGAGGGGAGCTCTTGGAAAATGCTGGAGAGCTTATGGGAAATTGTTAAAAATTTAAAAATACATTTCAGATGTGATATTAGAAGTCAGTGAACACGAACATATTAACTGAGGATCCCTTTCAGTGACATAACATTATTTTTACCCATGGTGCTTGGTTGTCTGGAGCCATCCTCCCTCCACTGGGAAAGATGCAAAACTTGCCACTAGGTCACAGAGATAGTGGCAACGAAGCTGCATAGATCCGGCTCTCACAGTCCAAGCAATAATTTACCTAAACCTTTTAAAAAAAATAAGAATGAGTTTTGTCTGCCTGGGGTTCTACCAGTCTTAAACTAAACCCACAAGCCATTAGGGGTAAGAAAGTTTTTCATAGGATCCATGGGCAGCACCTTGCACAGGGGGATCTTGCCTAGAATCAGACCCCCAGAAACACCACAGTGTGTAGGATTGCTGGGCATTTTCAGCATGAACTGCCAATCCAAGTAAGATTTAAAAATAATGGATTTAACCCCACAGTATTTACAGAGTTCTGAAAAAACAAATAGTGATTTAACAAAACAAACTGATGGCCTGTGTACACACAGCCATTGCAAGAGGGAATGTCACTTCCAGACAGTTCTGGCGTGACTGGTACCAAAAATAGTATTTTCTTCATCAGACATGTGATCAAAAAAGGGTATTTAAGCACAGGGGAGTGATCAGGTCAGATCAAAGGTTGAACTAGGTCAGCGTCTTGTTTTAGACAGCGGCCAACAGCAGTATCTTATGAAAAAAATGTAACAGGGCAATGCCCTCACAAGATAACGTAAAGAAAACATTATTCATCTCGAAATACTACTTGCTAAACAACCTGTTTTATCAGGAGTCTGCAATCAATGCTGTGCACTCTCATCAGCAGTTCTACTTAGCACACCCTCACAGCTTCAGCTTTTACCTAGGAAACACAGTGAAATCACCATCGATTTTGCTGGGTTTGGGTCAGCCACCCAAGAACACAGAGATGTCCCCGCACAAGGGCCAGGTCCCCATCCACACCTGAGAGTGGGATCCAGCAAGCCCCCCTGGTGATGAGACCTTGTTGTCTGACAGGGTCCAGAGCAGCCGTCAGCCCCAGAGCTACCGTATCAACAGAGCAAAAGTCTTCGCAAAAGTGAAGGTAGCTAATGAAGACAAAACATCATTGTGGTCTACAAAATAGCTTGGAGTTTTCTGCTTGGCTGTCAAGCCGAGGAGGATGAAGAAACAAGAACTAAGGAACTGAAATGCAATGTGTCCACGGAATTTCTTGCCTGTAACCAACGTCTCTCCTGGTTGTGAGATTCAAAGACATGAAAAAGGAATCGGACAGCCGGTCCCTCCAGGGAGAACAAAAAGGAGGAAAATCCAGGACTTTCAGCTGCCTGGAGATTTCTTATGTTGGAAAACACAAAATTCCCGTTCATGTTTACAGAGGACCTGCATTCAGCAGATACACAACAGGGGACCTAAGGAGAAAATTCCCAATTAAAGCTAAAAGGAAAATTACATAAGGAAAAAGACAGACTTTGTAAAGATTTATTAATAAACCCACTATCTGAATGGGACAGTGTAACGGCATCCTGCTTTTGTTTATACTTAAGGGATTTTACTATCATCTTAACTACCTCTTAATAGTTCAAAAGAAAAAAAAAAGAAAAAAGAAGAAAACCAGACAATTTTATTAACCAGAAGATCAGACTCCTCAATAATGTAATTCTGGTGTTTTTACTGAGATGAATTTTGCCCATTGTTTCTTGCCCTTAAAACATTAATTGGTACTCCCTAGGATTACTCTTTGCAGGTGCAGGTGATGGCTCAAGACATAGAGGGCAGATATTTGTCATTAATAATGCTCCCGATGAACCTTAAGTTTTATGTAACTGAGGCCATCAGATATGAAAAACAATGCATTCAATTGAGGAGCTCATAACAATGGATGACGTCCAATTAATTTTTCACTCAGTCTGCAAGCTTCATATGCTGAAACTAATTACCAACAATTTTTAAAAATTCTACGTAAGAGTTATCATCAGAAGATGTTGATTAGTCTAAAGTTTTATTGGAGTATTTGAAGGACAGTTCCTTCCATAAATTTGCGGTTAAGAATGGCCTGGAATTTTGCAGTTTAATCCCATGATAACAAACTGCCTTGTCTCTGATATTACAGCAGCTCTTCTTACTCCTCAGTTATCACAATCAAGGAGACAAACTTTGCCCCACATCCTTGGCAAGAGAAAAGTATTCTTCAGCGCTAGCACAAGTGTAAAGCTGCACAGGAATACTGTAAAGACAATTATGTTTTCTGTACTGTTTTAATGTAGTTACTCATACGGGTCTTACCACCTCAGGATCACCTCTGTGACATGGTACAAAACCAACTTTGAATATCCCCAGAAATAAATTGTTCCCCATGTTACAGCTGAGGCACAAAAGTTTTTCAGAGATGACACAGGTCCCCGATTTCCACTGAAATCGTGGGGCTCAGGCACCTTCTGAAGAACTGCGCTTGACTAACCGATGTCTGACTTGTACAAAGTGGCTACGGCTGCACTCAGCTTGAAGTCAGGCTCCCCACATCCTCAGAGATGTATTGATCATCACTGCCTTGCATTCTATGCACTGCATAAACCACTACATGTTCTCCGCAAAGCCCCAAGTCCCCTGGCATGAGGTAAACCATTAACTTGCATCACTCTCTCTTCTTACCCGCTCAATACCAGCCCTTCCCACAGAAGGCCAAAGACTGCTCAGGAGATACAAGATCTGCCCATCATTTCATCACTTCATGGCATGTCTGCTCTGCAGGATCTGGGTCTCTTCTCTAGCCAAACCGAGGTCATGTTGGTTTTGGAGTCCTTCCACCTTGCTCCTGGTCCATAAGGAAGACTCGTGGCAATCAAAGGGTAAGATGTCCTCACAAAAGTCAGTAAGACTTGCAACCGAAGGTTTGCAATGGGGCACATGGTAAAGGCCCGCAGTGAAAGGCAATACCAGCTACCGTTGCTACTTTGGATCTGAAAGCAGCAACAACCACATTGGCAAACCCCCCTGCGCACCAAGGGATACAACTTTCTCCTTGAATTAGCCTGGGTGCAGCCACAGCCCCGCTGCAACCAGCCTGCACCAGCCTCCCCCAGCAAACCCAGCCCCAGTGGATGTGATGCTGACACATGAACAGGAACAGCATGGCTTGTAGTAGCAGCAGTTCTGGAACGTTTTGCTCAGGGACGGGGCAGCACTGTGCTAGGAACTGCGTAGACAAGAGTAAACACAAAAACTCTTCTACTCCAACCCAGGACAAGGCTCAAGAGGGCTGACAAAACAGTTGGCAAGAAAAAAAGTATTGGGTAGCAGCACGTGGCTAATGTGGTTACACAAGTAGCTCACACGTTGATAGAGTCTGAGTCAGTGAAAAGTTTATTTTACGATTTAGCCCATGTTAATTTACATTTTAAAATTATACGTTTTAACCTCTGTCTATTCCCATCACAAGAAAAAGCATCTAAACTGACTCTTGATTAAGCTTTCCAAAAAGTGTTTTATGTCATCTTGCCTTGTGGGGTCCCAGTGGACCCTGTACTACAAAAATAATTCTCAAAGCTATGGAAACCTCCATAAACACTAATAAAAGTTTACCCCGAAGCAAAAAAAAAAAAAAAAAAAAAAAAAAAAAAAAAAAAGAAACCCCAGCTCCATACTCTCCAATGTCTCCAGCTCTGTACTGGCACCACCTTTGCAGAGAAGGGTCTCTGCATTCCCCATTAGTCCGTCCCCCTCCCTGGACCTCCAAGGGATACCAGCCTCCAGCCCTCCAGGGGTACCAGCCTGCCAGCACTGACACAGTCATGAAAGCAGAAATACGACAGCCTTTCCCTTACAAATTTCCCCCCCTTTTATCTCTATATTCATCACTAGGAATCAGCAGATCAAAGTCAGCTGAAAAGGGCTTGGGATAGACTCTTGAGCAAGGGGCAGAGACTGTGCAACGACATAAAGGAAGAAGAAAGCACAAAACATCCTTTTATTCCCAGTACCACTATAGATGGCTGCGGAGAGGAGACTGACGGCAAACACAGGGCATGAATTTGAGAGTTAAATACTCAGCCAGACCTTTCTCTGCTGAGACCAATAGGAATGTGACTACGTTTGACTTTTTAAGGAGCAGTAGATGCACTGGACATGAATGCTCACTGCATTTTCAGCAGAGGGGTCAGGGGAAAGGCCAGTTATGTTAGGCGCTGCAGAAAATGGAGTAATCGAGACCTCTAATCATGCAATGAGTTACACGCAGCGAGATCTCCAGCTTACCCTGAGCCCCATTAAAAGGCAACATCTACCGGCACGGAGTTCATTCAAGGACCAGGATTTAACAAACTACCGTAGCCTGTCTACAGTGCTTCTCTTACCAGATTATGGACAACCAGACTACGTCCGTTTGAGGGAGGAGGAGAATATGGAAGCTGTCCCCACATAAATTTCATTCATTGCTTTTAGAGAAGAAATTTTTTAAAGATTTCCAGGTTGCGAGGGACACACGCATATAGTGCCCACCTCAGAAAAATTAGATGGAGGACAGAACGCACCAACCTAAATAACTGTGGCTCATCATCAAGATGCGATTAAAAACTCACAATCGGGAAAGGAATGCCGCTGCGATGTCTGGGAAGAGCCCAGAAACGTGTGCAACCCGACAGCAAAACAGCCAACAGCAAATCATGTGCCATGGTACACACTGCTGTCTTCTCAACGTGAGGCAATGACCTCGGCCAAAGCTGTGTTTCACACTCAGGCTGCCTTCGCCCAGGGTGCAGAAGAGCCCATGGAAGTTGATTTCAGGTAGCACTTTCGCAGGACCGATCAAGGAGAGATGCTACCCTGTAACTGAAAGGGTATCTGCCTCACGCCAACCCCAACAGTCCTAACACCACATCCTTGTGAAGCTACAGCTTGGCAGACTGAAAAGTTGGACCACGGTGCAGGGTACCTTCTCCCACCGACTGTGCGTGGATTTAACCAGTGAAGGATAAAGGTCTGTCTGTCGGTCTCTACATGGGAGCTTGTATCCACAAGCTAGCAGAAATAAACACAGAGGTGAAAATATCATCTTCCAGTGGAAAAGTTTCCTGCAATTCAACAGAGTCAGGGTGCTGAGAAAGCAGGACATAGCTGGGATCTCTGCACCCCAATCCCAGGGGAAATAAGCTTCTTCCCATCGCTCCTTTGCCACCCCAAAAAAACCCACCCTGAATCTGGGGCTTCATGCCACCACTTGCTACTCAGCCTCTGCTTGCACAGACACCCCTCTGCTTTCACAGAGTATGCCAAGTTGAGGATACAAACTACTTTTTCAAACGTGTCAAAATAATTCAGCCTCCTACATCTCATGCCAAACCAAAACGCTCCTGAACGTCCATACTCGCTTTTTAAAATGACAGCAAGCTCCTAAATTACTTCTTGCTCCATTCTTACAAGTTCATTATTCCCACAAGCACATGGCGCTTCACAAAGTAGAAGAGATGTCTTCACTCTCAGAGGATTAAATATTAATGAAGCAACACGATAAGAGATGCGTTCATGCTCTAGGGATAGGGTGAGCAGAAGGCCAATGCCTATGTTTCAGTGGTAGGCTGAATCCAGAAGACACTGATGTATTTATCTTTAGGATGACATTTTTGTGCCACCTTTTTTTTTTTTTTTTTGCAAGCACACACAGAGACAGAAAATAACCTTAACTCTGAAAGGACACAAACTGTTATTCCCCATAGACTCCACTCTTGACTTTCCAAGGAGCCAAAGCTCTGTGATACTGCAACACATCGGCCTTTCACTCAGAAAGGTCTGTGGAATGGAGGAACGGCAAAGGAACAGGCATCCCCTAATCTCTGCAACACCAAAACTGCCGTGCTCTGGTGGCCCTTGTCAGATTTACGGCCAGTTTGCAGAAGAGAGCAACAAAAAGCCCCTCTGGGGGATGAAATGTGGAGATACGCTAAATTCTTGGGCTGACTGAATTTTGCTCAAGTAAAAAGAACAACTCA
The DNA here is from genome assembly GCF_964106895.1 of Numenius arquata. Lineage (NCBI taxonomy): Eukaryota > Metazoa > Chordata > Aves > Charadriiformes > Scolopacidae > Numenius > Numenius arquata. Next base: position 28,317,624 of record NC_133580.1, on the reverse strand, counting down.
TGCATCTTCCCTTTGAGTCCTTGCCGTGGCACAGAGAGAAGGACAGGGTGACTGCAGCATCCCCTCCACTTCCTTCACTGGCATTTAGCAAGAGCTCAGGGAAAAAAAAAAAAAAAAAAGAATAGTATTTTAGATCAGTTTTTGGCTGCTACACACGTATGCCTGGAGAGATATGCACAAGCTTCTCATTCTTGATTTCTGCATGAGGTAAGAGTTGCTTGAGTGGATGAAGGAACCTTGTTCTGCATTTAGGAAACAAACCTCTCTAGGACGGTGGTGCTTGTGTGAATTATTAAAAGGCAAACGCATTTTCAAATCCAAACACGTTGACCCTCTGCTCTTTCACGTCTATCTGCAGTTTTGACCAGAAAGAGAATTACAAAGGACAAATTTCCCTCAGCATCAGCTGCGCTTTCTGTCTCTCACCATATCAAAGCTTCAGGTAACAAAAGGTTAAAAATAACTTCCTGCACCAGGATGTTTTTTTCAAATATGCAAACATATATACTCATCTGAGGCTTACAAAGTTAATTTCAGAGTCCAGTCTGAGTTGCCAGTGCCCCTTAAAGCCAGAAAGTGCCCAGCTGCCCTTACTCGGTGCTTCCCTCTTTACTGAAAGCTCATTAAGGAAAAGGGCCACTGTCTGCAGGAGAGCCCCACAGCATCCTTGGGGAACAACCAGCTCTGCTTCCATCCTGCTTGTCCTTCTCTGCTCTGACTCAGCTCCTGCTATTACCTGCGAGCACACTGCTGGCTGCCAAGGGTTAAACTTTGGCTTTCGGGGAGAAAAACAGAAGAGGAAATAGCCAGGGGAGGCAAAGGAGAGGGAATGAGGGGAACCTGGGAGGGCAGGAGCCAGCGGTGGTAGGGGCAGGGATGGCCAGAGCTCTGCAGCAGCCGGTGGAGCAGCAGAGGAAAAGTTTCTCCGATTTTAGGCAAGCCCTCACGTGACGTCATCTCGCCCAGATAATCTCGGCGCAGTCAGCACAGGCCTCCTGCCTCCCTATTGGCGAGCCCCTCGTCAGCAGACATCTGAAGATAATTATTATTGGCCAGACAATTATAACAGGAACAACTGTCACTTCGTGCTGATGCCCGAACCTGGTGCTCTGCAGCACGATGGAGGAGGACCCCGGCGGTCACCGCTCCATCCCTCTGCTTTCTATCACTTTTGCTTTCCTAAGCACCGGCTGGTTTTTGCTACCTCACTGGCTGCAGCTGGGAATCGGGATCTCACCGCTGCCACCCTGTTTGCTGTATGTCTTACTGAACTGCAATTTTCTGCAAAAATAGTAACGTATTTATTCATAAACAAATAAAGGACTAGAGCTGCATTAATTCTCATGCAGCAGTTTAAAGAAAAAAAAAAATCCTCTGCAGATTATTTACTTCATCCTTCTTCCCTCTGGAGAAGTTTGGGAGGAGGTGCTGGGGGAGTTTGATTCGAGAGATCATTTTAAGCATTTATTTTAATAAATATTTGCCTTAACCCTGATCTTACTGAAATCAAACATCCTGTGGTCCGAGCACGATACAATCAAAGCGATACTGTATCTTACATCAAAAGCTACGTACCTGATGGCACTATACACGTATGTACATCAACAACAGCTTTCCCTCAACATAAAGCGTAAGGAGTTTCATGAGAGCAAATGGACCCGATTGATAATTCTTTAACCTCCCCAAAAAACCTATCATCGCTTGTTTAGGGAAGACAACTAATTGGTGGCTCTCGCCCCCAGAGACCAGCAGGCTGCAGGTCTGTCCTTGCAGCCTGCAACGTCGCTCTGCCACTCGTGCCTCGCTGCAGGAGAACCAGGCAGTCTGGGGGCTATACCATAAGGGCATGCCTACACATAAAGCCAAGCATTCAGGGAGGCGTGAAACCCATCAGCTTGTAAGTATCAGAGAACAGACTACTCATTTTTCCTCTGTGTCAAAACAGTAGCCTCTTTACAGCACTGCTAATCTAAGGCCCAGGCTCTGAAGGGGTCCCACTGCGATGCCCATTGCACGACGGGGGCCTCCGTAAAGCAAAGCAGGAATATCTGGAAAGGAGCAAGGAGGACCTCGTTCACTGCCATTAGACCAATTCACCATCAGATGGGCTCCAATCATGCCAGCCTCCAAGGGATGATTTCCAGGGGCAGTAAGGAAACAAACCCTAGGATGGAGCGTACTGAAGAAAAGCCTGGGTGCCAGTGATTGGCGAGCGCAGAGAACACGCACTTGCCCCAGGGAGCGATGAAGCTTGGAGCAGGCTCGGAGGACAGAGGCAAAGAAGGGGCGAGCCTTGGCTGAACAGAACCAGCCACTTCACGATCCATCCACCAGCCACCATAATCCATCCAGACCAACCACACCAGAACCTAGGGGTACGCTGCTACCCCTAGGCTTTGCATTCAAGCTTTTCCAGCTTTAAACTTACACAGTTGTAATTAAAAGGGCTTGTCAGTGCTTTAACCAGCTCAGAACCCAGAGGGTATGTAAAGGGATTCACGTCCTGCTGCAAACTGGGTTACATCCTCATAGACAACCTAGTCAGACCCCAAAGATGCTTCTCAAAATCCAAAAGACAGGGGGGATGAAGTGGCTCTAAGGAGTTAACCCTAATACCCTACAGCCTTTTTTTTTTTTCTGGCCTCATAAGGTATCAAGAAATATATCTGAGATGGAAGTAAAATAACAAATGCCACACCTACAGAATTTGTTTACCTCCATGGCAGGCATTGAAATAGTATTGCATCCCAATTTAAGTGATGACTGCAGTATAAAATCCTGCCACTGTCTTTCCTCAAGCAAGTCCACTTAGCCCATCTTCCTGCCCAAAGAATGAACAACCGTGTTTATCCCTACAAACTACTACTTAACAACCTCATCTTAGGACGCTCTTACATTAATGATGTGTATGTTAAGGTTACGCCTACAAAGTCGAGAAACCACGTACTGCCATTGATGTCTGCGTAAGCAAGCCTACAATGTAATCCTGATATGAAGTATAAAAGCCTTCTTGTAGGGCCCTTAGCTGCTGTTATTTTACCAGCTAAGCTCCTCTGCAAAATTCAAGTGCTGGAACTGGACCCATTTCATTAAGTGAGTGCATTTCCTGAAGATAAAACCGCACAATTTAACCTGAAACTCGGAAAAGTCTTCAGCAGCATTTTCAGGAAAAGCCTGCCATGACAGCGACCTCAGCTCCGTTTCATTTCCAGAAACGTTCCTGGGCCACAAGCAGATCGCTCTCCTCCTTTACTTTCATGTGAAGCAAAGGTATTAATTCATCAGTTCCCTTCCAGAAGGTGAAACTAGACCCAAAACTGTGTGTGTGCACAGATCATTGCGTCTCTTCGGCTGTACAGCAGCAGCATAAAACTCACGGTCTCTTCCTTTGAACCTGGGAGGTGGGAGCCTGGTGTTACGGGAGTCCCAGCTGGTGACCTCTGCAGCACATGAGACTGCCAGGGAGATTTTAATAACGCTGCTTAGCATTTATATAGTACCTGACATCTTCAAGACACTCAGAAAACATTACCTAAGCCATCAAAGCGCCTCATGAGAGCGTTTCAGCATTATTATTCCCCACGCTCCCGGTCTTTCCCTGCTGGGGAAACTGAGGCCTAGAAGACGTTATGTAATGTTCCCAAGGTCACATCACAAGCACAGAAGAGCCAAGAAGATGCAGGAGTCCTGATCCCTATTCATGCTCTTTAATCTAAACTGCATCTCTCCTGGGTTATTTGGCTATTATCTACACTCAGGTATCACCCCCTCCATCCTCTTTTACCAGTTTGTCCTATTCTGATGCCAATTTTCTTCTGGAACATGGGCAAAATGGGAAGCATCCAACATTCTTATCCCAAAAAGATCTACGTAGACTCCTTTCTCCTGAAACATGAGTGACACTAGGCACCCCACAAGAGCTAACAAGCACACCTGCAGGAGAACAGAGAAAACACACACACTTAAACGGTCATTTTAATTATACTGCCCTTAAAAGTCCCCAGATGAATCACTGGAGGATTCTAGCAAGTCCCCAGCTGAGATTCACTTATGATCTGGGACCATTCTGCCTCACAAATGCAGACACCACAGCTTGGACCCAGAGCCAGTCCTATCCTGCCATCGTCACACAAGGGTGGCACGGGAAAGGTCCTCATTTGGGAGGCAGGGGGCTAAGGGAGCCCAAGAGGGCAGGCAGCAGCGCCAAGGGAGGGCGTGCAGACAACGGGAAGTAGGGGTGAAGCTGGGGAGAGAAGCCATGGGAGCAGCAGAAATGGAAAGACTGGGCACCGGGAGAGGGTGGCCAGGGAGGGTGCAGCAGAGAAGCGCGGGTGAGCACAAGGCAAGGCAAGCAACACAAGGCCCGTGCAGGTGGATGAAGCCAGGACAAGGACTGGGAGGAAAGTATGGGCAGGCGTGATGGCAAGGGGGCTCCGGGCCCTGAGGGCAGCCCGGGGGACCACGCCGCCGGCCGAGGCCCGAGCACCCCGCCCGGGACCGGGGATGCCCTCGGGGCAGAGCAGAGCATCGAGCAGGCTCCCGGCACAGCGCTCCCCTTCGGCGGGCAAGGCTGCGTGCGGGAGGCTCCGTCTCGCCGCGGCCCGGGAAGCCCCGCCGGGTCTCTGCGCAGCCCCCCACCCCCCCCACGGTGGGTCCCGCCGCGGCTCGGCTCGCCCGGGCACCCCGGCTGCACGCACACGCCGGAAAAGTTAATAGCCGCATGGCTGCAAATGAAGTTTGATTAGGAGCTAGGGGAGGTGAGGAAAAGGGGCTCCGCGGAGAGCGCAGGCACAGGCGCAACTTGCTTTGCGCGGGGAGCCGGAGGGGCAGAGCCGGGGCACGTGTGCGGCTCCGCGCCGCCGGGGGCACGGCGGGAGGGGACGGCGGCGGGGCTCGGGGCCCGCACCGCACCGCCAGCGGGATGCCCCGGCCTTGCGTAACCCGGCGGGAAGGCGGCGGGGCGGTCCCGGCCCCGGGAGCGCAGGTAGCGCCGGCGGCAGCGCCCGTGTGCCCGCGTAGGGCGGCGCAAGAGCCGCGCCGCACCGCGCACCCGGATGGGCTCAGCGCCTCCCCGCCGATGCGGGAGGGAGGGCGGGCGGCGGGGGCCGTGGGTAAGGGGAAGGCGGGGGGGGGGGGGGGGGGACAGGGGGGACGGACACACGGACGACGGGGACGGCACTTACCAGTTCTCCTGCATCCACTGGATGGCCGCATGCTCGTTGAACTGCTTCTCGAATTCGTATTCCTGCAAAGTCAACACTGACATGTTCATTGGCCCGGTGGCTGCGGAGCCGCTCCCCGCGCCGAAATGCTGCCTCCTCCTCCTCCTCCTCCTCGCCGCCGCCGCCTTGGGGAGCCGGGCCCTTGCACGCCCGCCGCCGGAGAGCCCCCGCTTTTGGCCTGGCCCGCCCCGCCTCAGCGGTACCCCGGGTTTAACATAGCTCCGCTCCGCGCCTCTCCGCCCGGGCCCGCCGGTCTCCTCCTCTTCTGCGGCCGCCGCGCAGCGCCCGGGGGCGGCGCGGTCTTAGTGCCCGCCCGCCGCCGCCGCCGCCGCCGCCCGGGACACCCGCCCCCCCCCACCCCCGCCTCGCCGCCACCGCCCCCCGCCGCCGCCCCTCGCACACCTCCCGCAGCCTCCAGCCTGGCACGGAGGACCCCCTCCTCCCCCCCCTAGGCCGTCAAAAATAACTACGAGAATAGGAAGCCCCCCCCCTCCAGCCCCCACCCCTGTTTTGAATCGCCCTGCGCGCCATCCCCGGCGACCCGGCAAATGCAGAAGCACAAGCTGAAAAGCAAAGGCATACACCCCCCAAAAAAGCCCTACCACCACCCCCCCACCCCCCAAAAAAAAAAAGCCTTACCACCCCCCGTCCTTTTTGCATTTAAATTCAATATGCCCCAGCTGTGACTGCCGCCACCCCGCCGGCTGTACCCCCTGCCCCCGCTGGCCAGCCGGGCCCGGGGCCGCAGCTGGGTGTCCCCATGTGGGGGACACTGTCCTGCCGACAGGCAGCCCCTGGCTCCCCTCTGTGCACAGAAGATGCTCTTTTGGACGTTACCGTACGGATGACGGAGCACGGAGCAGAGACCCCGGGTGTAACCATCACCTGCTTGGCTCCTCTCACAGCTGGGGCACACGCCGCTTATATGTCCTTAATTTTGCCTTCCCGTCTCATCTGCCACATGCTGATGTCTCCAGCTGAGTTCCTCTGACTCCGGCAGCACCCTGAACGTGCTTGACAGTATGAGCTGGGCTAAAATAGCACTCCCAGCCCCCAACGGAGTTCGCAGGCTGAAAGCAGGAGAATAGCTTTCCTGTCAAGAAAGCCAGCCATAAGCGAGCAGATTTGGCACAGGTCAGCATGCTCTTGACTCGCGTGGACTTCAGTTCTCATTGAGATGGAAGTGTTTAACGTCATTAAACCCCTGTACTGAGGAAAAAAAAAAAAGAAAAAATAGAGCTCCGTCAAGTAGTGGGGCATCAACAGCTAACTAGTCTGATGTTACTGCTTGCATTTTGGCTATGGTGCTCTTCAGGGTCATGTTTTTCAGCTTTTCTTTTCTTTTTTCTTGACAATTAGAACTTTTCCTCTTTCCTAATGAGGGCTGAGTTTCTCACGTTGTCATCCGATCGGGGGGTTTTAGGCAAAACACCAAACGTCATCACGCTGCTCACACTGAAACTGCAAGGCCGTGCTAAATTATTATTTATTGCTGTTGTACCCAGAGGCCCTCAGCAGATCGAGGTCCCATAGTCCTTTCCTCTGTATACACCAGACCAGAGGGAATAGAAGCAGTCCCAGCCTTGCTTTCCAGAGGGAGAAGCTCAGAGATTCCAGAGGGAGAAGCTGCAGGGGTTTTCAAAACTGCTTTGCATCAGCTTTCCGTGGCTGCTGAACTGGCTGGTGCACTGGTGTTTGGGCAAAGCCGATTTCATTTGCGCTCTTGCTTCAAAAGATTTGCCCCTAAAGGTGCGTGTTAATCTTCCAAATCTCCACCGGCAGGCAGTTTCAGTGGACGGGGACCCGGAGGGAGACGGAGGAAGACGGATGGAGAAATCTCCAGCACGGCAACAGATGACATGGTGCGGCTGTACGGAGCACGGGGTGAAGGGCTCCTCGCGGCTGCAACGCTTGGGCTCCGAGCCATGGGACTGCTCCTTGCCATCACGCTGGAGGATAAACACAGCAGATATCGGCCTACATCTTCTGCGCCTCTGCCAGATCCACCTCCTGTAGGATTACACATGGATGTGCCATCTCCAGCTGAAATATCTCCCAGCGGTGCCTTCACCACAGCGCTGCTTGCTCCATTAAAGGCTTCAGGTGATATTGCCCGTCCATCTGAACAACACCTTTAGCACAGAGATGTGGAGAAATTAATGCCTGATACAGCAAATGCTGGTGTCTGTCAATGCTCTTGGGTCGAAAATGGGTAAGAATTAAACAAGGAAATCTGGACCTCGATCTTGAGAACATATTTGTGTGTCTGGTACATTTACTCCCATGATTGGCAAAGTATTTTTTCTGTCTTAAAAGTGGAGTTGTTACAGAGAGACAGTTACCAGAAATTTTCATTTTTGGGGAAAAAAAAATCAATACCGCTTTTTCTGCAAGTCTAAACTCTTTTCCATTAGAGGCTTGGGTAGCTTAATGGCTTATCCCATCTGATTATTTCATGATTATCTGGTGGGTTGAAGTTTACGGTCTGGGAGGTTTTTTCCCCCCCAGAAAACACTTGTTCAGAACAGTATTGCCCGAAATGTGAAAGTTTCCAGAGTGCATGGATGGACTTTAGAAACCCTGAAGTGGCAGATAAGCCAGAAGGTCTGAGACCTTCTCCCTTACGCTGGTGGATTCCTTAAGTCAGTGCCAGAGCTGGCGAGGTGCGCAGGATGAAGCTGAAGGTTATAAAATGCCGTGGCAAGGACTCCTCTGGGGTTAGGATGGCCATGGGGCTTCAGATGAGGTTGACTATTGCCCCCAGGGTTTCTGTCTAGAAATATCTACCCTGGGAGCTCAGCTGCCATCCAGACCTGCAAAGCATCTGTGGGGCATTGGGCTTTCGTTCAGGAGTGCTGACTGTGCAAGGCATCACGCAGAAGTTAAGTCCCAGCAAGGCTTGAAAATCAGCTGTAACAGCTTCAGGAAATACAGTAACAGCCTCCAAACGCCAAACCCTACCGGGATTTGTACCAGTCTCAAAAGCTCGCCAGGGCCTTCTCCAGGTTTTCTATAGCTCACAGGACTTCTATATAGGTTAAACAATCTGCAAGGAATCCTTCTTCCCTTCCTGTCCTAGTCCCATGGGGACTACCTGAAAATTCCCCCTAGCATGTGACAAAGCTCGGGGTCAGGTCACTTACAAAATCTGCGTGGACAATGGAAGAACGTGTAAAACCTTCTTGGCCTTGAGAAGTTTGTGAGCCCTGCTTCTTGTTGCTTAGATCAATTGCAGTCAAGAACAATAAACAAAAATATCTAGTCTATTTTAAGGGGAAATAATTTTTGGTAACCATTTTTGAAGTAATTTAATTCTACAGGAGAGCCGGAGAGGGACTCTTTGTCAGGAAATGTAGTGACAGGACAAGGGGTAATGGTTTTAAATTGGAAGAGGGGAGATTTAGATTAGATATTAGGAGGAAATTCTTTCCTGTGAGGGTGGTGAGACACTGGAACAGGTTGCCCAGAGAAGTTGTGGATGCCCCATCCCTGGAAGTGTTCAAGGCCAGGCTGGATGGGGCTTTGATCAACCTGCTCTAGTGAAGGTGTCCCTGTCCACGGCAGGGGGGTTGGAACTCGATGATCTTTAAGGTCCCTTCCAACTCTAACCATTCTATGATTCTATGATTCTAATTCTCACATGAAAGCAGGAACTTGAAGTGAAAGTTGTAAATACCTTTGAGGAGAAAGGATGTGGGGAGAATGGTATGGTTTCAAGAGACGGGGTCCCTTGCGCACGTTATTAGTCCCTTAGTCCCTCTGTGCACATTCATGCGCATACCTTTATAATTTTTTTTCTATGGGGTGCCCATCTCATTCAGTAAGCGGATAGTTATTGAGTGTTCCTTTTTCTTCCCCTTATTTAGCATGTCTCCTAAGGCTGTAGAGAAGGCGTAGCCGCTAAATGCTGCATTTTATACCAGATAGACATTAATGCCATTTCCATTTTACCCGAGACCCTTTGATTGAATAATGCAAGCAGGTATTCAGGATTTACAAAGACCTGTCTAATCAGGTTGGGCACCTTACCGTTACCATTCTGTTACTAAGCCAATCGTTTTTCCTCCCTGACACAGTGTTAATTTATTGCAAAAACCATTAGGCTTCTATTGCTGTAAGGAGTAATTTTGAATAGTTTGTCGTACTGATGTATAGCTAAGTCTCAACTAAACTCTTAGCAGCTGCTGGGAAATGAGATGCTGTATTGCTGACAAGTCAGCATAAGGTATAGTAAGTGGCAATGAGAGTTGACGTTGTGATTTAAACATAACATCAATTGCTAAAACAAACAAAAACTTGAAGGAGGCCTGTGTCCTTGAAAGCTTTTTTTTTCCCCAACTGTATCAATTAATGCATTAAAGAATTCAATCTCTCTGTCTGCGATTTTGCCATACTTGAAAGTGAAGTGACATTCAAACAGTGGAAACCATGGAAAACTGGGTTCTCCTATATACCCCATAATCTAGAAACAATTAGGTGGTACCCTTGGATAAGATAATGGGAGCTGGTATCAGGAATGAATAAGGGACTTCCCTTCCCTAATCAGAATGATAATGTTACAAGGGAATTTAAAACAGAATTATTGTGTCATCTTTCATGTCTATAAAATAACCCATGTCTCTCCGTACTCCTACTCCGTCGTGCCACAGTGCCCAGGGACTTCAGCTTGATCGTGCACTTAAAAAATCATCCTTGTGCTCTGCAACCACCTAGATCTAACCACCAATCTTCTGCAATACTTTTAATGCAGCTCATGCCAGTTACAACAGCAACGACAATGGGCAGGACCAAGCTGCAGAGTGCTCTGCAGGGAGCAAGCAGCAGCTCCACGGTGCAGCCCTCGTGGGTAGCTCAGACGGAAATCTGCCCCCCCCCTTCATTGTCGGGGTTACGGCTTAGATTGGCTCGATAAAAGCTCACTGTGGTTGTAAGCTGGGTAATTATATCTTTGTCTTCACACGGTTCACCTCCTAAGCACCTCTCAGTATCTTCTTCACAGCCATAAGAAGCAGAAGCATTTTTCCGTTCGGGCTGAAGCTCTAGGCCACGGTTTGTGGCAAGAAGTGGGAAATCTCTGTGGTTTCAAAGCACATGAAGTCTTGTGCATAAAATGAAATCCAACAGCAAGACCTCCCTCATTATAGCCATTTCCATATAAATCACAGAATTTGAATTTCCTATCTTTGCGTACACTAGTAGCAGTTCTAAGCACATCCCAGATGGTATTCATTCATAGGCAAAAGGCACAAGTTTTTTCCTACATTATCTGCCAGTGCGTCTGCAGACCTGTGGAGCGCTTCATCCCTACAAGCTGGGGCCAACACAACACCAACAGTGTACTTCCTTCCCTACAACCTTGGCTTGGACAATATTAGTAAATCTGAGAGAAAATAAATTGACTTTCATTGCTGGGAGGCTGACAAAAATAATCCGTTTTTAAGGGAAGGAGGTGACACAGAGAAGCAAAAGGCAAAATTTTCAAACGTGGGCACATCAATTTGGAACTGGATGTTTACACTGAACCACCCAAGTTTGCATACTGAGGTCGTGCTAGAAGTCTATGGTAGAAGTTGGAATAGGAACCGATTTTTATGGTGTTTGATGTCAATCCATATACTTGCTTGACATTCCTACGTATTACTTTTTAATTGAATTAGGTTAAAAATTGAAAAGGAGGTTGAAATAATGGGGTCTGTGCAATCACGTTCTAAAGATTAATTTAATTTTACGTTGCTGTACACAAAAGGCTCAGAAGCAGAAAGCACTGCTTCAAGTGATTAGTGCTGATACTACAGGTGTCTAATTATGGGGGGGTATGTTTATATTTTGGGTTATAAGTGGAAAGATACAAAGATAAGTGTGTGTGCTCTTCAACCTTAGCTTTCCACACTTTTTTTGAATTTGTTGAAAGCCTGTTTCTGCATATTTCATGATCTTGGAAAGAGAGCAAAAGGCTGACAGGCACTTCAATGACGTGACCGCAGAGCAAAATACTGGGCACCCTGAAAATCTTTCGATCGGGTTTTTCTTTCCATGGTTTCAGCCTCTAGCATGGATCTTGCCTGCCAGCTGCAATTAGGAAAGTGTCATCAAGCAGGCCTGGACTCTTCACCTGCTTCTGCTCTGTGCAGGTTTAGCTGCTTCCAGAGCCAGCACAGCTGATAGTGCTATCTCTCCTGAGCAAATCAGTTCACTCCCTTCCTTAAAAAAAACCTGATAACGCAACAGCGGTATTGCCAAATGGCTCATGGGCTCTATCCCAACTGCCACAGCTTGCAGTACATACAGATCATGATTCTGCTACCAGGTTTTGTGCTGTATCTTGCAGTGGCCCTGGAAAGTCCCATGGCCCTCCGCTGGGACGAGATGTGGTGGCACATGTGCCGTCTGAGGCAACAGGAGTCAGCGATGGGATTTGGAAATAGTGCTCAGCCCACTCGCTGCCCATTGGAAGATGAAAGCCATCGCTTGGGCTCCTTCAGCAGGAAGGCAATAACAGGATTAATTCCTGTTAATTATTGCTTAACTATTACGGTTAAGATTACTATTAACCACTGTTATTAAATCAAATGTGAATGTGCTACACAAATTCCATGCAGATATTATTAAAATGAAGGACAGGACTCAGTCATCAGTTATGCTGTATAATCTCCCTGCTGCTGATGAGATCACCCAGGTATGCACAAAGGCTCACTGATTAGAAAGCGGAAAAAGAAGGTCTCGCTCTTCCATGCAACAATGTGCCATTTAACCGTACAAATATTGATTGTATTCTATTTTAGGGATTCACCAAAAAAAAAACCCACGCCAAGATGATGCCTAGGCTGATTCTTCAAAACTGAAAATGAGAAACGATTGCTGAGCTTTTCTCTTGTTCTTTCACTTCATCAGCTGGACTAATCCTGCAGTCAGTGATGAAGGGGGTACAAAAGCAGAGCAAATCTTTACGGTCACCTCCTCTAAAATCTTTAGCTTTACACAGCAAAATCACTTGCTCCATGCCATCTGGAATCTGTGCAAAAATAGTCCATGAGAGAACTTTACTTTGCAATTTAGAGTTGCATGCACTTTAGAGTACAAGAAAGAAAAGTCATACAGAAAAGTAGTTGCAGAGAGAATCTGTTTTTAAAGGGTTGCCTTTAATTTTTAAAGACATCTTCAAACATCTTCTGAACCATACAGGTATTTTTTGGCCTCAGAAGTGTTTTTCGTTGGCATCAAAAAGTGCTCTATGTTAGCATTAGATTGATTGCATGAAGAAATAAGAACAAATTAGGATGATAATAAAACTGCCGGGATTTTGATAGGAAGTCAGTAGGGTCAAGGGGAAGCTTTTGTACCCAGCTGTATATTGAATCTGCTGTTACTATTTCGGAGGTGTGGAGAAGTCTGTGGGCAGGCTCTGCCCCTGCTACTCAAGCCTAGGATTACCCCATCTCACAGGCAGTTTTGTCAGTGTAGCCGGAGCTATGTCGTGCCATTGCTGAGGACTCTAACTTCAGTCACTTCAGTCTCAACTCATTTTCACAGAGGTGGTACTGCCATTTGAGATGTTCTCCAGTGTTCTTCTTGGGCTCCAGCAGCTGTTCCTCTAAATCCCATGTCCTGTCTTCTGACCCCAAGGATGTTCAGGACGCCCTAGCCCACCTACCCATGGAAGCAGGCACCTGTAGTTGGGTACATGACCATGCCTCTGTGCCACAAGCTGTTTGCGTTCCAACAGAGAAGCCACAGGAATGACTCTTCTGGAGGTTGCCGGTCATTTGGAGGATGAATGCTATTTGGGGAGTGTTCCAAAACAACAGGTCATCCTGCTCTCTGTACTCCAACCGATTGCCACACTAGCAGGCAGAGACTGCCTGGGTGGAAGGGCTGAGCCAACCTGGTTGCCACAGAAGGGGAGTTTCTGCTCCCTGCTCTCCTGTTGGTCATGCACTCCCCCTTCTTCACCACCCCTGTAACTCTCCTGACCCCTCCATCAGCTGATTCAGCGCACTACAGTGAGTGGGTAAGTCACCTAAAAAAAAAAAAAAGAAAGTAAATAGTTTGTTTAGTGAATTGCATTGGCTACCTGAAGGGTTAGGTCTGGCTCATGGATGGGGTGAGTAGTGTGGCTGGTGATGGAGCTGGAGTTGGGATGCCCCCTCTCTCTCAAAGGGTCCACATGAGCCAGCGGGTCACAGAAGCCAACGCTTGCAACAGTGCACTTGGCCTAGCGGCTGCGGGATGGGTAGAAGAAGAAAGACCACCTGCTAAGTACAGCAAGGGTGCTAAAATGTGAAGTGTTAATTCTCTTTGGGTTTTGACAGTGGCATTCCTCAGGGATCAGTACTGGGACCAGTGCTGTTCAACATCTTTGTCGGAGACACGGACAGTGGGATAGAGTGCACCCTCAGCAAGTTTGCTGATGACACCAAGCTCGGTGGTGCGGTCGACATGCTGGAAGGAAGGGATGCCATCCAGAGGAACCTGGACAGGCTTGAGAGATGGGCTCGTGCAAATCGCATGAAGTTCAACCAGGCCAAGTGCAGGGTCCTGCACCTGGGACATGGCAATCCCAGGCACAAATACAGGTTGGGTGGAGAATGACTGGAGAGCAGCCCTGAGGAGAAGGACTTGGGGGTGTTGGTGGACGAGAAGCTCAACGTGAGCCAGCAATGTGTGCTCACAACCCAGAAAGCCAACCACGTCCTGGGCTGCATCAAGAGAAGTGTGGCCAGCAGGTCGCGGGAAATGATTCTGCCCCTCTGGTCTGCTCTTGTGAGACCCCACCTGGAGTACTGTGTCCAGCTTTGGAGTCCTCAGCACAGGAAGGACATGGGCCTGTTGGAAGAGGTCCAGCAGAGGGCCATGAAGATGATCAGAGGGATTGAGCACCTCTGCTATGAGGACAGGCTGAGAGAGTTGGGGTTGTTCAGCCTGGAGAAGAGAAGGTTCCAGGGAGACCTTACAGCAACCTTCCAGTACCTAAAGGGGGCCTACAGGAGAGATGGGGAGGGACTCTTTATCAGGGACTTTAGAGATAGGACAAGGGGTAATGGTTTTAAACTGAAAGAGGGGAGATTTAGATTAGATTTAGGAACAGGTTGCCCAGGGACGTTGTGGCTGCCCTATCCCTGGCCAGGGAATGGGTCTCAAGGGTTCAAGGCCAGGCTGGATGGGGCTTTGAGCAACCTGCTCTAGTGGGAGGTGTCCCTGCCCATGGCAGGGGGCTTGGAACTCGATGATCTTTAAGGTCCCTTCCAATCCGAACCATTCTATGATTCTGTGATTCTATATATTCTCGAGCAGACAGGTTGTTTCTCAGTTTCAGCTATCTGCTTGTTTTTATCTTGCTTTACTGCCTCAGTGGTCATCTGTCTGCCAATCCGTAAATTGGGAAATGCGTATTGCTACAGCCAGGTGTTGTCCAAGGATAAGCCTGCAGCCATGCAAGCTTACAGCAGAAATAACTTCTCACAAATAGAAGCAGAGTACTCAAAACAGATTAGCCCTAGACCAACTATTCTGACCAGAAAGAGGCAAGTGCAAGTTTGCTTGACTTGGTTGACTTGCTCAATGTGGGAGAGGGCCCCGTTTGAAGTGACCCCGGTTAGGAAATCAGGAGTTTCAGAGTTGTGGTATTAGGGGTTAAGCCATAAGCTGGCATGTGGCCATAAGGCAGGATGTGAATCTATCTGTTTAAGTATTATTGAATATGGAAAAAAAGTGTGATAAAATCCAGAACTATTATTTTTTCAGCATTTTTAAAAGTGCAGATATTGGGAAAGGTCTTTCCATGGATAAGAATTGCCTTCCCATAGGAAGATACAGAAATATACCACTGCCTTTGATCCTGTGTTCCTTTTCCCAGTCATTTCCCTCTCCCTTTTCCAGGACAATACAAAGAAGAGAGATGAGTTTTCTGGCATGCTCATATGATTACCAAATGAAGGTTTGAATACGCAGAGGTCAGATATGATCACTGATCACCATGAGGACCTGACCAAAGGAAGATTCTTTGCATTTCCATCCAGCTTCCATAGGAAGGACTGTGACTCAATGCATTTCTTATCTGAGCACCTCATCTGTTCAAACCGACACCCAGGAGACAGGAAATTTCATCACTTGTTTCATATGTCTATAACTCGTGTCACCAGAAATTCATGGCTTGAGCTCCAAAGGTCAAAATGCCTAGTCTTAATTACAGGAATCAACAGGATATTTGTTGGACCTCAGTCAGGCCCCAAAAGCAGACATGCACAAACAGAATTTATGGTTATACCACAAAACTGTGAACTTAAAAGAAATTATCCATTGAGCCTAAATGGGTCAATGGCAGAGTTTCCAAGATGCTTCTGACAACTCACTTCTCTGCTTCGGTTTTAATGTGAAGAGCAAAACTAACAACTCTCCCATCACAGCAGATACAGCGAGACGAAATTCATTACTGAGTGTTAAAAGTTTGGAGAGCCTTAGAAGGAAAGTTATTTTACGTACAAAGCATAATTATTATGTTGCTTATCTGCTACATACATTGTTCATAAAATTAAAATGTGTCATATTCATACTGTTAATAATATAAATGCTTGTCTGTGATTTGTGGTCATCAGTGAAGAAAGATCTAGATGCCATAGTGCTGTAGCTAGGTGTTAATTACTGTCATGTTGTATAATACAAGGATTGCACTTGTCATAATGATCTACTGAGACAAACAGAGAAAACCCAAGTGTGTTTTTAATTATGCCACAGAGGGAGAGCCTTGACTGGGGAGAATGTAGAGCTAAAATGTGCGATGGGAGCCATTGTAGGAAGAAGGGCTCCCTGAGCTCTCCTGCACACGAGAAGGGAGCATCTGATTTGTACCTCCCTGAAGGGTGTATATCAGTTTCCCTGCACAGGCTGGCTCAAAAGGAGAGATGCCCTTGCTCTGCTTTGGCCCCTTTGAACTGCTGCACAAGCTAACGGAGGGGAAAGGGGGCAGAACTGTCCCAGCTCAGAGAGAAAAGGTCTCCGTGCCCCCTCTCTCAGCCCCATGGCTCCCAGGTGGACTAGGCACAACAACTACAAAAAATTATCATCTTCCGAGTTAGAGCTGGTGGGCTTTCTGTTTCTTGCAACGCAAGAAAATTAATCACTGAAGCACACTGGTCACCAGGTAGCCCCCAAAATAGTGGAATTTTTTTGCAAATGATGAATGAGGGCTCATAAATCTCAGTTATAAATCCTGACCTCGTATCAGTTATCCCTGGGTCTAGTACCATATCAGTGGGAAGGAGCAGTAACCTTCAGCTGCTACCTCAGGAAGCTTGCCTGACATGCGTATCCAAAATAAGATTAAACGTAACACTGCAAAAAAGCATCCTCCTGGCTGTGCTAGCTTCTTTTCACCTGCTAAGACCAGGCGATCATGTGCTCTGGTGCCAAAGGCAGATGCTGTACCTCTTTTAAAAGTGGCAAGGAACAGTGTGTTTTTAAAGGAGAACCTCAGCTCCTTTTAGGATGCAGCGGGGGTCGGCAGGAGCCAGCCCTGCTAACGGCTGGGGGATCTCTGCTCCCGGGAGTATCCTCCTGCTGCTGCTGCTGCCTCTGCCGCTGCCCTGGCTCCCCGCTTCTGCTGGGTGCCTGTGCCCTCTGGTGGATCCTGCGTTTTGGACACTGCTGGGTAAGGACCAAATCCAAAACCAGGCTTGGGCAAAGGTGCCAGTCAGTGCTGAAGTCCAGGCAGGCCATCCGCAGCCCCCCTCCCCTCCCACCAGCGCCTGCCCCTTGGGGCTGGGTAGGCTGCGCTTCCTTCCCCAGGCTGCTGCTTCAGGGATGGGGCCGGTTTGCAACGGTGTCACTGTTGGATGTGGGATGGTCACTGGATAAAACCCCAGCAGGCCTAGGGACAGGCACCTGAATTCCGGTGCCCTGCTCCCAGGTGAGTTTTAGGCACTGAGTGCAGAAACACTCCGTTGGTCCCGCTCTGCTCCAGTGGGGGTTCAATTAGTTCCTGCAGTCTGTACAGCAATTTCCAGCCTGCTAGCCCGCTTTCTTCTCCAGGGACGACTCCATCCCCCTCCTGCTCCGAGGAGAGGGAAGGCAAGCACCACTCTTGGGACTAGGAAACCCTGATAAGTGGGTCCTGCTGCTGAGCTAACTCCTAGTGTTTCTTCCTCCTTGATTTGGCAGAGAGAGTCAGGACTGCTGCACCAAGAGTTAATTTGGAGTCTGGCTCTGTAAGGTGCAGACTGTGGGAGGCTTTTGTCAAGGCTTCACTGGGTGTTTGAGCTGTGCTGAGTTTGCTACTCAGTACCATCTTTTGTACTGTCCTGAGTCTTGTTAGGGGCTTGCAAGCTATTTCCTTCTGTGCAGGGAAACACAGCTCATAGAGAGTTAAATGAAGCAGATGCAGCAAATATGATGCAAATATAAGCCTATGTGGCTTATAAATCTTTGCGGAATGAACCTAGTGAAATGTATTCTACTGAAGGATTAGGAGAAGGTCAGGTTCGAGACCTACTAAGGAACCTGAAGGTGCATAAGTCCATGGGACCTGACGAAATCCACCCACGGGTCCTGAGGGAGCTGGCGGATGAAGTTGCCAAGCTGCTTTCCATCATATTTGAGAAATCATGGCAATCTGGCAAAGTTCCCGCTGACTGGAAAAAGGGGAACATAACCCCGATATTCAAAGAAGGAAAAAAGGAAGACCCAGGGAACTATAGGACAGTCAGCCTCACCTCTGTGCCTGGCAAGATCATGGAGCAGATCCTCCTGGAATCTCTGCTAAGGCACATGGAAAATAAGGAGGTGATTGGAGACAGCCAGCATGGCTGCACCAAGGGCAAATCGTGCCTGACAAATTCGGTGGCCTTTTACAATACTGCCACAGGTTTGGTGGACAAGGGCAGAGCAACAGATGTCATCTACCTGGACTTATGCAAAGCGTTTGACACTGTCCCACATGACATCCTGGTCTCAAAATTGGAAAGTCATGGGTTCGATGGATGGACCACTCAGTGGATAAGGAACTGGCTGAATGGCCGCACTCAAAGGGTTGTGGTCAATGGTTCAATGTCCAATTGGCGGCCAGTGACAAGTGGAGTTCCTCAGGGGTCAGTACTGGGACCAGCGCTGTTCAACATCTTTGTCGGAGACATGGACAGTGGGATAGAGTGCACCCTCAGCAAGTTTGCCGATGACACCGAACTCAGTGGTGCGGTCGACACGCTGGAGGGAAGGGATACCATCCAGAGGAACCTGGACAGGCTTGAGAGATGGGCTCGTGCAAATCGCATGAAGTTCAACCAGGCCAAGTGCAGGGTCCTGCACCTGGGACATGGCAATCCCAGGCACAAATACAGGTTGGGTGGAGAATGGCTAGAGAGCAGCCCTGAGGAAAAGGACTTGGGGGTGTTGGTGGATGAGAAGCTCAACATGAGCCAGCAGTGTGCACTGGCAGCCCAGAAAGCCAACAGCATTCTGGGCTGCATCAAGAGAAGTGTGGCCAGCAGGTCACAGGAGGTGATTCTGCCCCTCTGGTCTGCTCTTGTGAGACTCCACCTGGAGTACTGTGTCCAGCTTTGGAGTCCTCAACACAGGAAGGACATGGACCTGTTGGAACGGGTCCAGCGGAGGGCCACGAAGATGATCAGAGGGCTGGAGCACCTCCCCTATGAAGACAGGCTGAGAGAGCTGGGGTTGTTCAGCCTGGAGAAGAGAAGGCTCCAGGGAGACCTCATAGCAGCCTTCCAATATCTGAAGGGAGCCTACAGGAGAGCCGGAGAGGGACTTTGTCAGGAAGTGTAGTGACAGGACAAGGGGTAATGGGTTTAAATTGGAAGAGGGGAGATTTAGATTAGATATTAGGAGGAAATTCTTTCCTGTGAGGGTGGTGAGGCACTGGAACAGGTTGCCCAGGGAAGCTGTGGATGCCCCATCCCTGGAAGTGTTTAAGGCCAGGCTGGATGGGGCTTTGAGCAACCTGGTCTGGTGGGAGGTGTCCCTGCCCATGGCAGGGGTGTTGGAACTCGATGATCTTCAAGGTCCCTTCCAACTCTAACCATTCTATGATTCTATGATTCTATGTCCTACTCTGGTTAGGTAGGAAGAGGGGTACAAGATGGATGAAGGTACTTCATGAAACTCCTTTGCTAATAAAAGACAGATTTAGTAAGGGCCAGAATTACTGGGGCAGACTTTCACTGAGGGTCAACCACTTCAGCTGTGTGAAAGTCAGTGGAAGTAGGGCAGTTTAGACCAGCTGGTCCAAGTCTGCTCCATCACAGCTCTTTCCTCTGCTGGCAGCAATGTAGGGAAGGACTTTATTTCACCTTCGCATCCAGTGGAAACATCCCAAATCATGTTTTCATTAAACGGTTTTGCAAAGACCTCCCGGAGACCAAAATGAATAATAAAACATGTGTTACTGGCTTATTCTCTCTAAGATGACTTTATTGATGCACGTGATCTGCATTTTCGGGATAGTTCCTGCTCTCACATACAAGAGGAGGTGTGGGATCACCTTGAATTTAGTTTAGAATAGTTAAGCATTTTCAACGGAAGACTCCTCAGTAAGGAAATTGTGCTCCATGAAAGTCAATATCCACGCACACACACAATTACTATGGTCTATGCATGGTGATGGGAGAGATTTCGATCCACTTGCAAAGCAATACTGGAAAATCCTCCCATATTAATAGCATTCTGGCATCTAGAAATGAAAGCCACCAGCCTGACTTGCCATGGACAGTCTAAAGTGTACCCTCAGGAGCCCTGAAGCTGGTGCTGTATGTGTCCATGCTGTGGTTGGTGCCTAGGTAAACAGACCTTGTATTGTATCAGGCCCACAGCTTATGTAGGTCACAGTCACTGTTTCTCTCAGATAAATAGGAAACACAGACATATTTTTTTCCATATTTGTTCGTCAGTCCTCTGATAACAGCAGCCTTTTAGGATTTTTTTCCTGGTGGTTTTCTTTTACAGGCTTTTCAGTTTCATTTAATTTCCTGACTTAGTAACCTGAAACCTGTCACCTCTCAATTCATCCAAAACTAGTAAGCCTTGATTTTGGAATAGTTGAGGGAATAAAGATGAGAAACAGCACTACACACTGCATAGAAGAAATTATTACTCAAAAAAATTAATAAAAATAACAATAATAATAATAAAAAAACCCACAAATACCAAACAGAGCAGAAAGAAATCACATTTTTCTACCCATCTGCACACACATGCCCCAGAACCTTTCAACTGTGCTTGGCATTTTGTACTTCTACACCACAAATTTTTCTAAGCACATTGGCCTAAATAC
This sequence comes from Numenius arquata, assembly GCF_964106895.1. Taxonomy (NCBI): domain Eukaryota; kingdom Metazoa; phylum Chordata; class Aves; order Charadriiformes; family Scolopacidae; genus Numenius; species Numenius arquata. The sequence continues at coordinate 28,297,125 of NC_133580.1, read as the reverse complement.
ATCCTTGCTATAAAACTCCAGTGACATTAATGACTGGCTTTCACAAGGGCTACATTTAACCTCGAAGGCCTGATGCACTTGTTGGGAGCAGCACTGCTCGAAGGAAATCCTCATCATTTTCAGTCTCAGGCAAAATGGTCAGGCTGGCTGTGAGACTGTACTTTTGATTTGTGTCGCCTGGCTGGACCCTTGGAAATTTCTTGTGAAATGCTGCACCCAAGCACATTTAGAATAAAGTCCTGAATTTCCATAAAAGCTCCTAGACTTTGTTTTTCGGCCCTTTCCCTTGTGTTGTGATGGCCAGGGAGACGATCTGGAGTCAAATCAAGCCCCTTTTGAATCAGGGGTGAAACTCTTCTCATCCATGTTCTCTCCACAGGGGAGCCTATGCTCTGAAGTAGAAGACAAAGACCGGAACAAAAACTGCTGAGGATCCATGAAGAGAGGAGAGACAGGAAACGAAAGGAAAAGGGGGAATTATTCTCAGGAGAATGTTGAACAACTATATTCATTCAACTTTATCACCACCGATTTGTGTATAGAAATACCTAACGAAAAAATAAATTTATTTTCTATGCCTGTGTTTTAAACAACCATGCCCCTTACTTTACCATACACCTTAGTAAAGGTAAACAAGATTTACCTTTATGTAGCCTATCTCCTACCTATTTTGTAAAATACAATGTAACATGCAATAAAACGGTACTTTATATATTGTATCCTGTTTGTAACACTGAGATAAAGTAGGACCCGAGATCGATTCAGCACTTTGCATACCTACATATATCATGACTGACACAGACATGCCTTTTGTTGAGAGCTGAGACTAAGGGTAGTTTACCTACAGCCTTTCAAAAGGCATTCATCTACAGTTTCAGCCTGGAAGGTCACTACTCTCTTTTTGTACCAGGACAAGCCCTTTCTACAAAAAGCTGTGCAGTAGCTCAAGCAGAAGGGGAGACTGAGTCAAAGTGATGAGGCAAATGGAGGTTTCGGACTTAGCCTGGCTTTATTCCCTGTCGTCCTGCTGGCCATAATAATCATCACATTGCTCCAGCACCTGTTTTTTCACTCTCTTCACATTTTCAGAGCCTGGCTGACAAATGGCGACCTCAGTCAGAAGCTATCATCTCTTGGTTTATATGTTGTTTATTCAAATAATTCATAAATAGAAGTGGCATAAGGACCTTAACGGTGGAAGACACTTCAAAGCAAACCCTGGTCTATAGGTTATAAGCATCCTTCACACACACACCCCCCAGTAGAAACGTTTCATGGATCTTCTGGTAAGATTTGTCTAATTTGACCAAAGCAAGTGCTAACACTTTTTAAACACATCTGTCTTTACCGAAATCAAGTCTTCAAATGCAATATGTCAATATATCATTTTTATAACACCTTTTCTTCAACATCTACAAAGATTTAAGATCAGAAATAATTTTCATTTAAATAGAAAGAGATAAAAAACAAAAAGGAGTGCAAATTTATGAGAAGTAACATTAGAGCCAGTGATAGGCATGTGGGGTCTATCTAGACTAAAGCATGAACACAATTGTGCCATAAAATTTAATTATTTAAAAAAAAAAAAAGCAAGACTGGATGAAATTTTGTTAGCAAACACAGCTAAGTGTAATAGAGAATTCAATCTCAGGCGATCACACATGAATTCAGCTGAATGAGGTTGGATCTTGTGCTCCCCTCTGCCCCCAATAACTTATTTTAGGATAATCCAAAACTTCACCTCAACACCTTTGAAACCTAAAGGTTCAAATTTTCATTCTGAAAAGGTTTTTCTTTTTGCTTTTCAGCTCAAGAGTTTAAAAAAAAAAAAAAAAAAGGAGAAAGACCACTGTAGACCAGCTTCAAGCCCATGGCTTCTGTTCCCATCTTCTCTCTGGCCCTGCACGTTTGCCCTGGGTTCCCCACAGTGTTACTGACACTTGTCTCCTGCCTTCCCCATCACTCTGCACATCTCAGGCCCCTGCTACAAGCCTGGATCTTTCAGCCTGCATTGTGGATATCATAATGGGAAGCACCGACCAGCTTTAACCGTGAGTTTCCTTTTGGCTCTTGTATTCTCTCTTGTGAAATAGAGTCCTTTTACTCTTTCTTTCCACGTCAGAGTGCTTGGAATAGGTACTGCCAGAGCCAGGACTGAAATGTTTCAGCCTCCCTCTACATGAATGTACCTAATTAAACCTGCGTGCAGGTACAGCTATAATTTGTGAGGTGTGCACTGAAGCGTGCAGGCAATGATCCCAGCGTCGTATCTGACAAGCAGAACAATAAGGTGCTCTCCTGTGCAGCTTGGCTGCCAACAACTTTCTCAGCTCTGCCGGAAAAACAGCAACCCAGATTTTACAAAGCAGGGTTTTGCTGCCGGAGGCACCAGGCTTTTAAGAGCTACATGAAAGCACCTGGGAACTGGCAGAGTTGAGGTACTGTTATATTCCTACTGCATTACTATGGGGTACTCAGTCTCTAAGGGTCATGGTTATAAGGAGTCATAGTTGAAAGGTCATGGGGGCCTGGAGCATCTCTCTTACAAGGAGAGGCTGAGGGACTTGGGTCTTTTTAGTCTAGAGAAGAGAAGGCTGAGGGGGGATCTGATCAATGCTTATCAATACTTAAAGGGAGGGTGTCAAGAGGACAGGGCCGGTCTTTTTTCAGTGGTGCCCAGTGACAGGACAAGAGGAAATGGGCACAAACTTGAATAGAAGAAGTTCCACCCAAATATGAGGAGGAACTTCTTCACTTTGAGGGTGGCAGAGCCCTGGAACAGGCTGCCCAGGGAGGTGGTGGAGTCTCCTTCTCTGGAGACATTCAAAACTCGCCTGGACACGTTCCTATGCAACCTGCTCTGGGTGGACCTGCTCTGGCAGGGGGGTTGGACTAGATGATCTCCAGAGGTGCCTTTCAATCCCATATCATTCTGGGATTCTGATTCTGTGAAACCATGTTTTTCTCCACTGAATGTAGGAGCTAAAGCAAGCAGTAGCTTTAATGGGCACCTAAACCACTCTTAAGCGTGGAGGGAAGCAAACGCATTTTCCATTTCATTTAATAATAGTTGGACCCTGTTGGAATTGGTCGGTATTTCCTGAATTTCAACTTTTAAGACATAATGCTAACTGGCATTTGAATTTTGACACAGAAAGTGTGTTTTTACTCATTCTGCAAAGGTCTGTGGGTATTATTTTTTATAGCCAGATTTCTTGCACACTTGCAAATGAAGTGGACTCCTTCCTGTCACCCCTATTGCACTGGCAATTCCCCTCTTCAGCGAGGCGGGGAGGCAAGGCAGTTCAGCAAGGCAGTAACGTATCCTTGAGAGCCTCGGACTTCAGGACCAAAGGCCAATCATCTGTCTCCAGAAAAGAAATACCAAAACCAGTGTGCCTGATCATACTGGCCTCCAAAAGCAGAAAGGCAGATCAGTTTCTAGCTACAACCCTTTCTTGAAAGCGCAAGTAAAACCAGTCACAGTGATCTCCAGGAACTGGGCATTCATCTCCCCAGAGCCAGGCTGCCAGCGTTGGCTGTGTGTGTGCCAGCAGGCAGACGTCAAACAGCGATGCATGCTGGTCACCAGCAACTGGGATTATACTTTAACCAATGACCTATAATGGAAAGATTTCCCTTCCCATAAAATGACTCGAGAAACCTGAAGTTTCACAAGAACCTTCACTGATGTTACGGAGGCTCATCAATGGTGAAGTTGAGGCAAACACCTTCAGTCGTTAGGCTTTTATTCCTTAATGGAAGCTGGTCACTGTCATAAACCCTCCCTCCTCTTGTACTTTGCACTGTGCACTAACTGTTGTGGTGACTTTGTAAGAGACGACCAGTGTGTTGCTGAAATGCTTATTTTCTTTATAATTTCATTAAGGCATTCTGGGAACATTTCCAATACATTTTCTGTATCTTTTTTCCTTGTGTTCCCAGGTAATACAGTTAGTAACAGCAATGTCACTAAGAAGAAAAAGATGAGCCATTTGGTCTCAGTTTCTTTTACCAGGCTTAGAAATACATATTCTTTCTAATCTACTTCTAAGCACAAAATGTGGCAATTAAAGGCCTTGGTAGAAATCACAGTCCATAATCCCCTCTGTCCCACCTTCTGCTCGGTGGGGAGAGGGGAGGTTTGCACATCACAGTTGCTAATTTGGTACAAATCACACTATTGCATACTAGTTTTAGCAATAGCAACAAAACAAAAAGCATAGTAATCCTGTTACACAAATACAGCGTCCACACAACTTTAGCAATAAAATGATCAAGACTAGCATGTATCCCTTAGGCTAACTACGGCTGATCCCTGATAAATAATCTAAGTTGAAATCTGCTGCCTCATGAGTATAGGATATTATTTTTCTGAGGGAGAATTTTGTATTTTTAAACATACCTAAGTCTCAGCATTTGAGTGGCTACTGCATCTACCTGACTGTGCAAGCAAGAAATTGGGTCTATGCTCCTAGGCAAAACCAGGATTTTGCTTATTCTGGAATTCAATCTGTCCCAGGTCTAGTAAACAGCTGGATGGAAATGATTGGCAAAGGAGGATGTCTGCCAAGAAATGTGGAGGATGGCAGCACCATTAAGATTGTAAAAGCCTGTGTTCTGGTTTCAGTATCTCTGGATCTTGCACAATCCTCACTTATGCCTTTAATTATTACACTTAAAAAGCAAGCTAGCAAGATGTATGGTGCTTCTCCAGGAGCAACAGTAGCTGTAATCGTGCAGACACAATTTATGCACTTATGCATTTGCAAAAACCTTTCAGTGACTCTGACAAGAGACAGGCGCTTGGATTCTATAACAAGGTGGAGGCTGACGAATATTTGTGGTTTTTTTTCCTTTGGTACCTATCTTGTCTGCTTTAATTGGCTGCTTAGAAATGCACTTGGAAACCTGGCAGTAGAGCACTGACGCTGTCTCCTTCACTGTGGTGCTCTGGGGCACAGGTGTACGCCGTCAAAAACATTGCTTTTTAAGCTCAGTGGCAGTGGGGGAAAGTTAGAAGACGACAAATAAGAACCAGTAAGGCCTATACACATGATCCTGTGCAGGAACTTCAGTTTCTCTTCCTCTTCTTTCTCTGCTCTTCTGCTTGGGATCTACCTTCTTTGAGGTAGGGGGTATTTGTTGTTAGGTGATTTTATTTTACCTAGCATAGTGGGACTGCCAGAGAGAATTAAGAAAAAAAAAAAAAACCCAAACCAAAACCTAAATAATAATAATAATGATGATGACGACAACAACACAAGATGGTCTTGAAAAAAACTACTGACCTTCCATGAATCTGAGTTCTCCTGCAATAAATACAGTTACTTCCTCCAGAGCTGAATTTGGACTATTTTTGAAGATGCTGAAACAGAAAAATAACCTCACTTCTTGGGGTATGAGCATTCCAGTGGGAAAGTTTGCAGTCATTACCTTTTAAAAATTAGGCTATGAATTTTTCTCTTTGACATTTTCTAATGAAAGTTCATGATCAGTAATTTTAGCCATCTCTGGCAAGCTTAGAACCGCTGTGGGGAATGCAGAACAGAGAAAACTCTCTTTTTGCTACAAGTTGCTGAATTAACTGAAATGCTTTGCAAATGTGCGCCCATGCCAGCGAAATTTAGAAAGCAAGCAAGCAAGATGTCTTCGGCAGGTTTCTTGCCCGTCCCACTTCCCAGTCACTTGGCAGCTCTCTTCCCCAGGGAAAAGATGCCAGGGAAGCTAGTGTGCCTGGCATATAGGTCCTTGGCAGGCAAAAATTTTGGGGACTTCCAGGACTGAAGGCTCTAGAGAGTCCGCTATGCAGACAACGTTAGTCAAGGGTAAGGATGCCTTTGGTGCCGATGTGAGGAAGTCAAAATCTTTTGGTTTTCCACTCAAATTAGGACAAAACCAAACTGTGAAATCTCCAAATCCTCAAAGGCATAGAATTACACTTCTCTGCATAGATTTCTAGTTTTGGCCGAGTCACTAATTACATTAATATGGGATTTCTCAATGATAGTCATAAAGGCAATAAGAAATATTCTCCAATGGTAAAATCTTGGCTTTCACTATGAAAGGCTCCCCTGCTTGTCAGCAAACCCTTACATTGAGTATATTGTTTTTAAAAACATAGAGGGCTCGTATAGGTCTGACTTTTTCATAGAATCATAGAATCATTTAGGTTGAAAAGGACCTTTAAGATCATCAAGTCCCATCCGGTCCCATAGACTTGTGTGCGTCTAAGTGGTGTAGTAACTCACTAACCGTTTCCCCTTGGATTATGGGGGCTTCATTCTGCTTCCCATCCCTGTCTTACTTGCTGAGTGTACCCTCAGCAAGTTTGCTGATGATACAAAACTGGGAGGAGTGGCTGACACACCAGAAGGCTGTGCTGCCATTCAACAAGACCCAGTCAGGCTAGAAAGTTGGGTGGTGAGGAACCTGATGAAATTCAACAAGGGCAAGTGTAGGGTCCTGCTCCAAGGGAGGAATAATTCCACACACCAGTACAGGTTGGGGGCTGACCTTCTAGAAAGCAGCTCTGTAGAGAGAAGCCTTGGAGTCCTGGTGGAGAACAAGCTGACCATGTGCCAGCAATGTGGCCTTGTGGCCAAGAAGGCCAATGGTCTCCTGGGGTGCATTAAAAAGAGCGTGGCCAGCCGGTTGAGGGAGGTCATCTTCCCCCTCTACTCTGCCCTGGTGAGGCCGCATCTGAAGTACTGTGTCCAGTCCTGGGCTCCCCAGTTCAAGAAGGACAGGGAACTGCTGGAAAGAGTCCAGCAGAGACCTACCAAGATGATCAAGGGAATGGAGCATCTCTCTTATGAGGAAAGGCTGAGAGACTTGGGTCTGTTTATCCTGGAGAAGGGAAGACTGAGAGGGGATCTCATCAATGCTTATAAATATCTAAAGGGCAGGTGTCAAGAGGATGGGGTCAGGCTCTTCTCAGTGGTGCCTGGTGACAGGACAAGGGGCAATGGACAAAACGTGGAACACAGGAAGTTCCATCTGAACATGCGGAAAAAATTCTTTACTTTGAGGGTGACTGAGCCCTGGAATAGGCTGCTCAGAGACGTGGTGGAGTTTCCTTCTCTGGAGAAAACCCACCTGGATGCATTCTTGTGCAGCCTGCTCTAGGTGAACCTGCTTTGGCAGGGGGGTTGGACTAGATGGTCTCCGAAGGTCCCTTCAAATCCCTACAATTCTGTGATTCCTGCTCAGGGGGCTGGGTACCCAGAGAACAACTGGTCTTACTATTAAACACTGAGGCAAAGAAGGTATTAAGTGCCTCAGCCTTTTCCTCATTCTTTGTCACTGCTTTTCCCCCTGCATCCAGTAAAAGATGGAGATTCTCCTTAGCCCTCCTTTTGTGGTTAATGTATTTATAGAAATATTTTTTATTTTCTTTTACAGCAGTAGCCAGATGAAGTTGTAGTTGGGCTTTGGCCCTTCTAATTTTCTCCCTGCGTAACTTCCTGACCTCCTTGCAGTTCTCCTGGGTTGCCTGTCCCTTCTTCCAAAGGTCATAAACTCTCTTCCTTTGGGTAAACAGAGCATGGTGCTCTGTTTCCCCCATTTAAAGGTTAATCAACCATAGCAAAACAGAATTTCACCTCCATAAGAATGGCAACAAGATGACAAAATCATTTTCTTTTCCCTTATTATTTTCTTCCAGTGGCAAAGCTGTTAGCACTACCTGGACAATAAAATATCAGGATTTATTAAACCAATACTAACAAAACCTAACAGTTACAGGAAAATTGCTCAATGAGTAGTAAGACCATGCAAATATTACTTTTAACGGAATATCCTAGCTGCTATAGAATTTGAGAATAAAGAGGTACGATTACTTCATACTGCCCTTGGGCAACTGCTAATTGCACGCTGTAGTTATAGGCATGTTTCATTAGCTGATCTAGAGTGTAGGTATGTAATGAGACTGAACTGTAACGTTAACTCAGTGCAGCAAGTATGCCACATCTTTTTATTTCAGGAACACTTGCATCTTGCAGGTGTCCAGTCAATGGCTGTGTAAACCATCCGGTCCAGCGCCAGGGTGGATGCATCCGTCTGCTTCAGCAGCTGCAAGCCATCTAGGGGCAACACAGAGGCCTGTGTAGCTATGAATATTACCACGCTATGGCTGAATCTGTGAATAATAGATACCGTAACTCTTTGTGGCAGATCTGAAAACTGATGAAATTGTGACTGATGATGCGATAGACGTTACCGCTATGGAGGGAGCAGCAATTCAGCGCTGTGGTCCCATGACAAGTTTGTGGCCTCGTCAGTATGTAGGGCAAAGCAGCTGCTGTAATCGCAAATGATGGCTTGGGGTTCCTGAGCTCCTGAGGTCTCAGAGAAGACTTGCGATTCACAGGCTGGCCTAGTTTCCCACTCTACCAGAAAAGAGGAGCTCATACGCCAATGCTTGCCTCAGCAGTGGTGCGGAGTATCAATCCTGAAGCCCCTGAAGTGATGGGGAAACTCCTCCCAATCATTGCTTGCCCCAAAAGGGAGGTATCAAGGTGATACATTAGTGATGTTCAAAAAGGTGAGGAAGAGCCTGGGCTGTGCCCTACACTGCTAAGGGTCACATTTGTACCAAACCAACACAGTAAGGGTGTCTGCAGCCTCTTACAGGAGGATACAATGCTTCTCCATGCAATTACCATTGACCTCATATCACACACTCTCCTGCTTTTCCCTCCCTGAAATCAATTTATGTACCCTATAATGTTTTTAACTATTAAATACCGTGGACAGTTTGAAAATATCTGCTTTTTTTTTTTTTTTTCCAAAGCACCTGCTGCATTTTCCCACATATATTAGGCAGGCATTAGGTGGCAGTATGAACTGGAGGCTTCAGCATGGGGCAAAGGGCAAGATACTGTTCCTGATTCCAGTTGTAACATGGAAAGATTCTCTAAACTTTCTTTTCTCTCTGAAAAATGGAGGTATAAATAATGATCCACTGATGTCCTGTGAGGATTAATTAGCTAATGTCTTGGCAGAGCTCTGTGCATGAAAAATACACTCCGTGAGTAGAGAAATAGTCAAGTAGAGAATTTTTCTTTGACATCAGTTTAATGTCACACATTTTGTCCTTGGTTCCTGCAGTGACACATTTGATCCATAATTCAGCCCATACATTCTCAACTATTCTATTTTTAGATTTCTGAGAGACTCAGGAAGGAATTTATAGCTAAATCTAACTTCCCAAACCATAGGCTGACAGGAATGATCAGAGCTAAGTACACAGTACTTAGTGGAGAGCTGACAAAGTGCTTTCATAAAGTCATCACAAGTTAAAGACGGAAAAAGCCTAGTGGGTCATCTAATCCATCTCTCTGACTCTGAAAGGTTTTTCTTTATTGCACAATTTTGCTAGGGCTGTATCTAAGCTGGTGAAAATGTTGTTATAAGTTTTTTAGGGAAATCCCCTGTCTGACATCCAAGGAAGGCCCAGATTTTCCCCCAGTTTCAGCCCATACCTTTCAGCAATGTGCCTCAATCCAATCTGCATCACTTCTCCATGTGCAAAGGGGAGTTTGGCTAAAGCCAGTTAAGTATCAAAATACCCCAGCTAAATTCTGATCCCAACGTACTTCGACCCACATCTGGGTCCTGCTCAAACTCATTTCAATGACTCAAAAAATGCCTTGTATTATTGATATTTCAACTCGCGGAGGGCTATTTCTGTTCCCAGGAAAGAAAAACATTAGCAGGGCAACTTCTCCTGATGCTGTGCCTGGGAACTGGCAGCACACGTCTACCTACTGGTAGAGCCTAGACCCCGAGCTTGCGTTTTTACATCTGAAATCCAGAACTAATGCCATCTTTTATGCCACCATATCACACTGCAGATTCATTTCACTGGCTCTGTACTCCTATCTTTGCACATTTCTTATCTTTCAGCATAGCTGCTCTGTACAATTTTTCCTTCCTTTGGATTATTTCCATCTTTTCCTCTGCCTCAATGAGTTATTTTACATATTTTCACCCCAAATCTCACACTGTTATTCTATGCCTGTGTTGTTACCCTCTACAGCTTTTTTGTCTCTTCTTTTCTATCTCCCCCAGGGCAGATACTTATACTTTCACATCATCTGCAGTTTCCCTCACTCTCACATTAATGAGGACATTTGCATAAAAAGTGAACCTAACACAAATCCCTACCTCATCCTTGTTCCTTCTAGGATTCATTTCACCTTCGTGTTTATGTGAAACCCCACTCTTCTCAGTCCTCCTTGCATGGCAGGAAGTTACTTGGCTTCTCTGCTAGTCTCATTGCTCCACACCTTAGCCACATTATATCCCCAACCAACCCTTTTCATTTCCAATATTGGATTCCTTTTTCCCTTTAGCCTCAAACACTGGAACCTTCTTATATCTCTCATGACAGCCAGCGTGCTGCAAGGTGCCTGTTTTCTATGTACACGTGAGCAGTCTAGAACAATTCTCTCAGCATTTAAAGCAGTGTAAAGAACTGATTTTAAGTACAACCCTGACCCCATGCATGTATTTATGAGTGTGTGAATGATCATGCAGTTTTAACTCACACGTTGTTTGGGAAACTCTCAGTCATTTTCTCAGATTCATAGCTCCCAAGGCCAACTGGGATGACTCTTGAGCAGCACTCCTCCATGTTAACTCTCACTTAAGTGTTGCTGTAAGAAAACAAAACAAAACAAGAAAATAGTTTTACAAATTACCACAATAAATTTTAATGAGAGCCTCACCGTTAAATCCTGTGTCTTATTTCTAGTCCCATTTTTCTGGCTTGAAGACTGCAGAGAGCCGTCACCAGAGCTCTTCTCCCTTCTCAGCTCTTATGGACTGCAAATAAGTCACCCTTTAACTTGCTTTTTATAAAACAGATGCTGTCTCCTAGATCCAGGATTTTCTGGCTATAATAAATATTTTCCAGCTTCTTAATTGTTCTCATAACTCTTCTCTGAACCCATTTCTATTTGCCAATATCCATCTTGAATTGTGGATGACAGAACTGGACACAGAATTCCATTAGTGCTCTCCCCAGTGCCAAACACAAATATGACCACTCCATTGCTATTTGAGCTACCTCTGTTTATACATCCAAGGACTGCATTAGACACTACCCTGACAAGGAGAAGCTTATTACCCAAGCAGCTCAAATTACCTTTCCAATCCTTTACAGAGACGCTGCGTTCTGGGGAGCAGGGAGCTTTCCTCCCCTTCATTTTTATTCTAAATTGCACCCAGATCATCTATCTGTGTAATAAACTTCAGGTCAAGACCCACATTGTTTAGCTTTTTCTTGGTTTATCCAGAGAACCATGTTGTTCTGCGTGGTTTTCAAGCTCAACATTTCTGTCATTGCAAACCTTATTGGTTACTGGTAGTTAGTCAATGGCCAAGAAGCAGTTACCAGCTGACCACTCTAGAAGCATATATGCTTGCTCATGGTTACCTGCTTACAGCTATCATCCATTTTACTTTTAACACGTGCTATGGCAATTCTGTGGCATTCTTATTTATTATTCACAATATTATGTAAGATCTAGTCAAATCCTCACCAGATGTCTAAGTATCAGAATCAGAATCAGAATCGTAGTGGTTGGAAGGGACCTCAGAGATCATCGAGTCCAACCAACAGTAAAAAAAAAAAAAAACAAAAAAACAAAAAAAAACACCACAAACAAAACCACCACCCACCACCTGAACACACAACAACAACAACCAAACCAAAAACCATCACCCACCCACACAGCACCCCACCACAAACCAGTAATCTTGGACACTAGAGCATGCCCTGAAGAACCATGTCTACACGCCTCTTAAATACCTCCAGGGATGGCGACTCCACCACCTCCCTGGGCAGCCCATTCCAATGCCTGATAACCCTTTCAGTAAAGAAATGTTTCCTAATATCCAACCTGAACTTCCCCTGGCGCAACTTGAAGCCATTACCCCTTGTCCTATCATCTGTGACTTGGGAGAAGAGACCGACCCCCGTCTCTCTACAGCCTCCTTTCAGGTACTTGTACAGAACAATAAGGTCTCCCCTCAGTCTCCTCTTCCCCAGACTGAACAACCCCAGCTCCCTCAGCCTCTCCTCGTAAGACTTGTGCTCCAGACCCCTCACCAGCTTCGTTGCCCTTCTCTGGACCCGCTCCAGCACCTCAATGTCCCTCTTGTGGTAGGGGGCCCAAAACTGGACACAGTACTCGAGGTGGGGTCTCACCAGGGCCCAGTACAGGGGGACGATCACCTCTCGGTCCCTACTTGCCACACTGTTCTTGATACAGGCCAGGATGCTGTTGGCCTTCTTAGCCACCTGGGCACACTGCCGGCTCATGTTCAGCCGACAGTCGACCAACACCCCCAGGTCCTTTTCTGCCAGGCAGAAAGTACATAAGTACATTATATATAAGTAAGTACATAAGTACATTATATCCACAATGCTATCCCAATTTATCCTGTCTTTATCTAGCAATCTATTTCAAATATGAAAGTATCCATATAAGCTCTTCAATAAATAGTAATAAGAAATAAATATAAACCCATTAATTCTCCCCTCTATTTTCTTATTGTGTCCTATCTAAAATATTTTACCCAGAATGAGTGTCAGAATGAGAAATAGCAGATAAAAGCATCTGGGTCATGCCATCTTTGGATTGTAAACATTGGCACAGTGCTGGAGATTCCTCTTTGTCTAAAGAGTTATTTAAAATCCATCCTAAATACAGCGAGGTCCTCAACCAGCCCATTTAAAACTCCTGGGTGTCGAGAAAGCAAAGTAGTTTCTTTCTCTCATTTTAATGGAGATTTTTAACAAAGTTTTTGTCTAAGGTGTCTCAGGTCTGTCTGGGAACACAGTGAGACTGTCTAGCAAAACTACCAATGATGGTTCTATGTTTCAGGTAGACGTTCCCAACATTTTTCTTGGCTGCCATCTACCCCTGGAAGCAGTAGTAACCCCGTTGCATCTGTATGTCTCTCCAGGCACGGCATGTAAAACCCCTCCTGGGAATTCAGCCTCGGGGAGGGCACATCTCCCCACTTGAACTGTCCCACTTAGTACATGTTTCCTGGTGGGAAGCACAAGCAAAGGATGAAAGAGAGACATAGACTTTTAAGCTTATGGCTCTGGATTAAAAAAAAAAAAAAAAAAGGTTCAGCTCGTGTTTCATACATGACCTGGCCTCTGGCTTTATCCAGTGACTTCTACGTTAAGAAAATGTTTGGCAGGCAGGGGAATGGGAGAAGCGAGTGAGGACCTTACAGCTGTTTTGCTGCTACAGAAAGGGTGGGTGAGAATAAATTCTATAAAAATAATCCACCTAAAAAATAAGTAGAAAAATAATGCTAATCCTATTTAGACCTGGTAATTCTCACCGTATGTTTTATTTATGGAACTGTAATCCTAGAACAATAAATAGCACTATTCTTTACCCTCCTATGAAGATAATGTGGTAGAAAGAAAGGTATGTAGCATGCAAAAAAAAGAACACTAAAGGAAGAAATTGATCATGTAATTAAAAAGTTTTCTTTCACGGAGCTTAAGAGTGTTTTAAAACAGCCTTACATAACGGAGATTTATAAGGGATTGTTTTCACAAAATGTATAATACACTAAAAATGAGGGAAAAAATGACCCAAACACGTTACGTTTCAACTATCTGACATTGCACCAACAGCCTTTGTCAACTGTAAAACCAGACGGTTTCAGCTGAGACTCGTTAGCCGGAACAACCGCAGCTACTGCAACTGAGAACAGGCTTGTGTACGCCTGTGTGAACGCGAGTCACACCAGCTCCTCATTTGCTCCCCAATTCTTCTTTGTGCACTAGTTCCCAAGGATTATTTAGCAGTCCTGGTTGCCCAGCAATCCCCCCGTGGTTTCCCCACACTGAGCTAAATGCTGTCACGTGTGCCCGAGTCTCTGCCCATGATGCGCTATCTGAAACTTGGCTCGAGGAAGGAAAACAAATGAGGAGAAGTGTTGCTGGGTCAGAAACCAAAGGTGATGTTTCCTGGCTGGCCAGAGATCTGAATGAGCTGTGTCCTGATTTTGTGTCAAGTTTTGGCTTTAAGTTGGCTCTAAGTTGAGCTGGAAAAACCCATAAATACCTACCATGGTTTTGATCTGTCACCTAGCAAAAAGCACGATTGTTTTATACAAGTAAAGAACCTGCTCTTTGCTTTATTCACCAAAAGCTTGATTGCACCCTATGAGGCAACAATTAGCAATGGCACAGAATTAAGCAGGTTTGACCTGTGCATCCAGCCATTGCAACAGCTCCTGTTCAGGGCTCCCACTTTTATTTGTTTAATAGTCATGATTTGGGTTTGACATCTCAACCTCTGTGACAAGGAATACTGTAAAAACATCTTTTCTCGTGAGATACACCACGACTCTCTCCTTTGCTGTGATGGTGGTATTCTAGGAGTGGGATGAACAGATTTCCTACTCTCCTCCAGGTTCTGGAGGGGAACTGCCTGCTCCCCCATAGCCTTCTGCCCCCCCTTTCTTTGTGGGGTATATTCAATAAGACCACCACCCATGACTGCCTTGCTAGAGCCTGACCTGTAGCTTTCTGCATGTCCATACACTCCACTGCTCGCTGGATCTACAACACTCTGAAGTCCCGTGACAAAAGTATAATCCTTGAACCTATTCCTTCACCTGTGAAATCGAAACTCCTCTCTCACACGGAACAGCAAACCTCCTCCAGCCAGGGTGCTCTGAAAAACAACTCTGCTTCAGCTTGGTCCCTAGGGCTTGATACTTTTGTTTTTCGGAATCTTGAATAGTTTCCACAGCTATCACAAATGCCAACTAATTCTGAACAAAACATTTAATGCCTCTGTTATCTTTTTTCTAAAAAGTATTAAGGGATTGAGTAAAGTAGCGTTTAATTTAGAAAACAGTATTATTACAGTCTGTAGAGATTGAAAATGGAGGACTGAGAAGGCACAGAAGTATATAACAATATGGTAATCGATATGCATTGATGTGCATATGTATATGTTCAGAAGAAGCGCTGCTCATTCGGGCTTTGTGTAAAGTGGCATATTTCTGGCAATGGCAAGAAATGGGTGGTGATTTACTTCAATGAAAGGTATGACCTACAGTGACAGGACATACAAGAACAAGTCACAAGTTTCTATTGATGGTGAAAGGCAAAATCTATCAGTATTTTGGCCTGACTTTTCATTCAACCTGGAAGAGGAGCTGAAGACTCTTCCTGCCGTCTAATTTGAAGCTGACGATTGGATTGAATTTATCAGTGTGTTTTCAAGTCCACCCTTTTCTGTGAATCTCTGAAGGCTTTATGGTAGCTGCTAACCCATTGGCATTGAGGAAAAAGACAAAGATAGTTCCTGGTACTCCAAGCATCGTCCTCTTTTCACCACATCTGATGAGTGAGCCCAACCAGAAGTGTTGTGTCTCTCTCGCAGCAGCATACTGTGTGACACAAAGATGGACTCGCAAGCATCCTTTGCATCACCTGGGATGAGGAAGAAAGAAATAGCCCTTGAGTAAACTGCATGACGAAATGGCACACCTATTCATCCAGGGTACCTGGCGCTGCTGTGGGAGGCAGTACTGCACACTCACATACACACATGCAAACACAGACTGATGGCCTTGAGCTGCAGCAGAGGCAAAGGTGAAACAGGAGCAGAGAATGATTTGGGATTCTCTAGACTGGGGGGATCAGTGGGAGGAGGAGTGGGAGCCTTGTGCCAGGCTGGCACAGGATGGGCAACTTCTAACTGGAGCTGGAACCACATGGAAATGCTTTTCAGCATCTAGTTCCCTGAAACCAGACACAACTCCTTCCAGTGCAGTCCTGTGTATGCTCTTATTTTCTACATACAGCTGAGGTAAAGGTTGAGGCGTAGCATCATTATCAATGCTGAAGCTTCCACAGCTCAGTGATTAGCTTCCTGACAGTGATTTAGATGAGCTGGGTTTTATTCCTGGCTCTGCCACTTGGGTAGGCACCATTGCCACAACGACAGAATAGCGCAGATGTAGTTAAGTTAGAAACTCTTCAGGTTAGCAGCTGCTGCAGCAGTTTTACCACTGCAGCATAACGCTCAGTGTTGAAGTAACCACTCTGCTACTCATTCAGCTTCTCCAATCCATTTTGCGACACATTCTGCACTCCGTGATGTTGTGGGTACTGCACACAGATGTTATCTACTCCATTGCAAACTAAGCTCTCCTGAGCCAGCTGGAGACACCACTACCCTGCAGTGCCTGTTGGGAGCGAACGGAGAACCTCTGTAATTAACAATTCATGTCTCTATTCTGCCTCTGTACAAGAAGGATACTGAAGATTGTTGCTTACCTTTGTAGTGCTTTGAGGATAATAACGTAAGCAATTTTCTACAGATCAATTATATTATGCCTTAGGAAATCAGCTGGTGCACAGAGAATCTGATTATGCAGGACTGGAAACAGTATCTACCCACAGATAGGAAATAAAGATCTTGACCTTACCTTCTTGCTTCTGCGAAGGCCATCTGGTGGTCAATTGGGCATTGGTTATGCAAGTGATGATGTGCACACGCTACAGAAAGGCTTTATGGAAGAGCACAGCACTGCAGCAGAGCTCCTCCAGCCCCTGCAACACAGCTTCCAAAAGAGTGGAGCGGAAGTCTGCTCTCCAGACAGCAGTCAAGTAGAAGCTAGCAGTGTTTCTGAACCAGCAATATCTGCTCAGTGCTGCTGCACGCATACATGTGAACTTCTGCCAGCCATTTTCCAAAATTATCTGTTCTATTACTTTAACAATCTGTACTTCAGCCAAGGCCAAAATACTGATATTGCCTGCAGTCACTAGAAGGACTGTGAGCAGAAAGGGAAGGAACTGGGATTTGCTCCTAGGCTGACCTGGCATACTTGATGCTTAGTGAAGAGAGAAGGCTGTCCAAATTAGAAGGAGAAAACCTCTTTTTTTGTTTTGTTTTTTGGGGGTTTTTTGTTTGTTTTTGTTTTGTTTGTTTATTTGTTTTTTTAAAGAATGTAATTGAAATCAACTGTGGGCTTGAATTCCAAGCAATCCCAGCTTCCATGCAATTTTTTCCCCTATTGCAGCCAGCCATTCATGTGCGGCATAACAATTTGCGAGCAGCACTAAACCACCAGAGAAATTTTGAGACTCCCGAGTCTGAAAAAAAACAGCAAGCCACCCTACATCAGGGGAATTCGGATTGCATGAGGCACGTGCTGGCTACTTTTGAACCACTGCATGTTTCAGCGTAGAACATTTCAGTCAGCACTTTACAGTTGGCATGGGATGCCTGGCTAAGAATTAATTCCTGAATTTGATGGCTCTCATATGACTATATAGCAATCAACTTCTCTGCTCACGGCCAGTGACGATATCGGTATCAGTCCCTGCCGATAAAACCTCTTCTTCCCTTTCTGCATGCTGGGCTGTAGCTGCTGGCTGGAACTCCGTACTGCAGAACAGACATTAAAAATCATTTTGCTGGAAACTGGGTGGCTCAGGGAAATGTCAATGAGTGACTGCCTTTGCTTTACAAGCACTAGTAAGATTCCAGCTGGTCCCTTCATCTCCTGGTCAAAGGCAAATGAAAGCAGCTGCCATCTGCTTGTGTAATGTTTCTCTCTGAAGACTTGGTATCACCAGTCAGTCATAAATGCCCGTGCCCATACAGGCTACGTATTTAATTTTCAGCAAGCAGTTAAGCAGTCTAAGGGGCACATAGACCCCTGAGTTACAGTTTTAGTCTATGCATAAGTAGTGGTTTTGCTTTGGCAATAGCTGTATGGGAAAAACATGGTGCCAGTTTTACAACATAATGCTGACAGCACTCCAGTTCCCATGTAAGTAGCTAGGGAGAGAGGACTGTGGTCTGGGCAGAAGCCTGAATGTATCACCAAACTGAATTTGTCTTTGGACCTGTCCAGGCACAGGGAGAATAACACTTCGGATCTACCAAGGACTTGTCCCATTTTTCCAGTGGAGCAAGGAAGCTGAGTCATGGAGCCCTGGTCTATGCTTTGCCAAGAGCAGTATGCCACGGGACACCCCAGCCCCTTCTTACCGCCTCCTGAGATAATATCTTGCAAGCACACTTCATTAGCTATTTAGAAATTTATATGTCCAGCACTTTACACCTTCATTTACAGCAAGTTCGTAAACAGAAAGCTGATTCTTGCTGCTATTGGCCCAGGTCCATTCCCATTTCCAGAAAAAAAAAAAAAAAGTAAAGTGAATATCACAGGGTAGATACTCTGCTCCAACTTGTACTCAAAACTAAGGCTTTTTTTTCCACAGTTAAAGCAGACAGTTGAATTTAAAAGCCAGAACTGGGGCTGGAACTGCTCTTGCAAGACAGAGCCCACAGCTTTCCCTGAGAGTGCTAGTACTGATTATCCCTGGGTCCTCCCAAATAAATTGTGGCTGGACTCAACATTGCTGCTAATTACAGATAGGCATTTTGTAGCTGATCCCAACACTTGTGTGTTTAAGACAGAATAGAATACTAACCAAGGCAAAAATAGCTGAAAAGATCAAGTAATGAAAGGGAAATTACATTCCTGGAATTTTTGCTCCCTTTTCTCCTCCCAAATTGCATACTGAAATTTTAAAAATCCTAGTATACAGCTGGATACTGTATGCAGTCTATTAGATCATTGTATACTAGATACAGCTAAATGCTCTTTCATTCCAATGTCTCCTACAGTGTTTTAAATGGAATGTAATTAACTATTGGTTAGTTAAATATTTTTAGTTGAAATTAAATCAATGACACTCTCTTTCTTTTCCCAAAGTGAATATGCTCTGCAAGATGAGTGAATACCTTCTTTGCTTTAGGAAAGTCGGATATTTACATCTTGCTTCAAGTATGCAAAGAGCCTTTTTGCTGTCATAACTCCTACTCTACCACGTCCTGACTCTTATTACGTAGTCCCAGTGGGAAAGGTGGATTTTGCCCATGTGCATGGTACTGTAAATTAAGGAATAAAGTAGTAATACTTTGGAAATGATAGTATCTCCTACTTCCATTACAGAACTTGGCGTCAAGGATGGTCTGACTCAGCAAGCTCTTTCCATTTAAAAGTTGACTATCAGTCTTCTTATTCTTTAAAAAAACACCTTCAGAGGTGCTTATCGTAACATTTTATCCATAATCAGTAAGAAGATGCATTTGCTTTTCCCAGGACATAAAGATATTTGTGGCTAAGCAACTTCTACGTTTCATTACAAAGAAAGAGCCTGCAAAATATGATGGAAATTTGAACCAGGGTTAATTCCTTGCACGCTTCCATCGGTGCGAATGACAGGGAGCCTGGGAGGTCAGTGGCCTCAAACCAATGCAAGCCTCTCATGTCCTCCCCTCGGTATGACTGCTTGTTTCAAAAGCTTATCTGAGAAACAAACACTTCTGCAGTGATAAAAATGAATCGTATTAAAAATAAAATCAAATTAATTATGTGTTCAAAGCTCTTTGACCAACCGTCTCAGAGAGTCACTGGCAATGTACAAACTTCCTCCCACACTTTCCCATAAATATGCCTCACCACCTGACAGACCGCAGAAGTAAACGGTGGATTTGTGACCTTGAATATCTCAGCTTTAAATCAGTACCTAGCAGTACTACCAAGCTTGCTATGTACAATCAGATAACAATAGGTGGCAAAGTCTATTTACTATCAGACAACTAAGTGCAAAAGGTATGAAGAGTTACATCTGGTCTAGTCTGTTTCCTTGAACAGGTTTACAGGACTGACTAAATGCATGGGTGACTCCAGCCCCTGTACTCTATCAAATCTATGGAGACCTGTTAAAAAAGCAAGAGGAAATAGTGTGGAAAATATTTGGCTTTGTTTCTTTCTGCCTTGCTTGCACCTCTGCTAACACAAAACTGCGGCTCTCCCTTGCAACCAAAATTGTGCTGCTGTCTGGATGGAAACACAACCTAAATTGAAAGATTGTTTTCTGATCAAAACTGCAGGGCTGTGTTTTGAATATTTAAATTGTGGGGATTACTTTTCTTCACGGCAGCATCTCATGACTACTAACTAACTGCTCTTTCAGATTGCTGAAGCTTCTTATGAGATTGTCTCCCACTTGAAAACACAACTCAAAACAGAAAGGTACTTCTCAACTGCTAAAAAAGACTTTCTGGTACAATCGTCAGGCACAATATGCAGGAACAGACTAAAATGTACGAATTTATTGGAGTGAAGCAGGAAGGTAGCACTAAGGGACCTGGGCGAGCATTGCCATTCCAGGTTCTGCAGTCTCGCTGTACGTTTCAAAACTCTCTGAGCAACTCCTTCTATTGCACTGGCCTCACAGACATGCTGCTAATTTAGTGGAAGGAGGAGGATGGCATTTACAACTACCTCTGCCTGCTATTCTGCCATCCAGGAGACAGAGAAAAGATGGAATGACCTAGAATAAGCCATTTTCTCCAGTAAAGCAACTTAATCAAAAAAGGGTTAGTAATATGCTGCCTCTAGCCTTTTTTTGCCAGTATTTCTTTAGATTTTATCCCACAGCCTGCCTATAAACCCTGCCAGAATATCTGGACTCCCTTTTCATTTGGAGGCAGATAAGGCAGAGAGGGCCTTAGATTTAATATAGCTTAGAGATAAGAGGTGATAATGCCCCTAAATGAAAGTGCTGTAGCCTAAGTTTGCTTACCTGCCCTGACTCCCTCCAGAACTCCAGACGGAGCACAGTTCCGTCTCTAACAGTCCCGTGCTGCGGGACGCAGGGAGCATGCAATAAGGGACAGCCACTGCCCCAAAGCAGGCAGGACAGGGGTGGGTGGGAGGAGGAGCTGGCTGACCTGCTCAAGGAATGCCCCAAAGCAGGGCAGCAAGGGCTGCTCTGGTCACCTCTGCATCCTCCAGCGTCTGACACTGACATGCCTGCCTCTGTGGAGCCTACAAAAGACCCTGATATGTGTTTAGATTATCTGCTTTCTGGCACTTGCCTTGAATCTTTGATGCTAACACTTGAAAAGTAGCTGCAAGTTTGCTAAAAAAAGTAATGTTTTGACAGTGCTGAAATTCAAACCATACGCTGAACATTAACTTTCACTACTACTTTGTAAATAAGGTTATCAAAGATGAAGAAAGCTCTGACGATGACAAAGCTCCAGCTCTTCCCTCAGCTGCTGTTTGAAAACTCTAAGAGTTTTGGTATCCAAAAATAACGTCTCAGGAGTCGACATAATAAGCTGTTTCCTGCAATGACCTATTTTCACCGTAAGCTTCAAAAAAAACCCCCCAAAAACCAACCACCTGCATGAGCCTGGTGAAACTTGGGAGAAAGTAACTTTGCACTCAATGAAAGGGAAGTCCCTTGCTCCAGCACATGCAGGGTCACACAGTCATCGCTGCACAGCTCCTTCTGCCAGCCTCCAGGGGCAGAGGCACCTCTTTGCCGCCCAGGCAGCTGCCACTGCCAGCTGGGCTGTCCCCAGCAGCAGGTATGAATCGGTACAGCAAGGGATGATGCATGACAGCTTTTCTGCATCCTCCCTCGTGTCTTTAAAGGCCACTGATGATGTCAATAGCAGGCTGCCTTTCACAGCTTGAACATATTTTTTTCAAGCTGCTGTATAGTCAGCTGAATTGGTGGAGGCCTCTTTTCCTCCTTCTACTGCTGCCTAACTCACTTTTCTCTTCTATCTCCTCTCACCTTTACTATTTTTTCCTTCAGCTTTCTGCTCCTACATCACCTCACTTCACCTTGCTGAGCCCTCTTAATGATGAAACAACAATTTAGATAGTTGTAAATTGCAAAGATAGTCCAGAATGTTATGTATCCTTGTCAAAGGCGTTGCTAATTTAACTTTGTGTATTACAGTTACCTATTCCTTCTCTGTTTTATTTAATTAAAGTTTAATACCCACCAGTTGTAAAAAATAATATTTTGCTAACTCAACACACTAAACTATATTTTCAGATACAATTTTAGAACCATTTTCAGAAATCCCAAATTTCTCTATGTTTGTCAAGAGAATCCAGCTAAGAATGCAGCTTAAGTTCCTTTTGCAAATATGCGCTATATTATCATATTTTAAGAGAAAGGGAACTGTTCTTTATGGACAAAAGCACAGTCAATATCTTTGGGGTACTTCAATGAGATCTGGTCCCAGCTGAATAAATTAAGATTCAAGCAATTAAACTAAACTAAGATTCATGATACCAAGCTGAGTGGTGCAGCTGACATGCCTGAGGGACAGGATGCCACCCGGAGGGACCTGGACAAGCTCGAGAAGTGGACCTGTGTGAACCTCATGAGGTTCAGCAAGGCCAAGAGCAGGGTCCTACACCTGGGTCAGGGCAACCCCTGGTATCAATACAGGCTGAGAGATGAAGGGATTGAGAGCAGCCCTGCCAAGAAGGACTTAGGGGTACTGGTGGATGAAAAGCTGGACATGAACCAGCCAACCACACCCTGGGCTGCATTAAAAGAAGCGTGGCTAGCAGGTCGAGGGAGGTGATTCTACCCCTCTACTCCATGCTGATGAGACCCCACCTGGAGTACTGTGTCCAGCTCTGGAGCCCTCAACACAGGAAAGGCATGGATCAGTTGGAGCAAGTCCAGAGGAGGACCACAAGAATGATCAAAGGGATGAGACACTTTTCCCATATAAGGAAAGGCTGGGAGAGTTGTGATTGTTCAGCCTGGAGAAGAGAAGGCTCCAGGGAGAACTTACTACAGCCTTCCAGTACTTAAAGGGGGTTTATAAGGAAGATACGGACAGACTTTTTAGGAGGGCCTGTAGTGATAGGAAAAGTGGTAACAGTTTTAAACTAGAGAGGGTAGATTCAGACTTGATATAAGGAAGAAATTTTTTACAATGAGGGTGGTGAAACACTGGCACAAGTTTCCCAGAGAGGTGGTAGATGCCCCATCCCTGGAAACATTAAAGGTCAGGTTGGACGGGGCTCTGAGCAACCTGATCTAGTTGAAGATGCCCCTGCTCATTGCCGGGGGGTTAAACTAGATGACTTTTAAAGGTCCCTTCCAACCCAAATTATTCTATGATTCTAAGAGTGTGTGGAATTGAATTATTTTTCTTTCTTGAAAGTTAGAAATTTGAGAAATTAATTTAAGTGTCCAAGTGTTAAAATAATCCTTCTCCACCTACTATCAATTTAAAAAACAAACAAACAAACAAATAATCTTAGGCTTTCCCATTCAGTGCTGCCAACGAGAATAAGCACAATAGCTGCAGCAGCAGTCATGTAGCCACATTTTTGATCACTCATAAAATAAACCTTAAGGTTTAATAGCTTAATTTATTAAGTTTCACTGAATTTCACTGAATTTTTAGAGTTGGAAGGGACCATAAAGATCATCTAGTCCAACTCCAAAGTTATAACAGAAGACAATGGTTCTTGTAGATCCAGCTATAGATTCAAAGCCACCAGCAAAGTCTTCACTTAGAAAGGCCACTTGTCTTCACTGACCCCTTCCCAGGCATGGGCAGGATCTGGTCCAGCAATGAGGCTGAAGGAGTCCTTCTCACTGGAAGAAACCCAAGACTCTTGCAGGAGGGAGTCACAGCATGTCTTATAAGGTCCTGGGTTCAGGCTCCAGGACACTCTGCAGGACCTGCCTACCCCATAGTACTACCTCAACCAACACATCCCAAAGAAAGAAACGCAGATAGGATCTGCAGGACGGGCACCTATAGCCTTGAACAGTGAGATCTTAGTTTTGGCTTACATGTATTCCATTTAGAGAGGTTTTGAGGGATTTCTGTGGTCTTACCTGGTCTTCGCCATGGGGACAATTGAGAAAGGGAGGAGGTCACCACTCTTGTGCACAAGGACATCGCAGAGGTAGCCCCCTCTAATTTGTTGGGAAACTCTGTCTCTGCTTCTGACCTGTCTCATGTAGGAAAACTTCACTCAAAGCATCTCTACCTCCTCAACAGACCTAGGGAGATGACCTAATGAAATGTTTTCTTTCTGGGGTCTTGTTTTGGCCTCCCAATACATTGCACTATGTGCCCCAAAGGAAATAAGCAGGTAAAGAGAACCAAACTTCCCTGCAAAGGCAATGTCTACAGAGGGAAAACAACACAGGATCAGTACTACCTGGAAATCCTTGAAGCTCAAGATATGCTTGACGTTTGTTGCCTTTGGGACAATGCAACTTGGCTCCATTAAGAGGCATTGATAGAGCTTAGGCCACCAAGCACTTAGACTACATTCGCCAATAAGGCAGCTGGATGTGAAAGAGCAGAAAGCTCAGCCCTGCGCGTGCTCGCCTCCTGTTTCCGGCAAATACAAAGAGAGGAATTTTGCTGCATTTGTTTTCAAAGGAAAATGGTTTGAAATGGCCTCCCACGTGGCACGGTTTGCTCTCGGCTTACTTTTCCTTGGAATTCGTGGTTTTTTGCCTGCTTCAGACATGACTAGAGCCAGAGGAGTGATCACACTATGCAGATACTACAGAAAACACAGAATAAGTAACACTTAGCACCTACACACAGTTTTTATCTGCAATGAAAGTCTTTACTTCGCGAAGTCTGGCCTTTTGCTCTGCAGTGAGCCACCCGTAGGCAGATCCCCACAAAACTGAAGAGAATTTAATGCAGAAAAGCAACTATCAACAAAAAACAGGTGATCACTGTGTATTAGTCATTCCCAGAGACACAGCTATTCACAACAAGGGAAACCCAGGAGGCTAAATGCAGTAGTTTGAAATCCTGCCCCCATACTGCACATACAAAATGCCTATGAGGTTGTAGTAACGGTGGCAGCACCATTTATCTGGTTGGACAATACTGTTTTAGCAAACAAGTATTATTGCTGAAAGAAAGAGATCTGTGCCCCAAGATACTATAGTGGAAGTGGCAATTAAGAGTAGATAGCACATTGCCCTCTTTATGGTAAATTCAACTATATAAGGTTATTATGCAGTGATTTTTTTCACAGCCTGCTTTTGCATATATGGCATTTTAGAAACACAATAAATAACTGGAGGTGTTCTTCCCAGTAGACTGGACTGCATGAGGTTATTCACATACTAGAGATTGAATGCTCAGAAAGCTTTAAATAAACTGAACCGAAACAAGGGAAAAGAAATCGAATGCACCATTAGAGGAATAGAGGAGGATTTATTTTCTCAAGACAGTACTCTATAGGAGTTGTGCATCAATTACAAGTGTAAGTACAAAATGAAAACAGTGCCTTCCAAGCTAAAGGGTGTTGCTAAATGGGAACTGCTAACAGTGGGCTAGATGCACATTGCTTCCCACCTGCTTCTCTTTCCTTCACCAAGCAAAAAGGGACAGCTTTGCTTCTCAGAAAAGCCGAGAAGAATCCTCTTTCTTTTTAATGCTAAAGACAGAAACAAGGATGATGGAAAGAAAGACGTAATAATCACCTGCACTGAGTTTCTTTCCCTCAGCTCGGTTGTGCTACCTGACAGCAGGAAAACAAAGGATGAAGGATAGATTGATAAAGGGTATTGATTAGTTTTGACGTGGGAATTGGAAGAAAAATGCTCCAACTATTAATGAAAGTTTGCTGCTTGATGTGTAAATTAGGGAAAGGATGAAAAGTCATGAAAGCTTGCAAAAGAACTTGGAGTGTGTTGGTCCAGTCAACTGTACTAAATCAAAACAAGTGTAGATCTTCACAGAGAAAGGGAAAATATATGAGTAGTGCCTTCAAAATAGACATTTACAATCAGGATATTTCAAATAGATCCCGAGGATTTATTTTTCAGCCTCCTTCAATAAATTCACAGTTAATATCAGATTCTTCATCTGTATGAGTCTATTCTAAGACTTCCAAGTTTAGACTGTGAACACTTCACCAGTTTTCAGGAAACTGAGTGTCATTTTCTATACAAACTCTAAAGCAGTATTCCTTAAACCTTATTTTTGTAGATGCATCTCCTTTTGCAGTGCCTTCCTTTCTAAGTGTTTACACAAGCTGGGAGAAACTTTTAAATGCTGACAGGGTATCAGTCACACCAAGGTGGATATTAGACTCAATTGTAAAAATCCCAGACTCCTCCTCTTTGATCCCCAGTGATCAAAACACACTGTCTGAAACACGTTGGCTTGTAGTATAAGAAATAAGAGGGTAATTAGTGCAGCTGCTGTTTTTTTCTGCCATTCATAGAAAAATATTGTCCACACGAAGTCCATCATTTCAAGATAGCTATAAAGGAGATATAAATCATAACTATAACTCTCCAGAAAGTCAAATATTTCTGGGAGTACTATGAACAAACCTGAACTCCCAGGCAGTTCTGTTGTTTGAAGAATTCTATGAGAATTTGTGGCACCTCGTTAGCAGGCAACAATTATCTTGGGTACCGATGCCAGCCCAGACAAGGTCCTGTTTAGCAGGAAAGCAGGATAGAGATCCTGTGACCTTGTGAAAAGCGCTAGAGAAAACAGTCCCAGCCCTTGCAGAAGCTTGCACAAGAGAACCAAGCCCGAGCAGTAGTACATAGAGGGAAGACACTGCAGTGTTTAAAGGGTGTTATTGTACAGTTCACCCTAGCCTGTAGATTATTATCTACAATTGGATACATTATAAATGGGAATTTTTAAAGCAGGAAGCAAATGTTTACAAATGGAAAAAAGTGTCACCGAACTACTCTTCAATATGGGGGTTGTTTAATGAACTGGGTAAAGGGATTTTCAGCTTTATACAAGGCGTTTTTATAGTTGGGCTGTGTTTGTTAAACTTGCATTAAATTCATCACTGCTGTAATCCCAACGACATTAGGCACAGGAATGCAACCATTGGTTGGGGCTATCCAGTTACTACAACTTCAGTTAGACTGATTTCTTCATCCTGAGCCTAATCAAGGAAGCCCACAGACCTGGGTCTCAAAGTGGGAAAAAATCCTATCAAGTTGAGTAAAGATTGAAGTGTCATTTAGATGACTGCAACCGAAATTAAAGCCTTGAATTTGCAGTTAAGTATTAAAGCTGGAGGCGCTGTTTGTCCATAGATACTTCACTGTTCCCCCAGTCTTGACATACCTGAGCAACACAGCTCTAGACAGTGCCCAAGCGAAATCAGGGTCCAGAAATAAGCAGATTTCTGGCTAAAATTCTCTGCAGACCTCAGCGCAGTAGATATTTCTAGATTGCTATAGAAATCCTGAAATCAGCCTCCACAACAGAATTTGACTGAAGAATACATTTATATCCCATACCATTAGATGAATTATAGGGTTTGAACACCTATTGACGATCCTTAGACTATTTATGGAGGAAAGCAAATACCGCAGTATAGAGCCATTTTGGGGAATCACACCAACATGTAAGTGTATGCTATTTATAGAATCCAAATAATGTATACCATATAAATACTTTCTACAAAATGAGAATGAAATCCAAAGATCAATTTACTGCCCTCCATTCACACTTCTATATTTCTCTTAATTTCACTTTTGCTCAATCTATATATTGAATCTATTTTTTTACCTAGAGGGTTATTACATTAAATGCATCATGGCATTAATTTATACTTTATTTAAAAACAAGCTTTTCAATTAAAAAGAAATGCTTTATGACAAAAACACTGACCACCTGAGGTTAATGGGTACTCAGCTGGGAGAAAAGAGACAGGTGGGGGTTTTTTCCCAGCTTAGGTAGCTAGAGAAAATCCATTCCCAAGCCAAATCTTAAAATTTATTTTTGCATGTATGAACAAAACCTTTGTTTAAACTAGGTGCAATGATGTTAAAAGATCTGTTCTTATGTCGTTTCCATATTATAGAAAAGAAATCCACAGCCCGACAGTTAGGATTCCAAATTTAATTTAAAATCCCCATCCTGGCATCAAATTCTGATTTCATCACTTTAATAGAGCTCCAGTAACTTAAATGACTTCAACAGAACCTTAAATTGCCTTCACAAGTCTCTCTTAGTTTCTTTAATCATTTTTCAGTCATTTATATTGTGAGAACTGCTGAAGTATGTTCCATGTAAATTCAGACTTGGCCTTTTGTACAGATTTATAATTGGAGATGAACATTCAGGAGTGATATAAATAGCCATCACAACCTAATTGAGGACAGCCTCAGTATAAAGAACTGAGAGATAAGAATGAGACTACACAGAGATCCTTAAACTTCTGATTTAAAAACTAATTGATACAATTTATTTCGAAAGAAAGAAGAGAGTGATAAGAGAAAGCTCTTCTGAAACAATTTCAAGGATAGCAACTGAGAGAACGCTGTCACCCAGACAAAACAAATGGGATTTTACAGTCAGGAGAGGAATTCAGTAAACATGAGGAGGGTGTCACTTGGCCAATTAGATCAGCCAAAACTGTAAAATCTCAAAGGTCATGCCAAGTATAATGAAAGTGCTAGGAAAATTAATTAAAAACTTGAAAATTGATTTCCTCAAAGAAGCAAAAAGTGAAGAAAAGACAAGAAAGAAATTACCCTCAGCAGACAAAGATGTACAAAGTTTTAGGGAAGAGAAAAAAAGAGCACACATTAAATGTAAGATGCACACATTAATTGATAGAAATTAACGAAAGCTCAAAGAGTTCTGGAAATGCACGCAGAGTTTGCAAGAGAGGTCCATGACTTACTGCTTTGACATCAAAGCCTTATCTGTCCTGAAGATGATATGCTTGAGAAGTTAATCTTAGGATAAATGAAAACTCAGTTGTTTTAAAAGACAGAACACTTAGCGGATGAGAATTTCATTTCAGCTCCTTGCAAGTAAAGTTCGGACTCAGAAAGGGAGAAATTCTTCATAACCATTACACACTTGGTGGTTGCTATTGATGTGGAAAGTGATAAGACACTCAGGTGAAATGTTGCCGTGCAGAAGCAGGAGACTGATAGATTTGCTCCAACAGATTTGCAAATGGAATTTTTTTTAAAAAACATTATGTTTTAAATTAAAAAGTAGGTTGGTTAATTTTCTGTATCTTTAATGACTGTTAAAATACAGTTTACAGTTCCAAGATATTTGTACCCGTGAGGAAGAAGAAAAGACGCAGTGCAATATTTTTTTTTATGTGCTGGCACTATAAAGGTTCATTAGCTCTATCTACAAGCATCAATTAGGTACAGCTCATCAGGATATTTAGCTGTTGGACTCTGGCAGCAACCAGTGGATGAACTCTGGGGATCTATGTCACGGCTTGCCTTTTAAGAGTCTGGCAAGTAGGCTTTTAGATATTTGAATGAGATTTTTATGACAATCAAAGTGACTTCAGAAAGAAGCCACGTGCTTCAGAGAGCACTCCGAGGTTACAGGCCAAATTCATCCCTGGCAAGCCTAGCAGAAGCCAGCACTTTTATTGCCAGTAGAGAACTCTGGCTAAGCCTTCAGAGGTGACACTGAGAGGGTTAAGCACAACAATGAGGAGATATGAAACCAGAGTAATCCAAAGACGACTGTACCACTTCCTTCATGTCTCCACGGAAAAACTCTAAACAGTTTCAGTAGGACAAGGTTTGCAAGGAGTAAAAGGAGACCTTGACTGTGGGTATAAAAGGAAATACTACTATTATTTACTACAGCTAGTCTTAGATTTCATAGAATCTCCTATAATTTCCTGTTCAAAATAAATCGTATGTAGCGCTGGTTGAAGCAATTGCTACAAAAGGTGTTGTATATTTGTAAGACATATAACTCCAACATGAGACCGTGTGTGAGATGAAGCAAAGAACTGAGTGGTATCACAGCTTGGAGGTAGTTTCAGATTCCTAATTACATCAATTCAATTAAGTCAATACAATTGTAAGGGGCCTAGAAGGGAAACAGCAACCTGGCAAATAAGATAACATTTTTCTGAGTTTCATGATTTTCAATGTTTCTATTAGAACAAAAAAAAAAAAGGCAAAGGGTCCCTAGCCAGACAGAAACGCAGGAGAATATCTTATCATATTTGTCTATACCTGACCTATATACTGTGTTACCTCTTTCTACAGTTAAGCAGCAAACATGGATACCTCAGAGCTTTTCTTTCAGAGAGAACAGTCCCAACAACCAGCAAATGCACCATACTGGTATCACTGGGAGGCAGCCTTTTCTAATATGGTCTCCCATTAAAACTTACAGTGAGGGAAAAGCCTGAGCTTCACTGAGTGCTTATATGTCAATGAAGTTAAAAAATACCTATTTCTTGTAGAAAAACAGCTAACCTTAAAGGACTCTAACAAAAGCAATGAGTTGTGACATTCCATAAAAGCACTGGTGTGACATCCAGGGGTAAACTAAAGGTGCAGAAATCCAAGAGTTTGCATCTATTTGCACTAAAAAGATCAAGAGCGGATTCTTTTTTTCAAGAACGGTAGTTGCTTCTGGACTTTGTTTTTTCCCCTAATAAACCTCACAGAGGAAGAAGAGGAGGTTAGGAGCATTGGTGTAGAAGAGACTACTGCAACAGTCTTTAAAAAAGAGCACTGAGGAATGGGCACGATAACAGACTCTGAGTATGTAAATGATCTTCATCTGCTCCCAATTCCACAGCGGCTGCACAAACGCACTGGGCTTACACTGATTTAGGAGGATGGACTAGATAACCTCTCAACCCTCAGCCCTATTATTTTCTATGAATCAGCAGAAAGAGAAACTCCCTTCTTGTATGAATCTCAGTTCTTGAAGCTCCAAAATCCCATTTTTCTTTTCAGGTGTCTAAATTACATAAACACAGGAATCTTATCATTAGACATAAACCAGACCCAACATAATTACAACACAGATCAGTTATCAGTAGATTCTTGGTCCTGCCCCTATTGACTTTCTTAGAAGAGAAGTGCAAACATCTCAAACACACGATGCAAACCTTGTCACACACACGCAAAAGCAATAAAAACTCTGGTGATTTTGCTTGTTGGATTTGTTCATGTGTAATTTTGCCTTTTTTTTTCATCAAGGGAAATCCATTTTGTTCGTACATTATCAATGTGAGCTAGGAAGCTTTCAAGGTACTTAACAGTTACTGCAATCCCAAAGTGTCTAAAAGACCATTTCTTTCATGCCCAACTTCATCTTTATTCATCACAGAGTACTCTATAATTACACATACTCAGAGATTTTAATAAACAGATTTTTACTGCCATAGCCATCTTCACCATATGAAAGATGCCTAGTCAGACTGGCAAGGTTCCCTTTCCTTAGAACTGTTTTTACTGCGTGTTGAAAATGAGATGGTAGGATAGCAAAACCAGGTGAAATGGGCTCTTGCTGAATACATATTGAACATAAAGGTTTGCTCCATCTTTCCTGACATTACCAGCTTTTCTCAGGCTGCATCATGTGATCGCTTATGAAAGTCACTTTGTGACCATTTCTGGTAGTCCCAAATTAGGCTCCGCTGTTTTGTGCTGAAGACAACCTGCCAGTTCCTTGAAGAAGCAAAACAACAGCACCATAAACGATAAGCTCTCCGAAGTCAGACATATAGGCGTTTCTTGTTTCAGCCTTGTCACACAAGCTACAGAGATCTTTAACTTCAATTATTTGTAACCGCCTGGAAATCAGCATAAACTGTCCATATGGGAAACTTGACAAAGCTGTCAATAATGCCTGTTTCACTGTAGATCTTTGCCAAAGAACCTTATGCTCGTACAAAATTAGACAATGATTTTAATTTTTCATTTCAGTTCCCTTCTAAGTATTTCAGGAAGAAAGAAATGAGCCTACAGTTAGGTAAAAATATAAGTCAAGGCTGTATGCATGAGGAAAGTACAGACAGCAATAAACTAGCAAGCCTAACATCGTGTCCATGACTAAGCCCCTGGGCACATATTTGACTGAAGCTACTTTTGGCAGCTTGCACATTTTGCATGCAATTTATAATTGAATTGTGTGTCACTAGTTTTGGAGTTTAGGCAGATTAAGTTTGGCGTCTGATTTTCAATAATATATAGGAAACACTGGAATAATTTACGTTCCCATAGCACGACTAGAAACCCAGAGCACTACCATAAACCCCAATTTGAACCAGTAAAATGTATGAGTTTGCATCTGGGATGTTAATTTCATATATTGCGTAGCTCTGCAGTTTATTTCTGCAGAAGTAAAACCCAGGCTGCGTTGAAGTCAATAGGCATCTACCACCTGCTTCAGCATGGCCCAGATTTTAGTCTTATGATACGTGCTTGCACAGCAGAGGGAAACACACAAAAAAAGAGATCAATAGGATTTTTTTTCAGTTTTATACTCTTGGCTGAGCTGGTCAGAGCTTGGAGAGGGAGACTCTTTTTAGACGCTGTTAATTTTAAAATTTGGTCAGGAGGTCTAATTCGGTATGCTGCGGCTGTGGCTGCCGAGGGAGATCCTCTGTGACCCAGGGAGGCTCCAGCAACACAGGAAAAGTGTCTTCCTTCTGGGAGCAGCAGCTGCAAGGGCTCCTTCGGGCAGGGAAGAGCTCAGTACATACTGCCAAAAGAGAGAGAAAGGAGGCATTGCCAGCCCGGACCATTCACCCCGAGCATCTGAAGGCCAGGAGGTGGCAGGCTGTGGTGCTTTCCAAGCAGACTGAGGCCTGCTTCTCACATCCCAGATTTGGCACCAACTGCGTGTTCCTTGTGTCCATACTGATTAAGATCACTGAAGCAAACAGGGAGAAGAAACTCTCCTCTCCTCCCCGAAAACAGTCTCTGTAGTGCTAGGGTTAAGCAATGCAGAGAATCTGGATCCCATGTGCTTTCTTCTGGGAATTACCAGCACAGCTGCCTAAGTCTCATGCCTATTTGTGACTTCTCACCAACACGCAGCTACTGTAAATGATGTGGAAATACTCCTCCCCATGCAATTACAGCTCTTTTAATCACTGCGATACAAGTACTTCTACGCAGATGGCACCGGTATTACCCAGAACAGTCCCCACAAAAAGACAGCCATGAAAGCTGAGCCATTTACAAGTTTCGTCCAGAATTGGATGTGTTTTCCTCCTGGGACCTCTCACATCCACTTAGGAGTGCAGAACATATGTAGTTGTCCTAACCAGACTGTAGTACATCATGGAGCTTGTGATCCATGCACTGGTTGCCCTGAGCAGGCACAGGGATGCGCTGTGCTGTACTGTGCTGAATGTATTGCTTGGCCTTCAGGACTGTACTGTGCTGCACATATCCCTTAAACCTAAACTTAACTGGTTAATTGTAATGGAAAAGCCTGGAGGTCACACCTGGCAACAGTGTTGATGCCACCAGCATGTCCTTGTCTTTATCTTGAAAGGAAGCAGTATATTTTACTTCTAAGAAAGCCCTATAAAAACTTCTGAAGACCACAATGCTGGTGAATCTCAGCCCTGATGGGAAGCCTGTGCAGCGTGCCATGCCCCGGCCATAGATCAGTCTGATGCTGCATCAATCTCAGCGTTCCCAGTGTCAGAAGGGACACAAGACTTCATAACCTGCTGTCACCTTCAGTGCTGAACCAGCACCTCCTGGTGCAAAACAACATAGAGGAGTGATTTTGACATCCTCATTTTCTCCTTCTACTCAAATACTCCTGGGGGCACACCAGGGAAGCTAATTAGTGCTATTCAGCAGAAGCAAGCACAGGAAGATTTGACCCTAAACATTGCAAAACAGCTGAGCTTCCAAACTGTTTTCCCCCTTTACATCACATTTTCCATCTGATTCTTTGAAAACTCATGGGCTTATATCCAACCAGCCGATAATCCCACCCTGCACTTGGACAGCCAAAGTTGCTGGGTTAGGCACTCAGGCTCCTCATAGTTCACTGAGATGAGGTTTGATACCAAGACTTTTCAGAGAGTCAGATTGCAGGCTGCAGCTGGGAGAGCCATCTTCTTCTGAAAAATAGCCCACCGAACTTAGCAATGATACAGAAATACCAATAGGCCTTTGCTTGCTGAGGAGCACAGAAAGGATCCACTCCATTTGTTTAAGTTGTCACTTGCAATGTGGGAGAGAAATGGCTGTGAGCTCATAAGAAGAAAGGAAAAGTCAGAGAAAAATACATTAGCATATGCAAAATTGACAGCAGATATGTGCACAAAGCAAACTCATATCTTCCTTTGACTTCTTGGAAATCTGATATCACCCCTAGTTACAGGTCACTTTAGTCTGCTGCATTTAAAACTCTTCCTTTGTATTTGGAAAAGTTCTCTGTGTCCCCAGTTCAGAAAAGACCCTGAAATATCTTAGGATGAGAAATTCTTGATTCCTCAGCTGGGCAGCCGAAAGGTGGAAATTCAGGCACTTGTAAATGAGTGTCTGTGCCGTGCTATCCCTCCAGCCCCTGCAGGCTGTGATCTGGGGAGCTGGCAGGATACTGCAGCTGGCAGAGCTCCTGAGCATACAAGCGAGCGAGGCACACGCTGTCAGCTTCAGCACCTGCTAACTGGGAGCAGAGCTCGCCGCAGTGATGCAATACCCATCCCATCACTTGCAAAAATACTCGCATCTCTATCCATGATAAAGTTGAAGTCTTGGGTTTCCTTCAGTTGGTTTTCTGGTGACAGCTAATGCTGCTTATCATCCCTAGAAGTATCTCATGCCCTAAAAGTTCTCTGAACACAGCGGATGTGAACTGCAAGTTCTATGGTGCAAATGCACTGCGAATACCTTGCCGAAGACCTTATTAAAGAATATTTTCTGTGGTGAGAGAGGTACCAATTTGGAGAAATCTGCTTTGCCATAACAGGTTCCCAAAGGTGCTTTAAAGAAGAATCTAAGACTATTTCTTTAAAAATATAGAGTTTCTCTGTTACTGCCTGTTTTTCGCTTATGCTTTTTGCATGGAAGTGCCATGGCACAAACTGTAAGGAATCCTATTTTTGTTAAAAAAGATCCTGAGCAACAGTTAACACTTCACAGCAAATAGGCCCATACACCACTCCTGGCTATGAAAACAGCCACGAACAGCAAGCAGTTGGTCTTAGTTTATTGTTCTTCGATAGAGTGTGTCTTGGAACAAACTGCTATTCTTAAAGCAGGAGTTTCAGGAAGCTTGAAAGTCTTTAAAGCAGGCTTTTATGTTTTCCATGTTAAACACAGCACTGCGTTCCTGCCCAAAAAACTTGTTAGCACAGCTGAGAAAAAAATCTTGATAGAAAGGCATAAGCCATCAACTCTAAAAATGGGATCAGATCTAAGCATATGGAACTGAATTAGGAAAAAAAAAAAGCTTCCAAAAATATTTGCGAGAGACACTGACTTTCTGTTCTTACTCTTCCTTAAGGATTAATTTTTTCTTTCTTGTTTGTTTGCATGTCTTTCTTTCAGTAATTACTTTTTTCCTATCATTTGTCTGCTAAGCTCCATATTATTTAACATATTTTGCCCTTTTTATTCACCTAGTTTTTCTTCTTTTATTTCCATTTTCTCCTTGCATTTTTAAATGTCCTTAAGGCTCCTTGAGGCTTGATTCTTCCAGGTTGCTCACACTCTGAAATGGTAGACCTGACAGTTCAGCGTGACTGCGACCACCTTTCTCTGGGAGAAGATGGCTTTTCTTTTCCTATCCTCCCAACTTCCCCACAGATGCAGTCTGTAGTGGGTCTTTTCTTATTCCCCTGCAGAAGAGGAGCAAATCAGGGCTTTTTTTTTGAGAGAGAGAGAATGAGCTAACAGCTACTGCTTGTATTTCTTCAGATACCACTGCTTCTCCTCCAGTGATGAGCATCCCAGCAGGCCCAAGTCCTTCAGTCATTTCTTTTGTGGTCTCCACTCCCTGGTAAAGCTTCCCTTAATTCAGCACTGAGGGAAGAGACACTTCTGTTCACAGATGGTCAAGAGAAATAAACCAAACCACAATGGGATTAGAACTACTGCTTCTTACTTAATTATTTTAAGATTTGAGCAGTTGGTGCTGCAAGAAATCAGCCCATGAGCCCTTGCCTGTTGCTTTCCAAAAGGATTTCCGCTTGGGTGCTGAGCACAACAGCCCCATCCTCGAGCAGGAGTCCGAATTGTCAGGTTTCAGCGGAAAACAAGTACTTTCAAAAATCTACCTTCCGCCTCCTCGTAACTCGGTTTTGCAGAGGGAGGTGCAGAAACAAGTAGATGCTGAGTGGCTTCGTACTGCGCTATTGTGGAATGGCAACAGATGGCTCTTTTAGACTTTCTAATCTATCGATCTCTCTCGCCACATGCAGACACACATGAGAAACACCTGTAGGTTAACATCACTCCAAGTAACACAAGGCAAACGCATTTATGCATCGACTGCTGAACAGCGTGTGTTATGCAAGATGACACCACGCACATGCCTGAGAGAAGAGGTCAGAGCAAGAAACGTTTTGTAATTGAGACTTGTTTCAGTTGAAGTGGCAGCGCAGCGAGATCAGCAGAGCAGTGCTGTTGGACGCAGCTGCACAGAGAATGCTTGTGATCCCTCTGACTGGCCAGTGGGGCAAACTCCTATGGCACTGTTCACTCAGGGACAGGCACCGCATCTCGTGCAACATATAGAAAGAAGGATTTTGTGATGGCGACAATGCAACTCTTTGGTTATGATATTCTCTCCCTCTGTTCCCCCTCCGATCACAGACATAGGTATACTCCTTCTCCCCCACCTCGCCTTCTACTTAATTTCCCCACTAATATCATCCTGGAGACTTCCTATTCCTAGGGACATACATTCCGGGTCCAGAAGAAGTCTTAAAGCTGAAACATTGTTATGTCCAAGATTAAGACACTAAAGAGATGAAAAAAAAGAAAGTAACCAGTCCAAAAATCCTACGTAGGATCTCGAAGCAAACTTTCAGGTTAGTAGGAAACTGTGCAAAGGACCAGGATTTAATAACATTATTGTGGTAGGAAATGGATGGGAAAGGTTAAAAGTGGAAGAAAAGCTCAGGGCACAGGCCAGCAAAACCAGATCCTTATTTTAAATCCACTCCCATCTCAGGCATACTGAGCTATATGTCATTTAATATAGTGTCACCCAGCTGGACGCAAACTAACTCCAGACTGTGCTAGCATCCTGTTGCTAGCTGGTTACTTATCATTAAAGGCAAACAAAACACACGAACAGTATTTGCAATGCAATGCAGTCATGATCTATTAAATGAGGTAGGGTTCTGGGCTGTTCTGCTGGCTTTGCAGTTGTCACAGTGTTGTCACCCCTGACATGTCACTGTGCCTTTCGTAACATCCTCCCTGTCCCCGTGACTGTGTCTAGTTGCAGTCACTGAGCACTAAGGAAAAGGATGATCCAGGACTTTGTCTCACATCAGCTGTTTTCTATCTAGCATGATGTAGGCCTCCTCTTACTTCAGAGCTCCTGGTACTATGGGAGAAAATTGAACCAGAAATATTTATAGTTCTAAAAATCTCAAGACTGTAGGGGTGTCCCTGCTGGATTCAGAGCACTGGCATTTAGGCAGACTTAGCATGGGAATGAAACTGTCAGCATACTGACTGAAGAACTTGTTTTAGATCATCTCTGAAACTGAGGATCATAAAACTGACAAAGAGGGAGACCCGTGGTGTTAAAAATAGGATATTCATAGGTACTTTGAAGAGTTTAGACGTACATTTGAAAAGCCAAAAAAACCCCTAAACTCATGATTTCCCTCTTCATCTGTAATTCCTATTGTTTATGGAATGTTTTAATTTAGTTTTAAAATCTTGCTACCTTAGGAACATAGCTGAATCCAAAGTTAAACTCTGGAAACTTTACTAGCATCTCAATGCTTTCAAATCTCAGCGATTTCCAAATGAAATGCTTCATCTTTGTCACTATGTTTTTATTTTCCTGAAAGTGGGGCTGATTTTCTTTCCCTTGTGTGAGAGAGACCAGAAATTATCCCTGAGAGAAATATTCTTTTGTGGCTAAAAGTGTGGCCCAGAACTCTGGAAATCTGCATCTCTATTGTGCTCAACTACAGGTGATCTTTATGACATTGGGCAATTCATTTGACCTTTCCTTGGCTGATTTTCCCTTCTCTAAACTGAAGAAAATAATATTCCCATACTTCATAGAAGAGTTATGAGCATAAATTAATTCATATTTATGAGGTACTAAAGGGATTCTGATGAGTACCATAACAAGGCTGACTTACAAATAAAACCCTCTCTATGTTCTTTTTTTCCACGGATATAACTGTTTTTCTCTACTTCTTAAAGCAAGGACTTTTTTTTCAGAGCAATATTTTTCACTTGTGACACGTCTTGATTTTACCTCAGAACAATAAGTGCTTGTACATTGCAGTTGCAGCAATTAGTTTTATGCATGATATGCTATATATGAAACTTTCAGTGTCCTTTATAGCCAAACAGAACAGAATAGTTTCTTTTAAGGTTTATTTTTAAAGCCCGTGAAAGAGCATCAGACTTGCAGCTGACAAGGCTGAAGCATAGCACCTTTACACATAAAGCAGAGGGAGGATGGGAAGCAGAGAGAAGAGCATCACTTATAATTGCCATTCAGTCCTAGAGAGGGCTGACTCACGGGTGAGACAGCAAAATAGCATCCAGTATTTATACAGACTGCCTCCTTACTCCATCTGTAAAACAGAGGCTTGCAGGGTGTCACCCTAGCTATTTTCAAACTTTGGGTGACAACCAACAAATAAACAAACCAGGCTGAAGCTTCTCAGAAGAAAGCTGAGAAGGCTAATCTGTTCTTGACCTTTCACAGATGAACTTGAACCACTTAATTGGCATAAAAAATAGGAAATCTTGAGCAGAATCTATCACACAAATATTATTCCCTGGTGGTAATTTGGGCAATCGTCTACTTCTGCCCTACCTGAGGGGGGGGCTGCCCCTACAGGGAATAAGCAGTCTTGGGGTCCCTTCCTTCTCCAACTGACAAAACCTGTGCAGGGCTTGGGTTGATGCCATTTTCTCTGTGCCTCATCTCAGGGGTACAAAATGTCAGTCTCACCTGGGAGCTACTTCAGCAATTCCTTATGGAACACTGGCCACAGATTATGGTCAGTAAGATTTAAAAAACAGGGAGCAATATTGCCTGCTTATACTCAGTGCATTGCCATGGGATCTGACTACCACTGTCACATTGGGTCAGCAGAAAGGCTTGGGAAGTGTTGCAGGAATGCAAAAAGTTTATTCTGCTACAAAAAAAAAAAAAAAAAAAAAAAGAGCCAAAGAGAATTTTAACACCCGCTTTGCAAAGGAAATCATGTGCACGTGTTAAGTTTCTTTTGTTGACTGAACGTACTTATTTCTCTATGTATATTTATGATGACACCCAAGCATTATGTAGAAATAAGCTACGCAGTGCTGTTTCAAAATTCACACAGGAAATGAAAGCCTTCAAAATGTGCAGGGAAAGACATCTTTTGACTACTATATAAAGCAGCTTTAAAACAACTTGAGAAAAGAAAGCAATTCAAATTTTTTCCTGTGCTTGAGCAGTATTAGGAGTAATAGGGAGCTGTGTGACACCATTCAGACAAGAAAATCGTTTAAGTCAGCCGCTAGTGAGGGGAATTCAGTCAGCCCTCCCATTATCCTTCCCTCCGAATTTCATCCAGCTGGATAAGAAAGAGCCGTGGAAGAAGGAAGCATTTGAAGCCATATACTGCCACTTGCAGGTCAAACTAAGCCCATGTCAGCCACATAAGGCAAGGATAGAAGCACACAGATCTGTAGACATGTAATGCAGGGCTTCGGTGAGAGACTGGGTAGAGGCAATCCAGAATGATTTATTTGACATAATAAATGTCAAATGTCTCTCTTGAGAGAGAGACTGAGTTTGCACAAAGCTAGCTTTGCCACCAAGGAGGAAGTGCTTTAGCAGCAAACACATCTCCTAGAGTAACTGGGGTTGTGTACTGGGGTGACTGGCAGCATAGCAGGATGTCCTGGTATTCACAACACAGACACGAGAGCACGGAATTATCAGCACGTTGAGAAAATGCTCTTGGACAACAGAAACAGCCGACAAAACAGCATGTGGTCAGCTTGGGACTGC
The DNA here is from genome assembly GCF_964106895.1 of Numenius arquata. NCBI lineage: Eukaryota > Metazoa > Chordata > Aves > Charadriiformes > Scolopacidae > Numenius > Numenius arquata. Next base: position 28,257,265 of record NC_133580.1, on the reverse strand, counting down.
ACCAGGGTAAATCCTGGGCTTGGGGAAAGCCATACGTGCTTTTAAGCCATCTTGATCTTTCCTCAGGGCCTCTCAGGCTCTTGGTGCCAGTCCACGCTGCCTTGGGACAGGTCTATATTGCACTGCGAGCAGCGTTCCCTGCGGGGCAGCTCTGCTGGCTGGGGTTCGTGCCTCATTCCTCCCCTCTGCCAAGAGAGGAGCCCTCATAGATTTGGCCATTGTAGGTTTATGCTCTGAGCTACTTTTCTGTAAAATAGGCATCTGTGAGGCTACTCATGCTGGGGGCTTGCCCCTCACCCAGAGGAAAAGCAGCAGTTCACGCTGTGGAAGTCTCCTCCAGGCACCGCAAACAGAGGAAGCAAGGGAGGACCTGTATTCATGAGAAGCCAGTGGACCTGCCATCCCCAGCCCACCATTATGCCTGGAGCCTCAGAAGCAGGCAGAAGGGCCAGGAGGTGGCAGAGCCAGGGTGACACTAGTTCAGCATGGCCTACTTGGCAGGCTCCCCAAGCTGAGGTCCAGCAGAGTTTTGCCTCCGGCGGCACTTTGAAGCTGCTGTTGGCATTTGAGCAGCCCCGCGGGGCTCCTGCGCTCTCCTGGGCTTCAGAAACAAAACAGAGCCACGTTGGCCTCCGGGTCTCCATCGCAATGTATATTTGAAAGGTTTTCACAGACTCTGCTGTGTTTGGAGGAGGCAGGGAAAGAAGAAAACTCAATTTAACACATATGTAAGAGGTGGCCCTCATCTTGCAGCAGGGATGCATTCTTGCTGACATTTTAAATTAATAACTCGTCAACGGAGCCTGAATTACACTGTATACGCACAATTTGATCACAATAGCATCCCAACCATAATTTGGGGTGGTATAAAAATAGAAGTACTAATAAGTGGGAGCCTATAACAATATTAATCGCTTTCCAGGCAGCAGGGTGACCGCACACCGTACCCTTTCAGTGAGGGAAGACAACCCAGGATCTCTGCTCTGGCTCATACACTGCCCTACCCCGACCCACTCAGACAAAATGGGAAAGATAATTTTTTGATCCTGTTGAAAGGGTGACCAGACCTTCTTGCCTGCAGGTTTTGGGTGCAAGGCTAGCTTATTGCACTATAGGGAAGAAACAGTTGTGTCTACTGTTTCCATGAAGTATTTTGAACAGCTGAGAAGCTAGGCAGTTGAATAATGGTATTCACTGAATTACGCAGAAGTGAGAAAAAGGCCGTGGAATGAATTGGTATTGGTAACTAAACATGCTGCTTGATGTAAAACTTAATTGCTCCATTTTCGAGGTAGATTATACACATTTCACTCATTGACAGAGAGATAATAATCATTGAATTTAAGCTCAAAGTCACTACTCACTATTTTCAGATCCTTTCATTCTTGCAATTTTTGTAATTTAGGATTTTGTCTTAAGCATCCTAGAACAGTTATAAATTGTTTAGATTTGTATAGGATTCTCCCTGACAAATTTTTGCCGAAATTCGCTGATTTGGACAATGAGCTAGAATCCTGCAGAAAATGACTGAACTTAAATTATTTTTAAAAAGCAAATGTGCTACATGTACATGCATACAACATTCATTTGGGAGGGAACTCAAAGCATTGCGTACCTCCAAGTTTCTTCTGTTTGTTTATTATGACTGTAGTATAGTATTTATATTTCCAAGTATTTTGGCAAGCCAATATTAGCACATGTACAACAGCATCTTAGACAAAATAACACTGTATTAATATTCTAAATTTGGGCTCTTCATAATTTTCTACCATTAAGCTTTCTATAAAAAATATAAACTTCATCTCTATTGGAATAAATGTATTAAATTGCTTATAAAAAATTCTTTCAAGACCAGATGAAAAGGATATTTGAATTTAAAATTTTGTATGTTTTCCAGCTGGACCTTACTTATACTTCTATGTCAGTCAGCTCCTCAAAGGTGTAGACACCTGTCACTCCAGCAACTAATGGAGAGACAGGAGCACCCTTACCATCTTTCCCAAAAAGTGCTGTAAGTAGCCTGGCTGTTTGTAACCCTCTAGTTAAGAGGGACACAAGCAATATAAACAAACACATTTGTTCTGCACGCCACAAGGTTCCATTACTGAGCTTTGGCTGCTCTCAGATACCTCAGACCATGTCTGCTTCGATGCCACCGGCATCAGAGAACTGCACCTGATTTCTGTGACCAAAGGGTGTGGGAAAATTACAACATGGTCAATTAAACCTAACCTGAGCATACAAACCTGTAGCCTGAGCATAAATTTGCTTCCTGGAGCATGGCTGAGCAATTTAAGTCTCTAGAACCTGGACTTGCTGAAATTGCTTTCTACTTTCCTTGTCTTATAATTTAGCTTCTTCCCTTATCTTTTGTTTTGGGGTCTACATATCAGATGGCATTGATATTGGCCCTACTAATAAACCAAAAGAAAAACCTTCCAAGTTAAAAAAAAAAAAAAAAAAGTCAAGGATTTTGACAAGCTACAATGAAAAGCTATTGAGGAAATTTTAGGATAATAAGAAAAGCCCCGAAAACCTGGAATTCTTTTGTCAGGTCCTTAAGGTTGCTAACATAAATCAAGCAGAATCAAATCAGAGGAGGCTTACTTCTAAGGTTTCAGATAGCAGTTGCCACAGGTTTTTGAAAAATGTACTGTGTGCATCTAAGTCTGAGCCCTGTCCCATTTCATATGTGCACAGGTCACGCTTTCAGCTCCCCACCCCAACAGAGTCAATTGTTAACCTTCGTGGACACGTCAGGGGCCATGTGCAGAGATGATCATCATGCTTTCTACTCCTTTCATGCCATTCATTCTTCATCTCTAGCTTTCTATGCTGCATAGAAAATGGTATATGTAGATACTCTGCTTCAGTGGCCCAATATCCTGTGAACCAGAGAAGTCAGAGTTTCTTTTTGTGATGTTAAATTTCATAGGATTTTTGTGCCATCAGGGGACAGCCTGCTACTGTCTAAAGACTCTGAAGTAAATGTGCTCAGTACAAAGTGCTTCATTTGTTTGGCAGATTTTGGCAGAAGCCTTCTCTGAAGCCATAAGACACACTGCTGTAAAAGTAAGCGGAACCCCTAGTAAGCGGAACCCCTAGAAATACATTTTGATATTTCTTCATCCATGTTCAAGTCACAGCTGTCATGTAGCCTCCTTTGGAGGGTTATAGAAATACCTAGAGCCCCAGCTGATCCAGGTACTTGTCTGAGATGTGAAAGAGACAAGAACTTGGACCCAGGATTCCTCCATTGCAGGAAAAGCTTGGAGCTGTCAATCACATCTGGGGAGGAGAAGGTTTTGTAGAAGAAATGTCAGAGGGCTTACAGCAAAGTAGGAAATTAAAGTTGAAAGTTGGACACTTTGCAGAAAGACCAGAAAAAATTCCCACCCTATTGCAGGAGGCACTCTCCATGCTTTCATGTGCCCAATTTCTACTTTCATATCTTTTCCTCCCCCACAGAGATTGTCTCTGGCTTCAGCCCAAGACTACGACAACATTCCAGTTTATTAAACAGATGAGTAAAAGTTGAAATTCTTTTTTAAAAATGGGGAAAATGCAGAGGAGACCTAACACCAAGAAGTCTGAGTTTGAACTACAGAGGATAAAACCAAAACACTATATCCCTCTTCAAAATTTTTTTGAACTCAGGTTAAGACTTTAAAGGTTATGTTAATTTTCCAGCTTAAACACACATCCAAATTACGTACACCCTAGGCCACTGGCAGATACAGATGCAAACAGCACCTGTGTTAAGAAAACAAATTCGGTTCCAAAGGAAGATTTAAAAACATCAATAAAACAGGCTCCTAGTGTGAATATGCCCACAACTGAGAAATGCCTTAACCCTAGAGAAATGTTTCAGAGGTAATTCTTATGAATTATATGCAATTTCATGGGCACCATTTAAAGATTAAAATACAGTGGTGTAGTGTGCAAGTGAAAAGAGCACTTAAAAGCCCTATTACCCAAAACAGGAAGAAACAAATTTTGGGATTTTACACAGGTAACAGAAAGAACAGTTTAAGACAAATATAATATATTCTTGTATAGAAAAGAAGTAATGATTCACTTAGACTTTTAATGGTTAGAATGAGGTAGCTACATTTATTAAAGGAAAGAGTCGTGGAAGGAAGGAACTCAAAAAGTGTTTGGGGTCAAGAAGCAGCTTAAACTCTCTATGTATTTAATACAAAGACATTTTTCACAGTTCAGTTATTCACTTCTTGGATATTTTGACTTAATTGCTAATTTGAAGACCACTGTTATGGATGGGGAAAAATATTTAAGAGTATAATTTTAAATGATGGAGAAGTGAAATGATCAAGCATCTCGGTTTAGCATAGACATTGGGACAAAACAAAACCCTAGATGTAACCAATAATGTTTTTCTTAAGTAGCTTAACACCAAAGAAGTATTTCTGATTCTATCACACTTCCTGTATTAATAGAGGCAACTGTATTTGACCCATCCAGTTAAAGTTCTCATATAAATGTTTCAAGGCAATGAGTAGAGCAAGAAGTCTGGGATTATACAGGGTCATCAGTTCAGAAGGATGCAGTGCTGGTTTTATTTCAAGTCTAATAGATACCGATGCATTACTCAGCACCCCAACTCCTGCTAACAGGAATGTGAAGTTCAGTTGTACGACAAGAAAACCTTTCTAATTCAAGGGACAAGTCTGGAATTTTATCAAGTACAACTGGAAGTTGACAAAGACTAAGAGAACCGAACATATTTCAAAACACTAGTCTTTTCTAAGCCAGACCCATGTTGCCTTGGAACCTGAAACCTGATATTTGAAAGTTTGCCTCTTCAGGCTAATTCTTGTAATTCAATTTCTTTTTGCAATGCAGAAGACTGTTACGGAGTGCATCATTTTCCTTTTCATCCAGCAGGACGAAAAGAAGACTGAGTTGCAGCCAGTGCTCCACTCTTTGGACTGACAGGGAGACAAGTCCTCTGATTTCTTCGCCTATGCAGTTAACACAAGAGCACAGGCCAAAGATGCTGAACAGCTCTGCACGAAACCAGCTGAGAGCTAGCGTGGCCAGCTCCAACCCAGACATACCAAATCCATCTGGACTCGTTGTGACTTCTGAAGAGCCCTTTGGGTATAGCTCCATCATATTCCCCCAGTTTTGAAGTTATGGTCCCTCAAAGCCAGCTCTGGACCTGTGCTGCTTCATTTGATCCCTATTAAGACTAAGCTAATAAACGTAGCTGGACCTGAGCTGCTTTGCACAGAGTCTCACTGCAGGTTTGCATCCAGTTTATCAGTCAGGGGTTTAAGAGAAGCAATGGAGAGCTGAATTTCCTGGTGCTAAATCCTGTCAGGCACTCAGCACCTCCTCTCTCAGACACTGTTTTTGAGGCACCACATCTTCAGCCCTTTAAAGAACAGGACAATGTCCCATTTATTTTGTTCTTCTAGTTTTAAATCCTGTATTAATGCTGTACTTGTTACTTGGCCAGCCAAATGAGACTGTGACTATTATAAGTCAACGGCTCAGAAGCCTGGGGTTTAATACTTCATATAAATTCTGGCACCACTCAATTTCCTCAACAACATGTTCTCACAGTTGACTGAAATTCCAGGGGGGGAAAAGTGTATCCATATATTAATGGGGTATGGGAAATGCCAGCTCTGCCTCTGACAAAGTTTCTTTAACCAGATGTATAATTTTTCTCATTAGCATACTGAAGAGGTATGCATTTTATGTTACAGATGCAAATGTAACATTTGTACAGATCAGTAAATACTTCTCCACTGCAATGTAAACAGACTTGACGGTTTGAATCTGCCACAAATTTCAGTGATAATTTTATGCAAATGCCATACAATACCAAAAGAAAGCAGTTTCTTAAATATTCATGTGGGAATACTTATGTTAGAATTATTACAGCAAGATACATAAGGTTCAAAGTATACTGACCATAAAATGTCCATGACCTCTCTATTCTGCATGAGCAGTAAGGGAAAACTCAGTGAGATCCTCTATAGTTGTGGCCACAATAATTATTACAAATCATTCTTCTTAATCTGCCTCCAGGGGTATGGCTTGTGTAGCCCATCCACAAGAGCTCCAATAGCTAAGTATGTATGGCCATGGAGACTGCCAGCATGTGTCACTACATTACTGCCACTGTATGCCATGTAGGGTTGCTTAAGCACATGCTTTCTTTCATAATATGAAGGAAAACATATTACCTGTGTTAACAGCATCTTGCTTTTTCTGGGCCTTTTAGAGTTCTCAGGTAAATTCTCATCTCATTTCTATGGCTGCAGATTAACAGCGCTTGTCTTCAAGGGCATTTTCTATCTAAAGGCCAGTTCACTATGGAGGATGACAAACTCCACAGTCCAAGTGTTAGATACGGAACATTTCTTTTATTGTAACAGTAGACCTTTTAGACTAACCAGGTGTAGGTTGGTATTGGGCACAGCATGAACCATTTTTGCCTCTGCACCATTGGGAAACCCAGTGTCAGACCATCTTCAACTGGCAATATCTGGGGATACACAAGGATTCCACTCAGCCCCTTGTGACAAGGGATCCTTGACCGAATTAAGAATTCTTGGCATTTCAACAATTTAAAAAAAAAAAAAAAAAGATTCTGGAATGGTCACATTTTTTGTTTTGAGGATGTCCTGTCTCCAAGTAATAGAGTATTCCCCATGTCACAACAAGAAATCAAACACATGAACAGAGCCACCTCCACTATCCTGAGACGGTATGATATCCTGATCCATCTCCACTATCCTGATGAACCCCTTTCTTCTCAAATAACTGAACTGGGTCATCGTTATTAGCAAGAATGAGAAAAATTATGGATCCTGCCCCCAGCCTGAAGGTTAAGAGAACTCGTTAGGAATACACCAAAGTTAGCTGGCCTATGACTAACGCCCACTGAAGTTTTCTGATTAGGAGTGTTTTAGAAAAGGCCTGTTTGTAAAATTTGTTGCAAGAATGGAATGTTTGAATCTTTTAAAAGCCTTATTAGATTTAAGTAAAATCTTTTCATTTACGGGCCAGAGATTAAAAGATATAATGTGAAAGATCTCACTAAGATAAAAATTCATTGGAATCACAAAAGAAGATGAAACAAGGTAAAAAAGGAGGGATGAGATTAAAATAGTCCCTTCATCCCAGTTTGGGAGAATTTACAGAGACTTAAAGATAAAACACCATGTGTTTTCCAGACACATCTTTGTTCCAGTCCTGTGAGGAGATGCTAAGGCAATATTAGATCTTGCTTCCCAGCACCTCTTTCCAAATACACGACAAGAAGAAAATTCCTTACATTGCATCTCAATTTAAGACTAGAGACATGAGGAAAAGAACTAAGTCTTTAAATGGCTTTAAATTTCTCCTCTTTGTAGGAGAAATATGCAAGTTTCAGACATACAAAGCTCCCTCATTGAAGTAGCTTTCATACTTGTGATACAGACCTCTCTGAATAAGGGTTTCTTGACTCTCTCTTAAAGTCAATGTGACTGTTGTCACCGAATTTTTGGCAATCTCGGGGGGGGGGGGGGGAAATCAGTGACTGTATGCCATTAGTTGTTGGTTCCTCCTCAGTGTCTAGAGGATCTGGTTCTTTCCTAGCAAGGTCACAGTGCTGCTTGCTTCAATGAGATCCCACTATGAGTCCATTACATCTGGGATACCTACTAAAGATGTGGAAGCTGAGCAACCTCTAATAACCCTTTTGAAGATAAAGAGAATGTTTTTCACCGAGGTCCCTGGAAACACAAACAAGAATATTTACCTGTAATTTGTTCTTTGACCCCCTCATACCAGTATGATTAGGATTCCAGCTTTTTAAATTAACCCACAACTGGCAATAAGAAGCTTTGCTGCCGCACCAGGCCATTACCACAAGGAAGTGGCTGTATACCATGAGTGATGTGAACCCAGCTTGTGTGAGACCTTAGACTGCAAATTTAGAGATCAGGAAGAAGAAAGTGAATTGACAAAGAAATAGACCCTTGCCACGGAATACTTCCTGCAAACCTCCATTTTTATCTAAACTGGTCTTCACCAGGGAAAGTTGATTAAAGGTTGTCACACTAGGGGAAGAGTAAAAAAAAAAAAAAAAAAAATCACATAGGTGGTAGGTATAATCTTTACTGCACTAATCCTGTTAATGATTATCTCCCTGAGAACTGATGTCAGCAGCAAATTACAGAACAGATTAGATCTCTGACGATACTGATGAATTTCCCATCTGATCTCACCATTCCTTCTATATTTCTCAGCATTACAATAGAAAAGGCTATTCCTGAACTGAACTTCCTGAACTTACGTTGAAATTTTTATGGCCACCTTTAAGTTTTGTAAGACTAACCTGTATTAGCAATAATACTGATCTTTAACACGTGGATATCTAAGGAGCAGGACATACTCTGACTAAGTAAACATTATGCATCCTTTAAGCCTAGACTACATCTCTTTAAAGTATCAAAGAAGTAAATGGACTTTTCCAATATAGATCTGCACTATATATTACTTAGTACATATATATTTTATATCTGTACTATGTATTACTTAGTACAGAAAAAATTATTTGATGCTATGGGCATATATCTCGCTTTGCATCATGTAGGAAATATCCTTCTGCATCTGAAAATACCTCTGTATTCATTGTTCTGGAAGACCTAAAGAATCCAAAAATAAGCATCAGAGCTATAGTGTGGCAACAACTGTACCAACTCAAACCTCTGCCTTCAGAAGATACTCTAGCTAGCCTTGCATTTGGATTCAGAGTCAATGCATCCCTCAGCTAGTCGATGGCATAGGAGAGAGGGCAGTGTTCAAGAAGAACATAAAATGCAGACAGGGACAATGGAGCTCTGATCTCTCAAAGGACGCTCCTTTCATATTTCCAAAGGAGCATATTCAATGCTAGTCCACAGCAATACTAATAATCAGCAACTATCAGCTCTGTTACCAGGAAGCAAACAGCCCCAATACCTCTCTGGCATTCACCACCACTCAGAGGTCTCCCCTTTGAACAGCCACCCACACTGGCAAGGAGTCTGCCCCAGCCCTGTATCAGCCACATGAGCAAACAGTACTCAGTGCTCATCTTCTGCCCCAAACCCAGATTGCCAGCTGCAGCACGTGAAACCGTATCATCCTACCACAGTTGAGTCCTTCTCCAGCTGAAGGAGAGCTGGCCACTGAAAGAAAAGGGAAGATTTCTTGCCATTCAGCTGCATCACACTACGACACTTTGGAAATGAGAACAGCAAGGCACTGCCATTAAATGAGTAATTAAGAATGTAAATAATAGAGAATATCATATCAAAATGGATATAAATACACAGATATCTACCTAGGAACTTCCTATTTCAAAATCCAAGAGTTAAAACGTGAGGGTTATGCAGAGCTAAGATAATAATTCCTTAGATATGGATCAGGAAGTACAGTGTTGCAATAATTTTCCCCAGAACTAAGGTACAATTGTAATATCCCAGCACAATTGCAAGGTAGCTGAGCACCAGTAACAGTTATCAAGTCTTTTCTGTCAAATACATCACAAAGAGAGGACCTGGTAATAAGTTAGCAGGGAGTTTAAAAGAAGAAAAATGCTCTTATTCACCCAGAAACTCATGTGTGCAACCATGGAATAAATAGCATTTTCCTTGCTCAAACTAGCTTGTATACACAATGCAATTAACTACATGTACTTGCTATCAAAAAGTGGTATAGAAATAGCAATATCTTAACGAATGTCTGTCACATCAGCCTGATTACTGGTATTCGAGCTGCAAATCTACAACACGGCAAAGCATCACATTACTTATAGTCACACTTGGAGGTTCCAGTCCAGTTTCTCCATGTTTGCCCATCTGACAGATTTCCATGGAAACTTCAGACATCGTTGAAGCCCTGAAAGGTTGAGATGTTCCGCAGTTTGTCCAAGCTCAAGGGAGATCTACAACTAAGCAGCTCACATAACTAAGGTCTTTTGTGGGTTCATCCATCACTTAAGCCTTAAGAATGCACAATGTTTTCTGTAACTGTCTGATTTTCCCAGTTGCTGAGACTTTCCCGTAAGTTCAGCAACAGAGGTTATCAATTAAATGTTAAGGTGCATAGGGCTGATAGTCTAAATCTTGAGGCCACCAAGATGTTACCATTTATTAGTTAAAGATAAAGCTTACTTGTTATTTTGAATATAGATGTGCCTAATGTAGTGGTGCTGTAAAAGATCTGTCACTGTAGTATCTAACAGACTAAGATGGCAGTCATTAAGTTTGCATGGTTATGTATTACAACGTTGAACTCAGTAACCTGTAACATGCTTTCAGGGAAAGCAGAGCAAGCTTGAGGTATATTAGGATGTAAGAGCTGCTGCTTCAGGAGGGGACATGGTAAATAGAACTTTCTGTTGGAGGCAGATGAGGGTGCCCTTGATCCCTAGCATTAAATCAGACCAGTTTCAGTGAAGAACATATATGTCTTCTTTTGAAATCAAGTATTTGCGTTAACTTCTGTTCTCTGTGACAGTTCTGCACTTCAAGAGGAACTTCAGGCTTAGTGTTTACAACAGTCTTCCATTTACTTGTTATCTCAAGTGGTGTAAAAGTGACAGGACCTGCCCCATCTTTACTCTGCAGTCATAAGACTGAGAAAATGCTCACGTATTAATGTCTGTGAAGTAATCATGCGCACATCATGTGCCTTCTGATCAAAAATAATTGGCATTGGTAGATTTTACGGCACATAAGGCACTTATCTATTTTGCAGGGCTGCTGTGCTTTAGAAGAAATGGAATTAGTCTCAGGGAAGATCATTAAAATCTTGCAATCAGATAACTAATTAAATGGAAGCTCAGTTTGCTTTCCTGCAAACACCTTCAAGGTTAGAATGAGAAGGCAGCACAGGTAAAAAATTAGGGCTTCTGTCCACACTGTAAGAAAATGACTTTGCCTCCAGGAACAACAGGTATCTCCTGATACCAACACTTTCAGAATAACAAATCCTGCTCTCACTGATGTGACAGAACCCCAGTGTTGTTATAGCTTTTTGCTCAGAAGCCCTAAAACCAAAGCAGAGCATCAGCATTTGACTTCCAATGCATCACTGCCCTTTCAGTAGAAGAGGAACAGGGACTGAAACAACAGCCTTGGTTACAGACTTAACAAAACTGCGTTTGATTATTGAGCTTATAAAAATAGTTCTGATGAGAAAAAATAAAAAGCGGGAAAGAAGAGAGAATGAGCACTAACAACTTTAATAGAAGGGACTGTATAAACATTTTCTGCACAGATCGAGTATAACCCAAAAAACTCTTTGGAAGTTCAGAGTCCAGTAATGGAACAAGGGAAAATTTTGTGACATGAATAATAAAAAGGGAAGAAAGAGTCTGAAGAATGCAAAAAGTCAAGGAAGCCTAGCGTCCTTGGAAACCAGCTATTGCATTTACTTAATTTCTAGTAGTGGGTTGACGTGAGCAGCTAGGCTCCTTTGGAAGAGCTATCTAACAATGGAAAACACGTCCAATCTTTTTGTTATGATTAGAGCTGACCTAGCTTGTATTCACGCTCACTGTAAGCACTAGTTATGCTGGTCCTTTCTGTCTACTAAGTAGCAGACAGATATCAAAGGCCAAGCTATGTGGCTGCCAAAGGCTGCCACATGAGCGAGCAATTGAGGAGGCATAGGAAGACTCTTCCCTCCCTTGCTGCTTCTGTTCCAACGGCCGTTTAGCTAATCCCAGCACTGGACTCTAGGAAGAACCAGTCCTACATCTAAGGTGGAAACGAAGCACCCAATTCAACTCTTAGGCAGACAGCAGAGGCCAAATAAGTACCCTTTAGAACATGCAGGGTCTGTTCTTTGCCTCCTCCTCCTGCAGCTGTTGCATTTGGGTTTCAGAAACACAGCCCCCGCAGAGCTCCTTTGAAAGGAACGATCTATGCAGCCCTTGCTTCCTGCAGGTACCAAGAGCTGGACAATTCCCTCCTCTCCAGGCCATGTTGCTAAATCAAGCGTGTGCCATATAGATCCCCTGTGTGTCCCACACATGGAATTTAGCAGGCATATGGTCCTACTGCATCTGTGCACAGTTTCTTCCTGTGGCCCTGAAGTCTTAACACACCCTAGAGCTTTAAAAGTCTTTTATTCCCCAGAACAGATTCCCCAGTCACTACTTATGTAGTACACTCACAGAAGCTCTGTGGTGCCTGTGTCTTCTACATTCTCACAACTTCCAAGGCTCCCTGATGAGGCATACCCTGTGAGCAGCTATTCTTTCAACCTATCTAGCAACTCCTGCAGCCCAAGAGAAATTGCAATGTGCATCCACGCTCTCTTTGAACTCCATTGATAGTCCTGATTTCTCAACTGTTGTACCCAACTCTTTCTACTTACCCTGCTGTATCAAAGCAAAAGCGCACTTTGTGGTTATTTCTAGACCTTCAGAGATCACAAGGCTACAAAGAAGGAATCCTGAATTTTTATTCCCACTGTGACATATCTCTCCTGGCTGCATTGTTGTGCCACACAGGTGGATAATCAAGGTAGTTCATTTGAAACAGGAACAATACAGCATATTAGGTAGGTGACTGCCTACGAGCTCATTCAGAACTGGCTTGAGTGTCCCTATGCAGCTCTGTGTAGTGCTATATAGTCCAACCCACCACAAACTGTCACTAAAGTGAGAATGCCAAGTACCCGATTCACTGTGTCATTACAGAGTTAAATCTTTTTGTAATGCTATTCCACATATACAATAGCTATGCAGAAATTGCTATAACTATCATACAATTTTCAAATAGGTATTGAAGTAATTTGTTCATCATGCTTTTCACTAACCTTGCTTTTTCTTATCTCTGGTGCGTGTTTCATCTGTAATTTAGATGTTGGCAAGTGCTGCCTGGCTAAAGGTACTATGAATCTCTTAAAGGAATCTCCTGCTAAGCATTTTCCTATTTGCTGCTAAACAAGCAACTTCACTTTTTCCTTCCTTGTTTTGGAGTCATTGCTGCTGATCATGCTAATCAACACTTTGGCAAAGCTTTCCTTTTTATTCTTCATCAAATAAAGTCCTCATCAAAGTCATTGTTCAAGATCTCTTGACACTGTTAGTAACACTGAATCTTGCCCCCACTCCCCTGCCCTGACACACACTAGCTATTTCAATGCTTTGCAAGAAACGAAAGCCATTTTTGCACCTCTGTGGCAGGCCCTCAGTGCAGTAACAGGCCTTTATGGCCCTGACCAACCTCACCTGGGACCCGCATCCCTACACATTGGGGCCCTATTTAGGATCAGGCTAGGCTTTTACTCCCTTCTGCAAGCTTTGTCTCAGCCTGTACCTGGCCAAGCACTCACACTGTGGACTGACTTCCAAACTAGCTTCCAGCCCTGCCTCATCAGTGTAGGCAAACATGTGGTGCCTTGTCAAAAATCTTACTTTTAAAGGGGACAACTTTCCTCAAGGGATGATGAGTGCTATGACCAGGAAGTCTGTGGCTTTCCTTTTGAGGAAAGACAGCTTCTTCCCTGACACCAAAGTAGACTACTCTGAAGTCCAAAATAGAAGCCAAGGAAATAATTTGGGATTGAGGACAGACTACCAGTTCTGAAACATGCCAAATATCTGTCTTGCAGCCATGCAAAGTTTTGCAAACCTTCTATTGGAGATAGATCAGGGAGGGAGAATTTCAATCTTAAATCTCAGATGCTTCCAGATTGAAGGAATACTTTCAGTGAACAGTCAAATTCCAAGGCTAGGCTCTTATGTTCTGTTTTATTGTACAATATAACATTTTATTGTTTTGTCTTCAGTTAACACTACTTAAGAATTTGCAGCTGTCATTGGTTTGCTTAAGTACCTTGCATAAAAATATCTAAAGTCAGCAGAAGCCTTCATGTACAGAGCTGTAAGCTACCAGTAATGGGTGCAACATCTCATGGTGCTGCCACACACACGCTGTGGAAAGAAGTATTAATTCAAAAGTCACATTGTTGTACCAATTTCACAAGCAGATCCTCTGTTTATAATGTTAATGGGAGCTCTTGTACACTTCTGTCTGACAGAAAGTTAGGCAGTGAAGGGGATGGACAGAAGTTAAATACTAATTCAGAAACTTTCTGGTCATGGAAACTGAAGACCTGTAACATCTGTCTTGTAAATATTTCTTTAATAACTGTCAACATACTTATTGTAAACTGATTTCTTCTTTTTGCACTGAAATTTCCAGAATATGAAAAGTAAGCACTGTAGTAATCATCATTAGCGTAACTGTAGGAAAAAATGGGATGTCAAGTAACTTCATTATTTCATTAAAGCAGTGCAAGACAAGGGTCTCATGTTGCTCCTATGAAATGCACATTGCCTTTGTTCACAGCATTCTTTCCTCCTGTTCATTACTCAAATTATACTCTCCTTCAACATCGTATCAGTTGGTCAATGTGAATATGAATCTTTCTTCATTCGACATCCTTCTACCCCCAGTAAAAATTAAATCTACTTACAATATTTGTGATTTGCTAACCCAGAGTACCAGCATGCTTTGCCAGCTTGGAGCCCAGCATTTCACAGCAGGGCAAGCTCTACTACCTGCTGCATAGTCTGATATGAAAAGCCTGCAGGCTTTTCCTGTTAACTCTTCCCTAAAGAATATGTTTTATCATTTCACTGTACGCCATGCAGGAACTGCCACTAAACATAGTACTTTAGACCTGTGCATGGAAAAAGGCTTCTAAGCATCTCCATTAAACACCTCTTTTTCCCTCCTGAAAGCTCTTTGAAAGAAACATTAACATTGCCTACTGGAAAATACCAAGAAAGACGAAATTAAGACCTTGACAAGAAGTACTATACAGGTGTATTGTTGACCAGGACTCAAAGATTGAACAAAGACAGTCATGGCATAACAGTTGAGGAGATGACAGAGCAACTGACACGAACATACCTCTCACCACTTTGGAAAAATGACCACAACAGGAATAGTGTCAGAAAAGCATGACCTGAGGCCTCACAGTCATACTCTAGGAAGTATAGCACTTCTTTTGGATGGCACCAGAATAAGTATGAAGGATCTGAACAACTAAACTTTTGGGTGCCTGTATATTGTCTTGCAAGTCAACCCTGTGTAGGTCAGCACTTTGAGTGTTTTAATAGAGTACATTCCTTTTTCATTCCAGAGAAGTAAATTGCAGCTATCAAGCACAAGCAATGGTGCAGTTTAAGTTACGTAGTAATGAAATGGTGGAGTCTGGCTCAAAAACCAGCTAGGTTGTAAAAAGAAGTAGCACAGTTCAAGTGCACCTTAAGTATTAACAATGTTAAACATCTAACTTCAGAACGGGATGGCACAGAAACATTAGCATTCTGCTGTTTCCATGAGTAGAAGCAGGTTACATAGATGCAGTAAGGTTCTGCCCTTTTAGCCTGTTGGTTTCTTTTAACAAAAACAATCACTGAAGGATGCACCTAAAGCACAGAAGTTAAGTCATGTGCTGGGTAATTTCCCAAACAGCATTTGAAACTTGGGGCCTTGTTCACACAGCTTGGAGATTATTTAGCTAAAAGTCACTTTTAAAAATCTTTCTGTGGTAACAAACATTCATATCAGCGTATTTTTTTTGTTCCACTTTACATATGTGAGAACACTAATGCTATTTCTGTATAATTTGACAACCATTAAAGCTGCTTCTGATGAAAGAATAAAGTCCAGCAACATGTAATAAGACAGAAACATTTCCAGCATTTCATAACATACTGGTGAATCCTGAGTAAACTATTACCCTGTTTAACTAGAAGATTAATTGCAGTACTACAATACAGGAATCCCTCTGAAAATGAATATCCAGCTTCTATTTGAGCAACATGATGCTCTTAGAGCCAACAGCTGTGGCTACCTATACTCAAAATACTGCAAATCTATCAGCACAAGTCTAAAACAAGACAGTACCTTGACACCATTTGCCTAATCAGGCATACTGATTCAGGTTCACTCGCTGCCACCTTCATACAGCTGCAAAAAGTCATCTATTTTGTACTTCTGGGCATTGAAGAGGAGTGTTAAATCCAGATGTTTTCAGGGCAGCATGCAAGGGAGGGAGCACAGCCCAGCTCTTCCACTCTAGCCTGAGCAGCTAACCACCAGGGAAGCGGATTATCTTCACAGAGAAGCTAATGTGAAGAAAAAAAAACAATACTAAATCAGGAGGAAATAATTTTATTCTCCACACCTGTTCCTCATTGGTATGTGAGTGAAACATCTGTTCCTATTTATAAATGAGCGATGAAGTTGCCACAGAGTAAGACAATGGAAGCTTGTCCTCATGAGAATAGCAGAAGTACCTTTTCAAGATAGGCAGCTTGGGAAAGCTGCATGGGTTTCCGCTTGCTAGTAAGCTGGAAGTAAATCATAATCTGATACAAAAATCCCTCAGAGGCACATTTCTATTGCTGCCAGGTCACTTAGCTCACAACTTTTGGAATTTGGTTATCTAAAGTATGTAAATAATCACACAGTTTTGGGGGCAGGCATAAACACAGGTCAGGTCCTGGCTGCTGTTTTGTCGACGGGAGATGGACACGAGAGGCTGCACTTTAGCACAAGGGAACTGAATCTGAAGTGTTAAACGTCTGTCATTGAGTCACAAAGGTGCCAAATATAAACCAACCAGAACCAACCAAGTTGCCTCCTCAACTTCCCATCCAGGGAAATATTTTTACATATATCCATCTTCCATAGCAGATATACAGAAATCTGTCATCCGGCCTCACCTTAGAAAGCAGGTTCCTTTAGCCTCCACCTTCTTTGACCACTCTCTTCCCAGCCCTTTTATTTAGAGCAATTGAGGCCGTTTCCTCTGCTCCCTGTTCATTGCCTGGCTTCACCCCTCGCTTTCTGGGTGAGGTCGTAAATCCCAACAGATCAAGGGATTTGGAATTGTATTTAAGAGACTAGTTCGTGCTGTTCCCAGGGGGGAGGTGGCTTTAGTGATTTGCTGCATAAAAGCACTTTCTTTCCCTTGTTACAATGATTTCTGACACTCCTAAAGCAAACGTGTGCTGGAAAACATCCAAGGAACTGAACTTTAGAATTCTCTCCTGGCAAAAGGCATTGATGGGTAATGATCTTTACTGACCCAAAAAGAGGAACGCAAAGGCTTTGAGGAGACACTGTATTTAGTGTTGCTGAAATGAATTAGAGACAGTAGAAATGATGGTCTGCCTGAACTGAGCTAGTTCCCAAGGATTTGGTTAGCAGACAGTATGGACAGACCCTTGCTGGGACAGAGGGCATCCCACTCGGCTACTCAGAGGGGCTGTGATACAGGGCTGAATGTGGGTTCAGCAGCACCCAGGAGAATCACTCTAATCCCTGCTAGGCTGGGTGCTCTGGCCTGGGTGAGGCTGCGGAATTACTGCTGAATTTTATTTCCCGGTGGAATGACACAGCCAGATATCAGAGTCCGCCTCTGAGCCCTGTACTTAAAGTCATCAGATAAAAGGCACTAATAGGCCATAGAGAGTTTGCTTGGACACAGCTGCTGGTCACATGCATAACGTGAAGCAACATAAAAACTCTCCTCTCTGCAGGACTTTTTCAGTATATTGCAGGAGACAAAATGTCCTGAGTCTCGCTGTACTGCAGGGAAGGGTCTGGCATGATGCGAGTGCAGACACCCAGCTCAGTGTGGTGATGGCAATAATCCAGATGATCAGACAAGCATAACCAGAACTCATCTTTTTGTTAAAATGAGGCTGTATTTCTGCCTACAAGTCTATATATAGTCTGGGTTATAACACTGTTTTTGATAGGATTCCAGGAGCGCAGAGCTGCAGCATGTAATACATATAAGTTTTCAGGATAACCTTGGAAAGCAGGTGCTGAGTTGTTGGGTCTTTTTACTACTTATCTTCTTTCTTCCTTTTCCTTCACAAAAAATGTTAAATTAAATTACAGTTTGGGTCATTTTTCAATTTACTGAATTTTTCTGAAGATTCAGAGTTAAATTGGATGCTTAAGTTCACCAGGAAGCGCTTGAAAAACTGGGCCACTTGTTTAAATGCTTCATGTGAATCTGGGAGTCTCAGCAGAGTGTGTGCCAAAATATTGCCACAGGACAAGGAACAGCTTGTGCAGCATGTTAAACTGCAGTGAGTTTGCATGAAGGCAAGGCTATGAACTCTGCTTTCTCTACAGCACTAAATGTGCAGCTACCTCTTAGAGGAACATAAGGGTTAAGAAAACTAAACCCCACCTTGGCAAAGCAGAAAAAGCCTTTTCTATTTCTCTGTCTGGAACATTTAGAGGTTTTTACCTGGTATTGTTAAAACAGCACTGTTAAAATGTTCCATGTAGTCAGAAGCATTCCTTTGTAATCTGGGCAAATTATCCCCAGAATATCAGCAATTCAGGTATCTGTCCTGGTCTGGGATAATGGACAATAAGAATATTAAGCAGAAAGGACTAGGGGGAGGAAATAGGTTTCAGCGTCCTTTTACATCAACAACTTTGTAGTAGACTACAAAGCAGTTTTGAGCCTCTCTATAACTTGTGATTAGTTTTAGCTCCTCTTCCAATTTTTCCCCTCCTACTGGCCATGTCTGAAGATTTGAACATCTCTGTCAATAATAGAAATATTGCAGATAAAAGGAAGAGGGTGGCATAGCTTCTGGAAAAAAATTGCCGACCCTCCAACCGGAGTAGGCAGACTCAGATCTTGCACAGAGACGCCCTTATGTCATAGTCAACTTGACGCACACGTTTTTATACAAACTTAAGGAAATTATTAAAGTTCTGTCTCTGAGAGAGCTTTTTGTTGCTTTGTATCACTGTAGTAGTGTACCTCAAAAAAGTTATTTCTATTCTAAAAATCTCATGGAACTTAAAGGTGTGAGGGGAAGTTAAATAGATTGCACCTTGCTTTAACCATAAGTATATATTCAGAAACAACTTTCTTTTCTTGGAAAAGTAAGGTATGATCATTGTAAAACTACGCTGAACAGTTTGTCCTTTGACTTTTTAATCTTTAGACCGACTCAGTTGAAAAACACCGTTGATTGCACCATAGATACAAGTTCTGATAATTCAGCTGGAGATTGCTTTGTCTGAGAGTCCAGTAAGTGCTGGATAAGTCCAATAAAATTCTCAGCTGAGCACATATTTTTATGGAATTATTTAATTTAAAAGAACTTCATTTAAAGTCCTATGTCATTATGAGAAGCAAGCCAACAGAATGAGAACCTGTCATGTAATATGAATTAAATGCAATATGAATTATATACGTTGGATTGCAAATAATCAAGATGAATAGCACATACATACCTACCTGTAATGTAGGTATGCAATTGTCCTATCACTTCATTTCATTCTCCCTTTACAGTCTTTAGTTGCCTTCTTTTTTCTCATGTCTAATACCAGAGATGTGCTCTCTGGGCAAGGACCAAGCCTTTACTCCATCTAAAACCATTAGGCTGCTTTTGAATGTAAGTATATAAATAGAAAAAAGTTCTTTAAGGAAGAAGCATCAAACATCCTACATCTAAACACTCCCCTCAGATGTAGTAATAAACATAGGACTGCACTTCTCTGCTCTACTTCTTGGTCTCTCTGCGGTGAATGGAAATGTTATTATTGACTTCAGAAGGAACCAGAAATAGCCTGAAAACAGCATATACAAGTAGTAGGAATTGTTTCTAAGAGACATTAGAACAGAGGCTGAAAAGTAGTCTTTTTTATTCATTTTAATTTTTATTAGGTTTGTTGTTACTTTTTGTGGCTTCTATTGCCAGAAGTTCTCAGAAGTTCTTTCTAGTAAAGGAGGATTCCTGCTAAGGCCTATCAATGGGGTTTGAGGAAAAGAAAAAAGTGAATTAAAATGAGAAGGGAAAGAGGCTCTGCAGGACATACCTGGCTGTACAACAATATCCCATCCTGTAGCTTATTCCATAAAACATCAGTGTTTAAACTTCTTCAGGCACAGCAGAGGCAGCGATCCTACAAATTTAAAAGTAAATTGGTGAGTAAGGTCCAATCTCATTTGGCATCTGATTATCAGCGGAGAAGGTCTTAGTCAAGGGGTTCAAAACTCCAACTGGATCCAGAGAGCCCAGGACACTATTTGATTATTTCCCCAACTCTAAGCCTCTTTGGCTCCATTTGGTGTTGGATGTAAAGGATACACCTCCTTAGCTGGTTTTAAAAGGAAGATGAAATATTGCTTTGATCATCTGTAAGATCTGAAATTCCTGTGTTTCTTTGATTTTGCTTGTGCTGCTTTTTCTTCAGTGCAATCTTTACCAAGTGCTTAATTTTGCTGCTTTGTTCATTTATGCTCTTGGCAACCTGTACTGCCTGCATAGAAGCTCAAAATAACATGTTATATGCCTGAAGAATAAAGATGTCCTCATCCTTGTGTAGAAACACCAACTATTTCAGTTACTGCTGCTCATAATGAAAATTTAAATATAAGGACTTAACTGTTGGCCAATAAATGTACTCCCAGATCAGCTTAGGTTTGCTAAAATAGAGCAAAATATTTTTTAGGATTCTTTCTGTGTGAAAACATTTGGCTGGTTGTTGATCTGAAGAACATGACTCCCGAATAACATTGAAATAAACGTTACTTGTGTCAGAGCCCTTCTCCTAATGTGATATTCCCTTTCAGGCAAACTCGCTAACTGGTACTCCAGTGTGTATACCTCACCACCCCTCACATACACACCTGTTTGTGAAAGTGTGTGCTGGGAGTGATTTAGGAACTTGCCTAGGAATCAGTCAACTGATCTTTGTCTATCTCCTGTTCTACCCAAACAGAGTAGCAGCTGTTGGCAGTGGCTGTTAGTAGGTAAGGACTGATGAAAATAGAGCTAGTCCTTGAAAGAGAGAGATATTCTATGCAGGGCAAACCAGACAAAGTAAATGTGGTTGAAGCCCCAAAGACGTAGCTTGTTCTATTTCCATTTTGCAGGAAAGGAGATTCAACTAGGAGGGGAAGAAGGAAGCTAAATCTATGACTGTCCACTTCTTTCATCCCCCACTCTCTGGATTCATTTTCGAATGCCTTTCGAATCCTGTTTACAAAGGGAGCAAAAAAGGATTTTTTATATAACAGTGAATGAAACAGTTTATGCTACTGCAATTGTTTTCTCTATTATCAGCTTCATCACCCTGGCCAAGAAAATGAAAACGGGGCAAATGCAGAGGTAACAGACTTGGAAGTAACCTAAATACGTGTTGACAGACAATTCCCCTGAGATTACATGTTCAACTGAGCAAAAATGTTTAACTGTCGTCTCCTCTTCCGTTAACTTGGTTACATTTATGGGACTTCTCTAGTGCTGAAAATCATCCAAGCAATTATTTTTTGTGACTTGGCATGATTTGTGATGCACCTTTAGCAGCAAAGGGCCACATGAATTTGTATAGCAGAAAATATCAGAAATCTTCTCACCCCACTGTTCTGCTTGTCAGTGGCTTGCACTAGATGCTTCACAAACAGCATCTATGGCCCCTCATTATGAATGCCACAGGTGAGATATACGTGAGATTAACATAGAACCATAGAATCATAGAATTGTCTAGGTTGGAAGGGACCTTGAAAGTTTTTCTTCTAATCTGTGTCAAATCTACTGCCTTTGAAAGCTCTATGAGTTTCCTTGCTATTATATTATGGGACAGGTAAACTATCTTAATCAAAGCTACCCAGTATTTTACACTGTTATTATATCCTATTGCTCTTTTTTCAGATTCTCAAGCACTTTTGTATTGACTGTTACGGAACTGCTCCCAGTGCACACAGTTGTAAGAGAGCAAGATTCAGTGTCTTAATCTCCTTTAGTGATTAAAAGGATGATTGATCCCTCCATTCTGTTTGTCTTGCCAGTTAGTTCAATGCTTTCTTTTCTTTCCACTACATCTTTTCCGTAAGATGAGAAACCCACAATTTACTGTAAGTGGAAACATGCCTTAACTGAAAATACTGTTTTCCACAGTAATCTCCATCATTCGCTCAATGAAGCTAGTATCATACTTGGATTTAGTACTATCACTGCATGCTGAGCAGACATCACTACTGGGCTGACTAATGCTTCGTTTTCATTTGGCCTCTGAACTTCCCCCTGCTTCTAAAGGAGAAAACAGTACAAATAAGCCTGCCCTGAAGGTTAACAGTTTCAGGCTGGGGCCAGCCAAGGTACCTCTCCTCCATTAAAATGCTTTTTTTCTCATGCCCTGCTATCTAGACATAGGAATGGATCAATATAGCTGCGTACCGAATGACAAAGCAGTGCTCAAGGGCAGAGGTAGCACCTCGAGGAACCGCAACTCACATCAGATAGATTAAAAGTAGTGCCCTGAATTGCAAGTGGAGAGAGGAGGTCTTCTAAAGTATCACATTCTACAAGGATAAAATGCCTCCAGAAGTTCATCAAGGAATTTCCCACTGAATTTCTAAACTGCAATATTTGCTTTTCCAGTGGGCCTGCTGGTGTCCCAACATATCCTAGAGGTTACGCTGGAAAAGCTTGTTGCTTTTCTCACTTTTGCTTAGGATGTTGTTAAACAAGATGCATGTTGAGTGATCTTGAAAAAATGTCCAAGTTAAATTGTACTTTGTTGATACAGTAGCACTCTCTTCAGGCACTTTTTTAAAGACAAAAAGGAAATTTCCTATTGGAAACTAGACTTTAAAGTAGTTACAGTTTATAGCTCTGCACTTCAATGACCAGTGTTGACAAGAAATAGGGTACTAAAACGTAAAAATAATAAAACATGTTAGAATTGGAAAGTTGGAACTGTATTGACCAGGATCCAGACTATTCTGGTTTCGTATTAAAGGTTAATGATCAGAATGAAAGAACACAAACAAGCTCATTGGTAGCAATGCAGTGGAAGGTTAAATTATATGATGTGATATATGATACAGCAAAGCAAATGAATCCCATTTGACTTGCTTTGTTTACACAATAGTATAAGAGATGAGATTCACATTTTGAGGCACAGAATCTTCATCCAGGAATTTGAAACAGGTAAAAAAGAATGAAAGGAAATAAAGTCTCTACTAAACATAACTACCAGTACTTTCTTGTGAAGAGGCTTTGAGGCTTCAGCCCTGACCCTGGTGATAAATAAAACATCCAGCGCTGACCTGCTGGGGAAACACAGCAGAACCCCGAATAGGTGGTGGGACTGCACTGTGCGTCAACCGGTGTGTTACACACGGAGCTTGTCAGTCTGCAGCAGGAAATAATGCAGCCCTCCCAAGGCACCACAGCCGACAGCACCCCACAGCTGGGGTATTTCAAAGATCTAAATGGGGGAACAATAATGACTGAAGAAATCCTGACTGTCTTTCTCTAATCAGTTCAAAACATTTGCATTTCCAAACAACAGAAACCCCAAAGGACTTATTTTGTTGTTAAAAACTGTCATAGGAAAGATTGTGAGTGGAACAAGGACTACTGCAAGCCAGTAATTACTAAGACTTACAAACTTTAGGGGATTAATGATTGCTAGAGGGTGTTCAAAGCCAAAGATGGAGACAAAATCAGTCATTACAGTCACAGGAAGATACTGGACATGGGAATAATTTCTGACACAGTTCATTTGTGACCTGGTAGAACACCACAACCAGTTTCACATTTCTCAAATTAGGTCTGCAAGTGCAGCTCTGCCAGAAAGCAGTCACTACAGCAGATTGCTTCATGCTTTCTTTTTTCGCAATGACAAATCTGACGCGGAGTGTTACTTTAGCATAAAGAGAGCCAAATTCCGCCTGATGGAGGCAGAGAGGCTCTGTTTATTATGGTATCCCTAAATCTTGCAGCAGGGGCAGCTCAGAACCCAGAGGTCCTTAGACTCTGCTGCCCTCATGTTGCCTTAATGTCCTTGGACACAGGGAGCCACAGACCTCCTTCGCATAGGCCCAGTAAGTGTTTCATGTTATTCCAAGGATGGACTTGGCTCAGAGGAGTTTCATTCGTTGTCAGTTGCAGTGGAGGGGGTTTTTTTGTTGTTTTTTTTTTTTTAATATACTTCATTTATTTCCATGTCTTTGATGCTTTCCAGAGCAGCTCTTTTCTCATTGTCAGCTCCAATTAAAGATTTCCTGGTACTATGTGACTTCTCCCTGAATGCCTACAGCAGGCCTGTGCTAGTGCTGATCCTGGCTGTCACTTGTGGAAATTTTATTCCATTTTCCAAATTTAAAATTGGAAGCTATATTGGAAATGAATGGCATACAATTTGGGGACAAAAATTAGGATTCATTTTTTATGCCTGTAGTTGTCTGAAAAGATATTGGGATATTGTCCCTACAGGCACATACATGTCCCCACCAGCAATGTCATGACAAGAGCAGGGTGACCACCCTCTGCTTTAGGTAGCCAAATGGGCAGTTAAACTAGTGTGGCAATTCTGGTGCAGATTAAGAATTGAGTTCTAACTTAAGGTGAAATTGCTTCAATTAAAAATAAACACTTAACAAATGATAGCAGGTGTTGGCATTGTCCAGGTGACGGATAAGATTGTTTTAATCTCTCGTCAGTTTTCTAGAAATTAAACTAAAGCAATTTAAACCCCTCCAAGCTTGGACAGCACTTGCCTGCAGCCATGCTTGTGGTTTATGCTGGAGTGGCTTGGGGTGTTCTTCCACTTTCCATATGGGGATTTATCATCTTATGCCCGTTGGGAGAGGATAGACAAAGTATCTATACCTTGTTGATGAAGGCCATGGTTCTCCATCATCTGGGGAGACAAATCCTGTTCCTTGCCCCTTTCTGACGAGAGGCAGACAAGCAGGGAGAGCACCGGCATTGCCCTTGGGAGCTCTGCCCTCCTTTATTGCTCCTGTGTAGAGGAATTGATAGTTTGAGTCCTGTCTTATTGGTGGACGTGTATTAGGTCATCAGTCCCTCGCTGCCTTGGTAGCTAGGCAGCTTCTTAACACTGCTAGCTGACTCTAGTGGTGTCAGCTAGGAACAAAGCATATTTCTGATCTGGGAGGGTAAGTCTGCTCGTAAGTACCACTATCAGAAATACGTTACATCTATTTTTGGCTGCAACTAGGATTGAACCCCAGTTTTTATAAAGGGAAAACGAATGCCAGAGCTTGCATATAAGTGCACTACTGCTCTTGACTGGCAGAAGACACCAATAATCTCTGCTACTGGTTGAGCTAATTCGTTTGTTACTCCTCATTAGCCTGTAATGGCTTTTACTGCTAGTATTGTTTTTAAGGCTAAGGATAAGAAATACATATATATTTGCTGTTTGGGACCAGCTCATCCACATATGTTTTCTAGCTCTTTCTGAAGGAGGTAATTGTTACCAGTGAAGAAATCTGCAAGTATCTTTATAATTACAGTAAATAACCTGCTCTGCAGTCTATAATCTCAAACAGCATTTTTCATCTCAGATTAAAAATATAACAGAAGACCTCACGGTTAAGGTGAATGAAAATGGGAGTGACATAAAAAGCATATCTAAAATCAAGACACATTTACTATCTCATCACTTATGGCCTTCTCTGGCTTAAGATGTTTTATTTAAAATCTATTCTCACTCTTTTTCCTTGTCCTGTCCAATCTCAGACAAAAGAAGAGCTGAAATGGTTTTAAACGTTAAGACCATGATCTTCAGTGCTGGCTCTGTTGCTGGAAGTTAAATTCTTACCCAGTCCGTTAAAGGGCACTGGTTTCCCATGTCATATCTAGTTTTGATCACAGCAGAAAAATGGGAAACAATGAAGACAGACATAATGTGAAACAGATTTTTAGCTTTCTGCTTGATTTTTTTTTTTTGCATTGGTTTTTCACTTTTGAAAATATGAGTAAGAGTTAAATTCATGCTCTGTGAAAAAGACCTATTTTTTTCTCAGTTCCTGTTGGAAAACATTGCCTTTAAAACAAGATGCTATATAAATAGTAGTGTGCTGTAAGAGTGCTGATGTGGATTGGGTGGCTAAAGTTCCCCATGGTGGCTGGCAATATTCCGAAAGGAGACTTATAAAGCTTGTGAGCAGATCCATTTCCAAAAAGACTGGATGAAGTCTATCCTGGAAAAGCTCCTTACCTGATTCAGTGAATCTCACTTGGAACATGTGTTGACTAATTCTAGGGCCTAAGTCAACCCATCCAGGTGAAACTTCATCCATCTCAAAAAAGAAAAAAAAAAAAAGAGGCTAACTAGTCAGAGTTGTAATTTACATGAAGAGTGATATTAATCTCTCTCCTAATAAACTAAAACAGAAGGTATGACAGGAGGCATGAAGCCAAACTGACATGCCTGATTAAAAATCTACTTAGGTGGGCTCCGTAAGTGGAGAAAGAGGGTTAAGATATCTGGGGACTGAGATTTCTTTTCTACAATGTCTTCCTTTAGTTCAGCATCAAACAAGGTCAAGATTACTGCTGTACTCAGTTTCATACTGCATTAGCAACATCTTGGTTGCGGGCTTAGCAAGGCCTTACTTACAATAAGTTCCCCCGAGCAGAATCAGGCTCTATTCAATTAATTTGTTTCCATGAAGTTCCACATTGTGTTGTTGTGCAGTAAATGCTACATTAGATCATTAGTACGTAAATCATATAACTGCCTATTTAGAAGGGTCCCCCGCAGCAAAGGTTCAAAGGCAGGATTGTAATTGCTCTGACCAGCAAGGCAGTGCTATCCCAGGCTACCAGCTTGCATGCATGGTTATGAGCAATCTCCTGGAAAATTGGCCCAATGAGAGAGGGAGAGGAATTAGACATGTTTTAAAGTTTGAAGCCAGTGATCAAAATTTATTTTTCCACTGTGCATTCTTCTGCCTGTGACCGCCTCGAATTACTCAGGAAAAGTAAATGAGCCTAGAAAAGAGGGGAAACAGTTGAAAAGGCCTTGAAAGATGTATGTGATTTTTGCTGGATTTTTGAGACTTTGGAGATGTCATTTCACAAACTATAGGGTGGAAGTTCAAGGAAATCTTTGCTAGTAAGAGGAAAAAGGAAAAAAAAAAAAAAAGCCAAACCTCAAAAACTCAAACAAGATACAGCAGGGGGAAAAAAAGGAAGAGGTAGTGGCAAAGGTTGAGGGTTTGGAGCAGTTACACCTCTGTAAATTCTTTCTGAAAGCTGCTGACATAGCTTTGGCATCTGATCATCTCCTAACTGCTGATTAACATAGCACTGTTTTATATTTAACTCAGGCCAGAGCAGGAGGGACTGGGGGTGGGGTTGTGCCGTTTATAAGGGGAGCACGGCAGGAACAATGTTCTTCTGTGTCGGTTCCCTCTGTCTCCCAGCCCAGCTGCACTCCTTTTGATCATTCACATTTCCTCCAAGTGCATGTTGTCTTTAATTAATTGAGTGCCTCGTGGAAAGCAAAGTGGGGGAGACAGACAGAGAACAGCTATAGCTGCACAATTAAAATACAAACCAAGTCTGCTGAGTTCACTGAATGCAAGTGTGGAAGTGACTAATAAGTTTTTTTACGGTTAATGTTTTGCTCTGAGAACAGACCCAGGAGCAGAGATGGAGGGCATGGATTTTGAGGATGAGAAGTCCAAGAGGTACTGCATGAAGACAAAGCATGTGGCTGTCATCTGTGGCGTTGTGGTCGTTGTAGGTCTTGCCGTGGGGCTTGGCGTGGGATTGAGCAGACCTAAATGTCAGCCAGAGGATCCCCCCACTTCAGGAGTAACAACAGATCAACCAACAGATCGGCCAACAGGTCAGCCAACAAACCCTCCTCCCCCAGTGGATTTGAGTCCTTGTCCTCCTAAAAATGATGAGACTGGAGAATGGAGAAATTTCAGGCTACCCACTTATGTCAAGCCTCTCCACTACGATCTGGAAATGAAGCCTGAAATGGAGAAAGACACTTACAGTGGGTCAGTCAGTATTTCTATTGCTTTGGAAAAATCTACCAGCTACCTGTGGCTCCACCTGCGAGAGACCAAGATTACAGAAATGCCCACACTCCAGAAATCCTCAGGACAGCAGATTGCTCTGAACGACTGTTTTGAGTACGAGCCGCAAGAGTACATAGTGATGAAGGCAGAAGCAGAGCTCTCTGTCACTGATGAAAGTGATCCCTATATACTCACCCTGAAGTTTGAAGGCTGGCTGAATGGTTCCCTGGTTGGATTTTATAGGACCACCTACACTGAAAAAGGAGTGATCAAGTAAAGCGGTTTCTCTTTTATTTATTAAACTTTCTTCTCTATTTCTACTTGCTCAGGCATGCTCTATTCCATGCTCTATTTGTTTCAGAGTCTGGTCTCTCACCAACTTGCTGATATTTCTGGGCTGTTCTTTAATTTTCTCATTCCCCTAAGGAAGATGTTGTATTCAAAACCCTTTTGCTGTTGACAAGTGAATGGGGGCTGGAGAGATGAAGGGTTTGTTGTTATTATTATTCTGAAAAACTTTTTCAAACTCTACTGGTCCCAGGTTACCCTTGAGTTTTATGAATGGCTCCCTCAGAGAGCTGGAGGGATTGAGGCCTGTTTTTATCTCTGTAGTACAATAAATAGAATACAGCTCTCAACACTCTCTCCTAGCCCTCCCCAAGGTAACAGATTTGGTGTGAAATGTTCTTGTGGCAGTTTTCCTAACATAGTGCCTCCTTGATGTTGTAACCAAACCAGAACTTTCCTGTCCCTTGTACAGCTGTTTTAAATGATGGGTAGGAAAGTCCTGATGATGAAGGTTATCTTTAACTTGTTTTTTTTGTGCTCCAGCTCTTCCTTTTTAATATATCAATAGTAATTGAAAGATTACAAAGCCTCTGACAGTTCAGTTAACTCATTCCACTTCCCAGGTTTGCACTACTTCAAGGTGGAAGCTTGAAAAAGCCATTGCCCACTGCTCAGAGACATTTCTTCACAGTTAACATATAAACACTCATCCATTTTCCGATATTTATGTTTCCGAAGTAACTCATTCTAGCCTTTGTGGCTAGAAGATAAACTTGGCTAGACTTTTCCAAGGTCCTGTAGCAGGAACACGGAGACAAACAATGATGTGTTTTCAGGGCCCTTGTTTGCCCTCCTGGGACAATGGTGTTATGAGTGAGTCTCACATCAGCTCCATTCAGTCACTGACAGATAATGCCAGGAGTAGCAGCAGTTACAGGCACCAGCAGCAGCAGATCCAAGAGGCAGAGGGAAAAGCAAGCTTTGATTTTTCATACTTAAACATAGTTATCTGATCTGGGAAGAAGCTACGTAGAGAACAGCTCAAACTCCAGCTCTTTCCCTCTTGTTTTTCTCCATCTACCACCTCAGTATTGCTCTGACTCAGAAGGTGCTTTTATTTCATACTTTGAGCATCTAACATCCCCACAGCAGTTTTAAAGAGTAACATCTTAGCATCTTTCTGAGTTGAGGTGTGTTACTTCCATCTCATTGGTGAAAGATACCTAGATATTAAATCAATTGGCCCAGTCATGTCTCAACACCAGAAGAGGAGGACCAGAACACAGATCTTCTGTGTCAAAGAGCAGGATAGGCGAGCGCCCATCCCTCAGATCCCAACAGTGTAGGAAGACAAGGACCAAGCATCTGATGTCAGGAGGAAACAACAACTTCATAAGCTAAAGAAAGCATAAAATGTGAGCTCAGTGCAAGAGGGTCCCTACTTCTTGATTTGGTTGCTGGAAGTTACAATTGCAAGGATGATCCTAGCCAGCAGTCTGAAAGCACTCAATACAGAAAGGAACTTGAGCGTGTGAGTTTGTTTATTAGGCTTGAGAAGGGCTTTAATAAGAATGAGTGAATGGTGATTTCTGAAATGCTTTTCATGTAGTTAAGTTTGGGCAGACTGTTTATGAGGGTGGAAGAGGCAATGTCCGTGATAGTGATAAGTACAGCTTTGAAACAAAAGCAACCACCAGCCAAGTGGTGCTGCATCCACCAGCCAAGCTGGTGCTATGCGGTAGGTGATAGGATGGGGTGAGGAAGAATGGTGAGAGAAGGGTTTTATTACTTATTAAAACTGCATTTTCCCCTGGCTCTCTACTCAAAAACAATGCTGACCAGAATTACCTTTTGTATTTCGCCTTTGCCTGAGGAAGACATCACCCTTGGTCGATTTAAATCCAAATAGTTCCTTTTCATCATGTTTTAAGTAAATATAAATCAGGTAATAGCAAAAATCAGGTGAGTCTGTTAATATCAGATGTTAGAGAGAAGGGGGCTGAGGTGAAAACGAGAGCCAACGTGTAATTAACCTGCTCCCCCATCCCTTCTGGGCAGCGTTAGAAGCAGCAGGACCTCTTGAGAGAATTAATACCACTGGAAAGTCAGCTCCGAGGGCTGAGCTGCTCCCCAGTTGTCTATTTGTGAGGGCAAAGGTTTGCTATAATGCCTTTTGTTTACCAATGGGGCACAAGTCCAGGCACGGCTGTTGCTTAGATTCACATCTCCCACCATATTTTGTGGAAACCAGGTAGACATGTGCTGAACATGCCTGTGAGTCTGGGATCCTCGGTAGTGGAAGAACACCTCATTTGTGAATGCTGTTCAGACAGATCACACAATCCCTGTCAGGAAAAAAGGTGGTTTTGGACATGTCTAGAAGCGGATCTTGAGATATCTTGGGGACACAGTTATTTAAATTGATGTGAGTATGCGAGTAGGGATCAGGAAAGCAGAAACTTTGAGAATGCAGATTTTAGACATAGACCTGCCTAGATCCTCCCATGGGTGCCTAAATCCAGCTGTGAACACCGAAATCCTTTGGTAAAGCTATTCCTCCACGCATTTCATTTCCCCAATGATGAGATGGGAATAACAGTCCTTCCCTACTTTGCATGATGCAGTAAGCTTAAATACATTACAATTGTGTTATTTTCAAATATTAGAGAAAGGTGCACAAGAGTGCCTTGCCTGGTACAATGGGTTCCTTTAAGGAATGTGCTAAAACACCCTTTTATTTTCTCCTTAATATTACAGATAATATAAACATGTCCCAGCAGCTGTTTTTGATTTTGCATTACTATTAGTGGCAAGGTATGACTTCCATTTTATAGAAATTCTCTCTGTCCTCAGTAAAAGTAGAACAAGAGGTTTATAAAAGCTAGTCAGCTGGACACATCTCTAACAGGGAGACTTGCATTTAGGATTTTATTGATTATGGAAAGGCAAAATATTCTTTAGTGTACAGAAGTACATAAGTAGCACTCCTGCATTTCTTCCTCAAGAAGAAAATGTTCTCAAACAAAGCAATGAATCTGAATTTAGGGAAAGACTAGGAGAAAAATTCTTTAATTAGCTCAATGGGAGGGGTTTTTGCACTAACCCCCTACGGTCTGGGAAAAAAAGAAAAGGAAATTCATCACGGTTCTAAATGCAGCACTGTTTCATTTTGGGAACAACTGGATGCAGTCTCAGCCAGATCTTCACTTATTACTATGATATTTACAACTCTAGTTCACATTTAAAGGTCTGAAGAAAATCTTATCTAAAAACTACTTTATGCAGTTTGAAAGGAAATTAAAAGGAAATTACAACATTTCATGTTTCTAGTGCCATTTCTATGCATGCCCTAGCCGGGAGTTCTCATCATCTACACCATAGCTAAGATTTTCCACTGCTGATGTCTGTTTGCCTCCACAAATATATGAGGATATAAGGATTATCGCCTTATAAATCAACAGAGATATCACAGTGTTATCAGTCTGTAGGAACAAGATATAAATGTGTCATATGTAGCCAATTTTTTAAGTAATAGCTGTGAAGCACTGCCCTGGGGACTTGAAGTTAATTTAATTGTGAAATAGCTTTCAAATCCTACAAAAAGTAGAGAGTGACACCAAACAATTTACCAAGCAAAAGAAACTCTATTGAGTCTGAAGTTATATTAAGGTGAATGTTCATTATGCTTTCTGCCCATGAACTTTTGAGTTACTATTCCAATGAACATGAATGATAAGAACGCAGACATATTACCTTCATCAGGCTTGAAAATGACCCTTGCTGCTACAAGTTCCTAATGACCAGCTTAGTATTTAACCGTCACAGGGCAATGCCAAGGGCAACAGAGACATTGAAAAATTGGTTGTCAACTGAGCTTGTAGGATTGCTGCAGATCTGTAATTTATGATGTACACTTTTAATTACTTTTTGGAAAGAAAAACTACCTTAATATAGTTGGAGCAGCTGTAGAAGTGCCGTCAGAAAATGCCCAACATTCCAGATTAATTGAAGAAGCATCTGTGATCCCTTTCACCATCAATCACTGGAGAATATGCTCTGCCATTGGATGGTTCATTAATAGGGGAGCCTGATGTTACTGTGAGAGGCAAGCACATGATACGAACATTCATAACCTTCACCTTATTTTTTTACGTGACCCCTATCGTCTAGCTCCTCCAGTTGTTTTTGCATAACTGAGATGACTTTCTAGACCCCCCAACACAGCTAGCATAGCATCAGTTATGTACTAGGATGTTTACCTGGACTTTCTATCTTTCACCAGCAGTTTCATTAATGGAGTCAGGAAAGCACAACAGCAGCAGCAGAAAACTGTACTTGGTAACTGCAGAAAAAGAAACACACAAGCAGAGTGAGATTTTAGGGACACTTACACAATTCCAAGGTGTCTTCTCAGGAGATGTTAAAGACTCCAATTCCAAGACGTGCTCCAGTGGGTAAACAGCACAGGGAGTGACTTAATTAAACATCCCTATACCAGGACCTTAATTTCCTTTCAGATAATACCATCAGTAGTTTATTTTGAGCACAAAAATCAATCAGAAAGCTCATAGGGAAGGTGAGCTAAATTTTTACCATCCATGAGGGTATTTCATTGTATTCATTGTATTTCATTGCCTGACTCCTAAAAATATTTGATGACAAGCAATTGGCTTTAGCCTTTGCCCTGAAACCCAGAGGATGTTACTGACAGACTATTATACATGTTACGCATGCCTATACAATGTCAGCTTGTGCATTTCTGATGTCACCTACTTTTATGAATGGACAAGTACACACAAATATTTGTGGTTGACTTTCGTTTGTGAAATTGCTAAAACGTTATGCTTAGAAGTTGCAGATAAGATTTAAAAGGTATATAATGAAGGCTTGTCAATGTGTTGTTTGTTTAAGGAGCATTGCAGCTACTGATCACGAGCCAACAGACGCGCGGAAATCATTTCCTTGCTTTGACGAGCCCAACAAAAAGGCAACTTACAACATATCTATCATCCATCAAGACACGTACCAAGCGCTTTCAAACATGCCCGTACAGGTATGTATTTCCCAAGTCTGCCGCCTAAGTGGAATGGATCTGTAAAGCCACTGGAAAGGTAGCACGGATTGCAAGGTCCTTGCACATTCACGGACTCTATCACCCAGACACTGTAAATTTAATGTGTTAATTTATGTGTGTTAATAAATATTCCATAAAACAGGACTGGTTGGTTGGTTAGGACTTCCAGTGGTCTAGCAGCACGCAACACGGCAATACAGGGCCAAATCCAAAGCAGAAATGAAACGCCTCTTCTGTCTTTAACTAGGCTGGTTCTCTATTCAGATATTCTAGATGAGCATCCCCTACTAGCTATAAATAGGTAATGGCATGTTCTTCAGTCAAACCAGGTGGACTCTGAGAAGGAATACTCTGGAAGACAGCTGCTTCCCAGATGGGAAGTCTAAAATAATCACTGAAACTACATAAAGCTCCAAAGCAAGTATCTGCTGATCACAATCTAATGGCAAAGGATCCTGCTAGCAAGAAAGTCTAGGATTACTTTTTTTAATAATACAGGATCTGAAATCCCATCTGTCACCTCATGGGTGTAGACACTTGTCAGTCTACTATGACTGTAATTTCCTAAATAATCTATTTCTGGACCCAGTGGGTCAAATTCCAAGTTCTGTATGAAATTCAATGGCATCTATTATCTACCTCTGGGCCCTCTGGAAGAAGACTGAATGGCTTTCAGCTGCGAGAGAATTTCTAATGAGTAATTTAACTGAATGTGTAGTGCAATGTGTAATTTCTAATGAATATGTTCTGAAGCGGGAGATAAAGTGCCAAGTTTAAAAAATAAAAAAAAATAGAAAAAATTAAAAAGAGCTTCCAGCCTCCAGGCTGTTGACATTTGCATCTTCCCAGTCACTCCCCCGCCCAGAAAACAAAGGTCTGCTTTACTGTGTACTGCTTTAGAATCATAGAATCACAGAATGGTTAGAGTTGGAAGGGACCTTAAAGATCATCGAGTTCCAACCCCCCTGCCATGGGCAGGGACACCTCCAGTAGAGCACGTTGATCAAAGCCCCATCCAGCTTGGCCTTAAACACTTCCAGGGATGGGACATCCACAACTTGCCTGGGCAACCTGTTCCAGTGCCTCACCACCCTCACAGGAAAGAATTTCTTCCTAATATCTAATCTAAATCTCCCCTCTTCCAATTTAAAACCATTACCCCTTGTCCTGCCACTACACTTCCTGACAAAGAGTCCCATTTATTTAGAGTTCTCCAAACCTTAACTATTCCCTAGCAATGCAGCTGAGAGAACTACTACCAATCTGATACAGCTGCCTCCCAGAATCTTAGCAAATTTAAAGCTCTGACCTATTGTTATTAAAAATATTTCTATGGTACCTAAAGGAGCACCAGGCACTTTAACAAACAACACATGAAAGGAGAGTGTTTGCTGCATCCTTACTCACAGACCTCAGATTAAGTGAGGGTACCAGCATGGAAGGTGAGGGTATGAGACTAGATGTTATCAAGATTTAGTGGGTTTTGAGATTTACTTTACACTTTTACACATGGACTTTGCCTGTATTACTGACATACAAAAATAAGTTTTCAAAGGGCTAGCTACCGCTTGTTAATTAATTTGCTAAAATGCAAGTAAAGGCACAGAAATGTAGAATATGCTGAGTTCATACTCAGGTTTGCCTAACAGATGATAACAGCCCTTTGTCATCTGGTGTCCTCACAAGGTCAGGAGCTCTGTTTTTAGTAGTGAAAGATCTTTGGGAAATCTTTTCAACAAACGGAAATGTAATTATTTCTAAATGCAAGGCACGTTGTGTGTTACACGTCCTGTAGTAGTTTTGGTGGTGTGGAGCTTTACAATCAATACGGCAAAATCAGCTCAGCAAAATCAGAAACTTGTACATTTCATTTGCATTTTTCACTGGAGTGAATTATATTTTTTTACTCTTTTTTCACGAAGTTCTGACTTTGTTGAAAGAACAAAATATATCAAAATAGAGTCCAAATGAGTCAAATAATGGAAAAGTAGAATGCAAATACCTCTGTGAAATACCTCTGTTTGTGAATATATCTATGAAAAGGGTTTTTTGCTCATGGGATCGTACCACCTGTAACTTTCACTATCTGTGCTTTATTTATATTGTATTTATAACAAACAAATCTCATGAAGTATTGTATCTCTAGAAGGTTAATGTCTTTTATATGCTGTTTGCTTTTGTCTTATTTAAGTTAGTCATCCAGTCAGAAGCAAAAAAAATATTAGACAGGCAATAGCAGATAATGAATAGCAGAAATAAATATATAGAGGATGAATCACATACAACAGGTTGCAGGTTTGGTCATACAGTTCAGTTGAGAGTTAAGGACATTTGGGAATATCAGGAATCATTTTTAATAGATTTACAAAACAAAAACTATGATCAGCACTAAACCTTATGTACATTTAAACATCCCACCAATTAGCAGTGCTAATTTGTATCTGAATGAGTTCAGGATAGATTAATTAGACTGGGCTTTATCATAAGTAGCATCTCTGCAATCCCTGACTCCTACATGATGCGTGTATTTAAGAGAGGAGAGAATCCAGTCTTTTCTCTGATCTGTCCAAAGCAATGTTATTACATGCAACTATTTCAAGAACAAAACACACTAGCATACACTGGAAAACTCCTGTTGGCAAAATTCCTGTGCATGTGAATAATTTCAAATCCTTGATGCAAAATTAGAACCAGGTAAACTTACATAGTGTAGAAAAACAAAGTCCTGTTTCATGTATTGCAGTATTGCAGGAAAAACATTTTGTCTGTTCTCATGCCATCAGCAATGGGATGCCAGGAGAGCTGAAGCTGGAGAGGTGATTTATCATTCCTATGTAGTTGCAGCTTTCATAGAAATATTGTACCGTCTTCTGCATGTGTTTGCAATTCCAAAACCCAAATTAATTATTTTTCTATTCCTGCAGCAAACTGTACAGCTGGGCAATGGCTGGAATCGGACAACTTTTATGAAGTCAGTTCCCATGAGCACTTACTTGGTATGCTTTGCGGTGCACCAGTTTCAGTGGGTAGAGAGAATATCTGCTAGTGGAAAACCTGTAAGTCCTGTTGCAGCCTGAACATGGTTCGGATGACAGATGCAATGTGATTTGTATTTAAGAGAAAAAAAAAAAAAGGAAAAGAAAAAGAAACATCTAAACACCTCTTTTATAATACAAACAAGAACGTATTTTTTCCTTTCTTATAGCCTATTTTATGCAGCCTATTTTATCAAGTGTTATTTTAGGTGTTCACAGTGGCCCCTCTGACCTTTACATACAATGCTTTGCAGTTCTTCCCTGTCTCCCATCTTGGTGAGATCCCAGTCAATACCTCCCATACATGCACACAGGTGAGGCACACAGTTTCTCCAACCTCATCCCTATCTTGAAGCCCAGAATCTGAAGGAACGTACAAGTCCAGGGGTACAAGAGGTGTACAGGCCATGGATACAGATACTTTATAGCTTTCCGTGGGTTAAAAGGTATGAATCTGTGTGCTTGATGCTTTCCTATTTATAGTCATGGAGACACAGGACTACAGTGCTATATGCCATTACGCATTTGCTCTAATATTCTTTATTTTACAACAGTGACTAAAGGCAACTGCCTAGTGTGTAAGTTCTTGACAAATAAGTATAGAAGTGATAGTGCCTGCTTAAACAGCTGAATATTTGGTGGGTGCCCTACTGAAGTGAGTATGTTTGAGCCTAAATCCATAAAATTAAAATTGTTCCTTTTTTTAGCTGCAACAGGCAGTCCAATCCAGTTCTCGCTTAGATTCAAATCTCCTGAAGGTGCAGCTGATCAGGCATAAGGAGATCACAAGACATTACGTTGAATCATAACCTGAAAGCCTAAAAATTATTTTCCCCTCAACATAAGCTCCTCATTTAGCTGAAACCTGTTTGATGCTCAACGCACTGTTATTTTTTGGTTTACATGCTTCTTTCATCTGAGACAGGGGACAATCCCAGGGCTACACGCTCTTGCTGCTTCCCCTTCCTTTCTTCTTAGGGGTGTAACACGTGGTCTTGCAGTTCAGCTGAGCTGGCACCGCTCTCCTCCTCTTCTGGAGGCCGTGACACCAATGGACAGGGAATCTAGAGCAAAGCCCCAACCAGACCTCCATTCCCGTAGCAAGTAAGCTCCTCCTGAGTTTCTCTACCCGAAAAAGCTCAGCAAATCCTTCCCTACTTAAGGCTGTTCACTGATGTTAAAATCTGCCTTGTATAAATCTCCAAAGTGCTGATCCAGTTTTTAGCCAACACTTCCTGGCATAGTGCTGCGCTGAGGCCTCCCTCCTCTACGCCCTTGCCAGCATCATGCTGTACACTTACACTTCTTGACGAATAACCAAGGCTAAATTACACTTAGCCAAGCAAATGGAGCCTGGTTTGAGATAGCCATGCAATATTCTTAGATCCCTGCTGTTTGGCTGAGTAATTTGCAAAACAGGAGAATGATTTAGGCCACTCAACCACACGATTCTGTTAACCAGATGCTCTTCAGCGCGGCTGCTCCATTCACAATCAAGGACGGGACTTGGGTTATTTGGCCTCGATAGATGTTCTCTAGAGTTTAGTTATTTGAAGAATCAGAATTTCTGCAGCTTTTGTAGAACATAGTGCAGTAGGAAAAAAAAAGAAATGCTGAAAATGTATGTAAAACGCTTTGTTTTCTAGATGCAAAAGTTAGCACGCTCTGCTTGTCCATGCCACACTCCAGAATATGGCTCTGAGGACAATATTTGGGTTTTTCCCCCTTAGCAAAACAGTCAAATCCACAATGTTCCTGACTGATTGTAGCTTTTGTAAATAGAAGGGAGTGTTCACTGAAATGTGGTAATTAAAGTGTGCGTTTGTAGAAGCAGGGGTATTCATGTCAGCACAGAGGTTGCCTGAAGAAACATCCTCTAACTCAGGCCTCGGTTACTACACATTTTAATCAATGCTATTTGCTAAACAATGTCTGAGGACTTGCCTGCACTAGAAAACTTGGTTTTTAAGTGAGGTTAAGATCATAACCGTTTCCTTTCTCTTAGCACGGACATAGTTTTACCAATATAAAGTATATGTGTAAGATTGTTTTTAATTAAGGGAGCCACATAAACTCCATCACTAAAAATTACCTTTTCCCCAGGAAAACCAGGCTATCTTTGGAGATTTTAATCAGATATTTAGAAAGTTCTTCTCCTAACCAAACGGTTCCTTTCCAAAAACTTTGAAGCCCACCTGAGTAATGAGGTATTTAGGTTCATTGACTGCTGAAAAGAACATTCCATAGTTTGCTGTATAAATTGCTAGTAATAAATCCCTCATCCAATAGAAAGTATCCATGTGATCCACATATTGCTTTCATAAACAACAGCAACAGCATACAGCTCACATGACACGGTAAATTATTTAAAAACTCTGCCGGTCCCTCTGAAACCCTTTGCCCTAACAAAGACATTAAAGACATTAACGGAATCAAGAGTGGGAAATGTGCCTACAGCTGGAAACAATGCTCCTGAGCTGATTACCTGTCAGGTACCAAATGTCTGGTTTGGAAAATCATAGAGGAGATTATACAAATGAAACCCAAAGTCAGTTCTAGTGCATGCTAAAGGTTTTGGAAACCATTAATATGGATCAGCTAGGGGACCAAAGACTGCTAAATTGGGTAAAGAGCTTACTGAAGTGGAAATTGCAGATTGTAATTGCAAACTGACCCTGAGGGAAATCCCCTGGCTGGAATGGATTCCCAATTGAGTTTCATAAGCTTTTTTTGGTTTTGTTTTTTCATTCCAGCTTTATTTCTGACCACTTTCCCATCCTCCCCTCTCGTTGGAGGAAGTGTAATTTCATGGTATTGAAATCAATATGTTGTCAGACTCCAAGAAGGCTTCTAAAGTAGGCTGGCTCCTTTGCTCAGTTTGGACCCTAAAATCCTGGCTGTAAGACAGCATTGAGCAGTAAACAAGCCACACCAACACAGCCAGAAGAATGTGGCCCATTCATAAGAGATACAGAGCCTGCAAAACTATATGGATTGGTTTTCCTAAAGCCAGAAACTTCAGTCCATACAAAGATGCCTACAGCTCCAGCCAGTGGACACTCCAGTGCTACGGCTCTGCTCTGGAGCAGAGATCTGTGTGAGCTTTGGGACTAAGAGATTGAGGGAAAGACCTCCAAAAGACTCCATAAATTCTGAAGTCAAGCTTTGTCTTCCTGATGTGGAGATAACATCCCAAAAGGCTTTTTCAAGCTGTAGGTATCCTCACCATGGTTATGGGTGGCATAAGGACTCTAGTCCTCCAGGGCTTGAGGTTTTCTACTGCTTGACAGTAACAGCCAACACAGTCCCAGGCACCAAGCATCAGGGGTGGAAAGGTCAGCACTCAAGACACCATTTTTGCATTCAGGAAAAAAAAGCATGCTCAGATATGCAAGCGGAGCACAGAAATGGTCAGTCATCGCACAGAGGGCTACCACCCATGCCAGTTTTCCTGGACCTAACTGGTAGGAAGAGAGCGAGCTGATTTTTGTCTGGGATTTCCAGGGGTGCAACAGCCCGGCAGGCACCGTATCTGTGACTGGGTGGCTGTGTGGCCTGAGGTCCTGGACAAACAGCCACTCAATCTGCATGGGCCAGCATGCCTGGGAAGAGTTACAGAACTGGTAAACTCACTGTCCTCAAGGGGTCTGAGATATTCAAGGACAAGAGGAAATTATGATGATGGTAGGTAAGAAAGGTAGGAAGAAATTGAAGAAAAGAAGGTGTTATGGGCTTCAGACACATTTCAGGACAGAAGTGCTCCTAAAGATTGGTCTGATGGGATCAGTCCAGATCAATGAATTGTTCAGAACAAGTGGATTCCCTTTGATTGCACTTGCCCGGGGTTCCTTCCTGAGCAAACAAGACCTTGGGGAAAGAGGTGCTGGTATGCACCCAGGCCCTGCTCCAAGCTTGGCCACTGTGAGCTTCTGGACATGAGTCTTGTTGTTTTTATAAATTAGGCATATTGTGGAAAGCGTGCACTGATTATGTTGTCTTATGTACGACATTTGAAAAACTTTGTTGTATAAATGTGTTGGGGAACAGAATTCAGTGTTCAGGCCAGTCGCTCAGAGAAAACCTGCAGTGTTATAGTATACATATAGAATGTCAAACAACTTTTCAATGCTTGCCACCTTCTCATTTCTTTTAACTGAAGACTGCTCTAATTGTCTCTCTGTATTTTACAGCTGAGAGTTTATGCCCAGCCACTGCAACTACACACGGCAGAATATGCAGCAAATGTAACAAAAATTGTATTCGACTTCTTTGAAGAGTACTTTAATTTGACCTATTCTCTTCCAAAACTAGGTGATTATTAATACTTATATTGTTAATTTTGTTAATTCACTGTCATGGTTACGTTTCTTCTACAGGTCTCTGTGCTTTGGTGTAAAACAGCATGAAAGCATTTGGTTGCTAACTGCTAATATTATTTCAGGATATTTTAAAACTGTGCCCATGTAGTTCAAGATGTTCTTAAATTTCATGATGGGAGGGCTGATCTAAGTAACAGTTTAGTTACTAGTTCTCGCAGTTCAGTTTGCTGAACTGAACCACTGGTTGTGATACGGTTATTTTAAAGTGAGCTAAAATAGAGCCAGAAGAAGTTTGAGAAAAATATGTACCACTTCCACGGGACCGTCGGGACAAAAGTCAGCAGTGAGATAAGTGGAGATGTAAGCTGCCAGAGAGTATGTCACACTATTTATTAACCTCAATGCAAAGTGGGTGTGTATCCACTTCTTAGAAAGATGAACAGCATCCAGCATATAATATGTAGTTTCTACTGCTGGGCTAAATAAAGACCCAGAGTTAAACAAGAGTGGGCACATTATCAAATTTTGCCCATGGTTACAAAACAAGCAAAGAAAAAGTAATGCAGTTGGGCATCCTTTAGCTTGGACTATCTGGACTCTGGATCAGATTTGTGCTGTTTGAACTAATGAAGTTGGGAATGTAATCAGAGTTTTGGAAATGCCCCCTCCTAAGACCTCTGAAGAGGTAATTCAGTTAGATTCATGAACTTAAAAGGATGGAAAAATATTAACTACAAACAAATCAAAGCAATGTAATTGGAGGAGGACAATGAACAATGCCATCCAAACTTTTTATTGGCTATTCAAACACGTAACTATCAGGCTGACCTGTATTACTTTAACAATGGATTTTTACTTCCTCCTTTCAAAACATCATCTGAGTTTACTGTAAATATCTATTTGCATTTCAACAACTTAATTAGGACAACCAATACAATATCTTGTTCTTTCACACACTGGTCCCCAGTAATAATTGGGACTATATCTCACCTATATTTTCATTCAAACTTTCATTTCCATAAAAGCCAGATGACTTTGCCACATCGGTGTATGGATAGGGGCCTGTCTGCGCTACCGGGTGGACTGGTAACCCCAGGTCAGCAGTATCAGAGGCCAGATGCTCTTTTATACTGGTTTTCTCAGAATGTCTATTCGTTCGATCACAAATTTTGACTTACTGTGTTGTTCCCCTAGTATTAGAAGTCATCTAGATCAAGCCTGATGAATCAAATATGTTTCTGCATAATGGTTTATTTAAATATTGTATTTCACATTGATCTATGGCTTCTGGCATTGTCATTCTCCCTGTGATCCTCATTTTGACTGCCAAAGAAGCCCTTGCCAGACTATCAGCTTTGATTCTGTAATGAAGTTGTTTAAATTAAAATAAGGAATTCCTATCTTCTATTAGAGTAGAGTGAGGGTTGTTTCTTGTATTCAGTTTTAAATTCATCTGTACTTTTCCACTAACCCACATAGAAAGGCTGTGGTCATTATTTGCAGAAGAAAATGCCAGTCCAATTGAGTCCGCAATTCTCATTTAAACCTGTATCGATTACTGACCATAAATGAGTGACCCCCACAAATTGCCAGGAGCAGAAGCAGATGTTGTTCACTGCATGGGGGATTTACTTCAGTTAACATGTCAATAAATATTTTTAATAAAACAGTGACAAACAATGACATGCCTCATTATGCTACAAATAGTTTCAGGAGGTTTACTGCCTACAGCTTATCCCCAGACAATACTATTAATTTCTGGAGCCAAAATTAAATGATGTATGATACACATGCTCTCAGGAGGTGGCATAGCATCACCTCGCAGGACAGATCCTCAGCTAGTGCAACTGATACTAGGTCTATTAATCTCACAGAGCCAGAGCGCTTGCTGTAGGCCAGTCCCCTGCTTCTCAAACACAGGTTATAGACTGCAGTCCACAGCAGTAAGCCAGAACCACAAGTTCACAGCAAAACAGGCTGCGAATACACAGAAAGAGGACAAGCTAAGTGGCTTAAAGGATACAGTGGTAATCATGTTCTCTTTCTTTCAATGTAGATAAAATAGCTATTCCAGATTTTGGGACAGGTGCTATGGAGAACTGGGGGCTGATCACATACAGAGAAACAAACCTGCTGTATGATCCCAACGAGTCGGCCACTTCCAACAAACAGAGAGTAGCTGCTGTGGTAGCCCATGAGCTCGTTCATCAGGTACGTTTTAAGACACGATTCATTTTTACAGTGCTTCAAATGTGTAGTCGCAAATTTTAATCTTGAAAATACTGTCATTAACTCTCTCTCGGGATCTTATCCATGCGCTCACAATTTAATTGCAAAATATTGTGTTAAAACTGTTCCCCGTTAGTACCAGAAATACTGCCTCTGAATTTTTCTCAGGAA
Source organism: Numenius arquata (assembly GCF_964106895.1). Taxonomy (NCBI): domain Eukaryota; kingdom Metazoa; phylum Chordata; class Aves; order Charadriiformes; family Scolopacidae; genus Numenius; species Numenius arquata. Next base: position 28,214,267 of record NC_133580.1, on the reverse strand, counting down.
AATTGAAAACGCTTGGGTCCAGACTGTGAGCCAGCTTATGAAAATCTGTCTGAAATGTCTTATAGGAGGTAATTTGCATGTGCAGATGTCTCTTTTGGGCAAGCAAATAGGGACAACTATACTCTGTGGAGGCTGGATGAAAACATATCCTTACAAGCACAAATCATCAAATCAAGAGGAAGAAACTAAAAATATTTTCAGTGGCACATGAATCATTAGCAATCTCCCCAGTAATATGTAATTTTATAATAAAAGTGGTGTTTTAACACAAGGCAAGGCCTGAATTCCTATTTAAACCCCAGAATTATGATAATTTTCATCTGGCAACGGGAAAAAATGTAAACATATGAATGTTCTATGTGGAGATGTGAGATACTGAAATGTACATTTACTTTTTAGCTAACATTATATCTTTCAATGTTTATAATTGTAGTGGTTTGGAAATATTGTGACCATGGACTGGTGGGATGACTTGTGGTTAAATGAAGGATTTGCCAGTTATTTTGAGTTCCTGGGAGTAAATGCTGCAGAACCAGATTGGCAAATGGTAATTATTTCTGTCTTGGGGAGGGTTGGCAGGGCTGGGGGGAGAATTGTGGAAGGGAGTGAAAATTAGACAAGGAAGATGAAGACTTAAAGTACATTTATAGAAAAATAACATAGTGCAGTGCAACACAGACAAAGTTGGTTTAAGCTTTTCCACATACCTATGTTATGGTCTGAAGATAGTCAAAATAAACTTAGTAAAGTTTTAGGCAGCAGGGAAGAGTCATTCTTTTTTAACAAGCTAGTCAAGTGTTTGGTTATTATTATGGCAAATAATATCTAGGTGGATTCTGTTTTAGAAGTTATAAACCTTAGGATGGGGAACTCTGCCTCCTTCCTCCCCAGCTCCATTTTCGCAAGAGGAGCCCATAATGCTTTGCAGATCTTGTCACAGTGCTGAAATTGGTAATACAAGCTCCTTTTTTGCCTACTAAGGCTTTTTTTTTTTTGTGTGTTATGATACACTAGGGAAAATAGGAATGGCAAAAGGTAATTTATCTTAGTTGAGGAAAAAGTCTATCCCTCCCCTCTCAGATGTAAAGTAAGAGTCGGCAAGTCCTTCTTTAGAGGAAGTGAAATTCCATTCCTTTTCCAACTGCCTCCCCCTGGAGAAGCTGCAATTCAAGCTACTTATTTTGTGAAGTTAGGCATATAGTCCTGCCTTTGTTTCTATTCTAACATTTTCTTTTTCTCAGCTTGAACAGGTTTTAATTGATGATGTGCTTCCTGTAATGAAGGATGACTCTTTGCTCTCTTCCCACCCAATTGTGGTCAATGTGTCATCTCCAGCTGAAATCACCTCTGTGTTTGATGGGATATCCTACAGTAAGGTAGGGTGATTTTGAGTGACTTCTTGTGACTTTGAGTGCAAAGAAAGTGGAGGCTTAGGAGAAAAGATAAAAGTCAGGGGAGCTCATAACCATTAACTCCTAACCTCCTTGGGCTGTGTCTGTGCGGATCTTTTTTTCGGGACATTCCCAACTGTTGTCAGTGATGATTCAGTCAAAAGTGACTATAAGAGGAGCTGTGCAGCCAGAGCCCCAGTCTGCCACTGTGTGCCAAGCAAACCTGCTCACAGCATGCAGAGGAGCAGGGAAATCACAGTGTCAGCAGATTCTGCCGCTAGAGTTGTTGATTTTTAAATTATCCTAAGCCAGCTACTAAGCACAACCCTCTCCCATCACCTTGTGCTGATGCAGCCCAGTTATATCAAGCCTCAATCTAATGCAAAGGCAGATGATGCAACAACAGAGGTCCTGGTGTCCTCTCCCTCACCTCACCATCATACCTTTGGGGCAGTGTAACTTCTACTTTGAGGAAGTAAGGCATGGAATCAAGCAGTGAAAACAGGAAAATAACTTTGTCTCATGTTACTCACAGTATTGCAGCCACCCAAGAAGCCTTAGCAAAGACGGGCTACCACCATTGTCTGCTGGCATTGTCCCTAAATTAGGAGATAAATTAGCTCCACAATTCACTGAGAGTTGTGGAGCACAGGACTGACTTGAAGTACAGTAGTCTATAGCCCAGGAGATGGTAAAGGACATTCCATCAGGTATTTGACAAGTTTTTTGCTCATCCTTGGGTTGTCCCTCTCAGTGGTGGTGAGGACCTGTGCTATAAAGTCTCCCTCGGGAGCCACCTGGAACCAACAGGAAACCTTGGGTCTTGGGTCAGCCATCTCCCAGACTGTGCTGCTTCTGACCCTGATACACCATGGTTCTGTTAACAGGTTTTTGTATGACTCTCTCAGTGTTTCCCATCTGATGCCATTACAGATTCCCACTGAACACACAAAATCTGCCATTATTAAAACCTACTTGGTGCTTCCCTCCAAGCTCCCATTATCAGCTAAACATAAAATATGTATTGCATTGCCTTTAGCTTAAGCTACACTGGAGTCTGTAGCCGTAGATATTACTTTTATTAGCTAGACTTCATCCATCCATTTCCATCAAGTTTTCTGTTTTCAATTGTTAAATCCTCTATCGAACAATATAACCAGTATTTATTGCATCATAAATGCCTCACAGTCAAATCATAAACTATGTGAAAACCTGCATTTTGTAACACTGTTCTTAAATCAAACTAGCAAAAGTCAAGAAATTTACAGAGCTAAATCAAATACTCTGGACAAAAATGTACTTTAGTGTTGAGCTAAACAAAAGACACACTTTTCTATGGTCTGAAAAAACAATGGAGAAAAAAAAAATCCTAGCTTCTACTTGTCTCTTTGTGCCTAGATAATTGCTACATGAACTCTTTTTTAAGCTAAAACATTTGAGGACTCATGCATTGTTTGGGAACAGTTTGCTTAGGATATAATTTGGCTTGAATGAGAAAGTCTTCACGTAGATTTAGCTCAAATTACTGTTGGTATTTATATATAAATGTGTGACAAAATTAACTTGGGGTTTTTTGGCTTTATTTGGCTTCTCTTTTGCATGTTTCTTATGAAAACAATCTCCTCATTATATTATTCATCACTGAACAAATAAAGCATAGTTTGGAATGCTTTCTGTTAGTTTTACTAGAGCAATTACAGGTTTTATATAATCTGAAAACTCCAATGAATTGTCTGAGGGTCAGCAGAGTCAGAGTATTGCAGAACCTCTAACCGCTGTATGATTGGTAGGGCATTATGTGCCTAGGAAAGATGTACTGGAGTAGAGCTGGTGACTACACAATTAATGTATGTATTGTTTTTAATCTGCTCTTAAAAAGTAATTGTATCTCAACTATTTTCCAGTTTAATCCTCTTAGTGTGAAAGATTCCATTAAAGTAACAATGAGATTTTTTGTCTCTGGAGTTCAAACATTGATTACCTTTTCAGAAAACAGATACTTTACTTAAATATCTAGATGCTAGAAATTTGTTCCTGGGCCCCCACATTTTTGGAACCTCCCAGCTAAAGAAACAGGATTAAACGTTCCACGTTTCTGCCACATACAATCTTGTCATATACTTAGCAGTTACTACTACTCTCTAGAAGTTATGTGGGTGTTGATAAAAGACTCCCCCCATATGCCCATCAGACAACATCAGCTATTCAAATCAAGGTCACTCTCTTGAACCTCCCCAAATAGTTAAGGAAAGTTATGAAAACACTGGGGTTCCTATGAACTCATGTTAACAAAATCACCGACTTCTCAAACACACTCCGTCATGGACTACACAGGAGGGGCAGGAGTAGGGGGAAAGCAGTAGTAGACTGCCTTCCGAAAAGCAGTAGTAGAAGATGCAAGGGCTAAATGTACATTGCAATTTAAAGCAAAAGAAGCATCCACTGCCCCCAAACGCATACATGAGTGTGTATTTCTACCCTGACTTTTAATACAAATGGGAGCCAGTGGTCTATGAGAGGTGATATCAGATAAGTGGCTGATAGACAAAGCTGAGGAACTGAGATACCCTAGTGCATACATATGGCCTTATGATCACCATTAAACATAAGCAGCCTTATGATTACCGCTAATGGATATCTGTTCTAAATTTCACCGAATCATTTTTGAATATATTTCATGTCAAACCCGTTAAATTACTGTATCAGAAAAGAGTCATCTGCTGACCATCTTGACTCTGCACCAATAGTCTGGAGAGTAGTCTTGAGGGATATCTGTTGGTCCCTCTGCCATGACTCATGCAGCCAAGTAGTTAAACACATACATAGGGGAGACAGGATTTACAGAGAATTCAAATAACATTTTTGTTTTTATGGGACAACTGGATTTTTAAACCACTTGTAGCATTAGGCTTTCAGCTGCCCTTTGATTTAGTTCAGAAAATGAAAACATGCTGATCCTAAAAATCATATTCTATGTTTTAGATTGAGTCTGCATTGCTTTTGTTTTCATCACTTTTTGCCCATACTGTTCTTTATTCCATGTGACTCTCCTACTTCTTGTTTCTTTCTTCTTTCAAGGCCCTCATGATTTTTTTTCTGTGGCACCCAAGTAACTTCTCCAATACCAGCTCTACCCTACTTCAGAGACCAAAATTCTTACATCAGTCCCCAGCAAAACTTATTCTGAATCTTGAGATGGCATCCTCAACATGTAAAGCCCTGGACTTGCAGCATTTTTAGAGTTCCCTACCTGTTGGGTTTCAGCTGAGGTCACTTCCTGTATCAGGCTGTGCTGCTGGATGGGGCTAGTTCCCCAGTTGCCCTCAACACTGTCCTGTTCAAAGTGAAACAGGGAGCCCCACTTCCACAAACTGGTGGGGTGGCAGGACAGTAACCCCCAGCAGCAGGGCTCAGAAGCCCTTCCACTGGCACAGCCAAACTCAGAAGTGGGCATTTGATTACAGCTAAAGACCAACCCTCATATCCAGAATTAAGCTCCGGCAGGTCAGCGTGCCATGCCATGGAGGAATTAGAAAAACCACTTCCTTAGTCGGATGGTTTCTATTTTTGCCTTATAAAGTATTCATTCATGTGTTGCTTTTTAGTGTTAGAGCAGCATGGATTGACCTTCTCCCCTTTCCCTTTGTCCTCAGGGTGCATCAATTCTCAGAATGCTTCAAGACTGGATTACACCAGACCTCTTCCAGAAAGGCTGTCAGGTAAGGGTGGCACCAAAACATGCCAGAAATGCAGCTCATCTTCATGTGACAGTAGCAAAGCCATTATTCAAAAAGTTAATATCAGAGATCCTTTAGTAGCAGAAGTGTTTAATGCATTTCAGTACTCAGTGGACAATGTCAAGGGGAAGAAGTTCCATGCTCCCACAGAAGCAGGAAGGTGAACTGCATTAAGATTTGATAGCTTGCCAGTGGGGACCTAAATTCATGACAGCTTTTAGTGGAGAAACCTCCACCACAGTGTTATCCTGTTGTCAGCAAGGATCCCCTTGTTCAGCTATAAAGTATCTCTGCAGCTGCATATGGCTATGATCCTCCAACCCACCCAAGCCTGCCATGCAAGGCTTACAAGCTCATCCATGCCCTTACGCAGGAGCACCCAGCCCTAGAGAGCCAAGATAATAGGGAGTAGAAAAGGGACATATTGCACAGTTCATAGTCGTTTCTTGTGGAGGAAAAAATATGATGCTACTAAATTATGAAAAGAAAGAAATGGGAGAAAGGAGCCCTCCCAGAAAGAGAAAGGTTGTCTGCCCTTTCCTCTGAACCGACATCTGTTGTCTCTGAAGAGCTACAGTGCAGACTTACCACATTTGTTCTTACCTCCCTCCCAGAAAGCACATTTATGGGCTGCTACAAGACAGTTTATTTCCCTTTATTTTTCCTGTCATACATTCAGTCAGGACAGTCTCCCAAGATGGGAAAATACAGCCACCTTACCTACAAGAAATTAATATTTCCCCTCTACTCAGAGCCTTCAAGAACATTAAGGCAGCTATGGCTAACAGTGAAACAAACAGCACCATCTACTGACTAAACATCTCCAGGATCCAGATAACAGGGTAGGAAAGCACTCGTTAAGCAGCCAGGTAAGACACAGGACTGGAATAGTGTTTAGGAGGTGCAAACACTTAGTTGACTACCATTATTCCTTGTAATAGCAATTTTGACCACTACTTAGGGGTGACTCGACTTTCCTACTTCCACTCTGAGTCCACAGCTAGTGAAATCTCCTGAAGTAGCTTCCTCCTTCTAAACAACCTCTTACATGAGACAGAAATTTGCAACAGGGTATGCTGGTGTGCATTCAAACAAAATATAAAGAACTCTTCAAGTGAAAATTCATTTCACTCTAACCAGCCATACTGGAAAAAGCTGACTTTTAGTGTTACAGGACGCATTGGAAAGCAGAGGAACTTCATCAGCTGAATATTGATTCATTTAACCTCCTACTCGCAATACTACCGCCCATGGATAGATTCTCTGTACAACTTATCCGTACTCTCTGTATCTTTGTACAAATGAGTATGTGTATCGTGTTCATAGGCAAAGCAGAAAGACCTGATAGTATTTTCACAGTCTTCTACCTCTCTCTAGGCATATTTGAAGAAATACCATTTCCAGAATGCCAAGACAAATCAATTTTGGGAAGCTCTGGAAGAGGTATGTTTTGCAGCAACTCAAACCCTTGCTAATAAGTGTTTTATATCTCACCCACTGATTTCAGTTTCCCAAACTTTTTATACTCTGTAGCTCTTCTGTCAATGAGATATCACAAGCTAGGCAACCTCCTAGTATATTCCAACACATCTTATTTCTAGCAAATGTATATTATTTCCTCATTTTTTTGGCACAAGAATGTGGGAGTGGAATAAGAAACAAGAAAGGAGGCCTTGCTGACAAATAGCCTGCTACTGAAACATTGCCCCCACAACTCAAACTCATTTCATGGGTGGTTTTACCCCTCTTCCACCACACGCAAGCACCCCATACTCTCCCTTCTCTCTAACCAGATTCAGTTGTTTGAAAGCTCTCAACAGTATCCATTCCCAAGTAATTTTGGTGCTTATCTCCGTCTCTAGCTTCTGAGTCCCAGTTGAGTCATTCTCTGTGCAACCATTTTCTGATCTTTCTTTTTCCTTGAGGTTGGACTGTTTCTTTTTATCTGTCTTATTACCCCCAAAAGCCCACCTGCATACTACCAGGTTCTTCCCCTGCTGATATTTCCTTTCCCTCTGTCACTGCGGTCACTCACACAGCCCAAGTTGCACTTTTGTGCCTCCTTTCAAGTTCCACTCTTCACTTGGTCCCAGACTTCTTCCTGCTCTCTCTCTGGTGCTGTGCACCTTCACATCATCTACCTTGTCTGAAGAAGGAAACAGTGATCTCAGCTCCCTTCCCTCACAGATGGCAGCCTGAGGAGGCAGCAGCAGCTTTCACAAGCTCCAGTCTCTAGGACAGAAGTTCAAGGTCCACAGAATGGATCAAATTTATACATTAGTGCAGCTGCTGGTGGTTAATACTGATTTCTCCTTCACACTCAAAACAGGGCATGCTGCTAGGAGACTTCTGGCTTTGAAAAGTCTCTTTATGTCCTTTCTGTCCTGTTTGGTTCTTTCCTCAGAAAAAATGGAGAGACCTTGGAGCATGCAAGGGGCCTCAAAGGTTCATTAGTATCTCTTGTTCGTGTTACTGGCCAGTCTCCTGCCCACTTTTTGTTTCTTCTGTCTGTGTTCAGTTTTCCAGCTCATTACTTCTTTCAGTGACAGGCACCATAAAAAGATTTAATGGAATATTTTTTGTACTGAACCTGCTTTCTCCTCTGCCCCTTTCTGCTCTTCTTCCTCTCAATACCAGAGGTTTGGGCTTTTTTCCCCTCTTTGAACTGAATTTGCATTTTCACAGCAACCTTCTCCCATTGTTCATAGGCAAGCAATAAACCTGTGAAGGAAGTCATGGACACATGGACTAGGCAGATGGGCTACCCTGTTTTGCAGATGGGAAGTGACTCAGTATTCACACAGAAACGTTTTCTCTTGGATCCCAATGCAAATCCTTCTGATCCTCCTTCTGATCTTGGGTAAGATCCTGCTGTAAATGTCTACTCAAAACAGGTAGAAATACTGTACAAATACTCTCTCCAACTGACATACATGAAGGCAGCGTTATATGCTTTCTTGCTAAACTTACTCCTAGCATTTCTTTTTAAAAAGAAACAAACAGGAAGTTAGATCCAAATATTTCAAATTCAGGACAGCATCAGCCCTTTGTCTTAGGGTTTCTTTCTCAAATACAGCAAAGTAAAATTGGACGGGGTCTCACAGAACATCTTTTTCCCATGCACAGGCAGCTCAGATGGTTGCAAATCATCTGTTGAACCACTGCAAATTATAGTCTGCCAGACTAAGGAAAACTGACACAAAATTATCTCTGCCCAGAAATCAGATACCATGATCCAGGTATTTTATACCACAATCATTTGTTCCATTTCCTATATGGTATAGGATTTATAATGCCTCACAGTGATCTGCACATACAATACAGGGTCTTCTCTACATGTCTTAAAAACATGAATTACTGTAAAATAGCTAGCCATGTATAAATGTTATTAATCCTCATCAGGAGCTAGTTTTTTCTTATGTAGTTCAGGAGGGTACTGCCTAATTTTAGTGATCTAAAAGATATTTATCTAGTCAGAGTTAGCAATCTTGGGCTCTTATGTGGCCAGCCAGCTGCACATATTCATCTACCCTACTCAAGACAGGTGGGATACTGTATAGGAGCATATTCATTAACAGCTGACTGATGCAAGAGGAGATGAATCCTACCTGTGGGTTGGTGGACCTGCATAAAAAAATGGCTTGGCTGCACCATGGCATTAACCAGCTGAACAACTGTTCAGAGCTGGCATCGCGTATCACAGAATCACAGAATCTTCCTGGTTGGAAGGGACCTTTGAGATCACCAAGTCCAACCATACATACACAAAAAAAAACCCCCATCAATCTCAGGCACTAGAACATGCCCAAAAGTGCCACGTCTACACGTTTCTTAAATACCTCCAGGGATGGTGACTCCACCACCTCCCTGGGCAGGCTGTTCCAGTGCCTGACCACCCTCTCAGGAAAGTCATTCTTCCTAATATCTAATCTAAACCTCCCCTGCCCCAACTTCAGACCATTTCCTCTGCTCCTGTCGTTATTCCCTTGGGAGAAGAGGCCAACACCCACCTCTCTACACCCTCCTTTCAGGGAGTTGTAGAGGGCAATGAGGTCTCCCCTCAGCCTCTCCTCGTATGACTTGTTCTCTAGACCCCTCACCAGCTTGGTGGCTCTCCTCTGGACACGCTCCAGCAGCTCAATGTCCTTCCTGTAGTGAGGGGCCCAGAACTGAACACAGCACTCGAGGTGAGGCCTCACCAGTGCCCAGTACAGAGGCACCATCACTGCCCTACTCCTGCTGGCCACGCTATTCCTGATATAGGCCAGGATGCTGTTGGCCTTCTTGGCCACCTGGGCACACTGCTGGCTCATGTTCAGCTGGCTGGCCACCAACACCCCCAGGTCCTTTTCTGCTGGGCAGCTCTCCAGCCACTCTGCCCCAAGCCTGTAGTGTTGCCTGGGGTTGTTGTGACCAAAACGCAGGACCCGGCACTTGGCCTTATTAAACCTCATCCCATTGGCCTTGGCCCATCGACCCAGCCTGTCCAGGTCCCTCTGTAGAGCCTTCCTACCCTCAAGCAGATCAACACTCCCACCCAATGTGGTGTCATCTGCAAACTTACTGAGGGTGCACTCAACCCCCTCATCCAGATCATCAATAAAGATATTAAACAAGACTGGCCCCAAAACTGAGCCCTGAGGGACACCACTGGTGCCCAGCCGCCAACAAGATTTCACCCCATTAATCACAACTCTCTGGGCACAGCCATCCAGCCAGTTTTTTACCCAGTGAAGAGTACACTTGTCTATGCCATCATTTGCCAGCTTCTCCAGGAGAACGCTGTGGGGGACGGTGCCAAAGGCCTCACCAAAGTCCAGGCAGACAACATCCACAGCCTGCCCCACATCAAGAAGGCAGGTCACACAGTCATAGAAAGAGATCAGGTTGGTTAAGCAGGACCTCCGTTTCATAAACCCATGCTGGCTGGCCCTGATCCCTTGGCTGCCCTGTACTTATCGTGTGAGCTCACTCAAGATGATCCCCTCCATGATCTTTCCCAGTACCAAGGTCAGGCTGACAGGCCTGTAGTTCCCCAGATCTTCCTTCTGGCCCTTCTTATAGATAGGTGTCATATTGGCCACCCTCCAGTCATCTGGTACCTCTCCTGTTGACCAGGATTGTTGACAGATGATGGAGAGAGGCTTGGTGAGCTCTCCCGCCAGCTCCCCGAGTACCCTTGGGTGAATCCCCTCCAGCCCCATAGACTTATGCATGTGTGGGTGCATAAGCTTCCTCCTGGATTATGGGGGGGTGTTCTGCTCTCCATCCTTATCTTCCAGCTCAGGAGGCTGAACACCCTGTGAGTAGCTGGTCTGACTATTGAAGACAGAGGCAAAGAAGGCATTAAGTCAGGCAAAGAAGGCAGTCAGCCTTCTCTTCCTCCTTGGTTGCAATGTTCCCCCCCGCATCCAGTAAGGGATGGAGATTCTCCCTGACTCTCTTTTTGTTGATGTATTTATAAAAACTTTTTTTGTTGTCCCTTATATTAATGGCCATGTTGAGTTCCAGCTGGGCTTTTGCCTTCCTAATTTTTTCTCTGTATAACCTAACAAGATCTCTGTACTCCTCCTGAGTTGCCTGTCCCTTCTTCCAAAGGTGATAAACCCTCCTTTTTTCCCCTAAGTCCCATCAAAAGCTCCTTGTTTATCCAGGCCGGCCATTTTCCCTACCCTTTAATCTTGTGCCTCATGGGGACAGCCTGCTCCTTGGCCTTTATCCTTCTTGAGGAGTGTCCAGCCTTCCTGGACCCCTTTGCCCTTCAGGACTATCTCCCAAGGGATTCTCCCAACCAGAGTTCTGAACAGGCTAAAGTCCGCCCTCCGGAAGTCCAGGGTGGAGGTTTTGCTAACCCCCCTCCCTACATCACTAAGAACTGAAAACTTGACCAATTCATGACCACTAAGCCCAAGACAGCCTCCGACCACCACATCTCCCACTGGTCCTTCTCTGTTTGTGAACAGTAGGTCTAGCAAGGCGCCTGCCCTGGCAGGCTCACCTACCAGTTGTGTCAGGAAGCTTATCTTTCATACATTCAAGGAACCTCCTAGCCTGCCTGCTCTCTGCTGTGTTATATTTCCAGCAGATATCTGGTAGGTTGAAGTCCCCAACCAGAACAAGGGCTGGCAACTGCAAGACTTCAGCCAGCTGCTAATAGAAAACTTCATCTGCCTCCTCATCCTTGTTGTATGGTCTATAGTGGACTCCCAGCACAAAGTCTCCCTTGTTAGCCTTCCTCTTCATCCTTACCCATAAACACTCAACTTTATCATCACTGGAATCTAGCTCTAAATAGTCAGTCAAAACACTCCCTAATGTACAGAGCCACACCCCCACCTTCCTCGCCTATCCCTTCTGAAGAGCTTATAGCCATTCATTGCAGCATTCCAGTTGTGCCAGTCATCCCACCACATTTCCGTGATGGCGACTACATCATAGCTGTCCTCCTGCACAATGGCTTCCAGCTTATCCTGTTTGTTGCCCATGCTACGTGCATTAGGGTAGATGCACTTGAGCTGGGCTACCAATTTCACCCCCATCCTTGGCCCTTTACCCCCAGGCTTATTACTAGTTGGCCTGGTTTTATCCTCTTTCCCCTTCACTTCTAGTTTAAAGCCCTGTCCATGAGCCTTGCTAACTCTTGGCCTAGTACCCTATTCCACTTTCAGGACAGGGTTTTCCCATCCTTTGCGATCAGACCTGGTGTCCTGGAAATCAAACTATGGTCAGAGAACCCAAAGCCTTGCTGGTAGCATCAGTTTTGGAGGCAGGCATTGATCTGCCTGATCTCCCTGTTTATCCATTCATCAGTCCCCAAAACTGGAGGGGCAGAGGAGAACACGATCCGTGCTCCCAAACCCTTGACAAGTCATCCCAAGGCCCCGAAATCTTTCTTCATCGCCCTCAGACTTCTCTCTAACTCATCATTCTCTACCTGTAAGATCAAAAGAGGGTAATAATCTGAGGGCCGTATCAGGCCAGGAAGCTTCATGGTTATATCCCTAACACAGGCCCCAGGGAGGCAGCAGACCTCCCTGTGGGAAGGGTCCGGCCAGCATACAGGACCCTCAGTTCCCCTCAGAATGGAACCACCTATAACTATCACCCTCCTCTTGCTCTTCACAGAAGCAGTCTTAATACATGGAGCTGGCTGCTTCGGCAACTCCCTGGATGGGGCTTTATCAGCATCCTCAATTCCCTCATCCTCTGTCTCCAGAGGCCCCTATCTGTTCTGTACGGGCACCTGGGAAGGTGGGGGAGGTCTAGAGGGGACTCTCCTGCTGCCCCGAGCAGGTACCTGCTTCCATTGCCCCCCATCCTCTCCTAGTTTCCCTCCTTCAGCCTGGTGACAAGAGGGCAGGGGATCCTCTGCCTCTCCTGGAGCCTACACCTGCTCCTTTTTCCCTAAGGATGGCAGGGTGTGGCTCCACCAACCCACTTCCCTTTCACATTCCCAAATGGTCCTCAACCCTTCCACTCCCTCCTTCAGCTCAGCCACCAGGCTGAGCAGATCATTTACCTGCTCACAGCGCACACAGGCACTGTCTTTGCTGCCCTCCTGCCAGAGGTGACAGGCTCGGGCATCCCACGCAGCCCGTCACCTGGACAGCTGCATGTCTCTGCGGCGGATCAGTTTGGGTTGCTTTATTCCTTTTGACTGTGGCTGCAGACCGAGCGGAGACCATCTCTGGATGTTTTCCTTCCAGTCAGCCCAGCCCGCCCGCCCCTCGTTCCTCCCCTCACACTCACCCGCCACGCGCCGTCCTCCACCACAGCCACGCGCAGCCAGCCGACCGCGTGCCTGCTCTTCCCGCCTTTAAATCCCCTCGCGGCTCCTGGCCACGCCCCCTCCGCGTCTGATTGGTTGCCGCGGACTTCCTGCTTCCCGCTGGGGCTGGGGCTGTGAGGGGGGAGTGTCTCTGAGCTGGGAAGCCCCTCAGGTCAGCGCCGTGCAGGCCTCACCCCGGGCTCGACTCAGGAGTTGCCGCCGCCGCCGCCGCTGCTGCCGCCCCGCCGACCTTATATTCGAAGCCAGCCCCCATTTTAGAAGCAATACAATTTTGCTAGCGTTTCAGTGAAAGAGTTTCAAATTAACCCGGTTTTGGAAGGTTTCGGTCCTTGAACTAGCCCAACGCAACTAAACCAGTACAACTTGCTTGTTTTACAAACCAGAACTAAATCTACTCAAATGCCATTTTCCATCAGCTTCTACTAGTTATTTTAATACAAAGGGCAAGAACAAGGAGAAAAATTTAAAAAACGGTTGTGGCCACTTTATTTCATTCGGATTAAAGAGAAAAAAACGTGAGCCGTGAGAAGGCCCATGGTGTCAGCAGCTTTGGATAGGTATCGAAAGAGTTGGGACGCTATAATTACTCATTTATTCACGATGTGTATTTCTCCCAGCACAAGCAGGAAAGTTTGCCAGCTTTTGAAGCAGCTCTAGCTGCAAACTACAGCACTGCGCCATCTGAAGGCTGGTGGTACAGCCTATTCAGGCAAAAATACTTCTTTCTGTTAAAAATTTTGACATACTGCACTATGCTCTGAGGTAGCAGACTGGGGAATCTTACTTTTGCCTGAATTCGAGACTTACGTCATTTGTCATTTCTTGAGTAGAAATCCCAGCACTGTTCCTACCCTTAACACGTTAAGAAGCTTCACGCTGCCCCTCCTATTCCCAAAGCGAGAGGGGAAATTGTTTCGGCATGTAGAGTTTTTATAAATGACTTAGAAATAAAATGCAGTAATATATATTATAATGCTGATATCATCTATTCTGGGATAGACTTACTCCCTTGCCTAACAGTCAATACGCTGAAAATCAATACCTCCTCCTTCACACCCTCACAGACGAGGATGAGGAAGCTCCTGAAGAGATCCTACCCCGGATAGGACTGGCCCATTTCACATCTGGATGCGGGGTTTTGATTTAAGCAGTGAAAACTGCTGGCCTTATGTATGCTTTATTCTCAGAATGCCGCAGGGATAGTCTCTTGAGCTGCTTTCTTGTTTCTGTCTTGTTTGGCTTGAAAGAGCCATCTCCTGCATGGTGGCACTCAAAAGAAAAGGGAGTTCAGTAACTTGTGCTCTTAAAATAGTGTTCTGGGCAAATATGTAGCTATAGCATAGCATGTAAGGAAGACATCCTCAATATGCAGTTAACAGGACACAACTATTGTATCTTAAGCTCAGGAAAAGTAATCTCAGGAACATAAAAAGAAAACGAAACAAAATCCCCCTCATTAAATCCATTTACAAAAGCAGTGTGGTTTTTTTAAAAGAAAAAAAAAATGGGCTTTCTTTTGGAGAAATACAATACTGGGGCTTCTGGCCAAACAATAACCTCTCTACATTCCATGGCAGTAAGCTCCATAAGAGAACTAGTGAAAACTAGACGTGTATAAATCTGTTAAGATATTTTTGTTTAGAAGATACAAAACAATAGCTGATCTTTCTTCCTGGAGGCAGCAGGAGATACCGCAGCCTTTGTTTTGTATTTCCTGGAAGTTAATGACCATTTACTTAATTCAGGGTTGTAAAGAGGGCTCATGTTTTCCTGTAGTGCTGGTCACCAGGGCATTTAAGATGGAACAAAAATCTCCCTGGGATGGACTATAATATGCTAATATGGAACAGCAGTTGACTGCTCAAAAGGGCTTAATCATAGAATCACAGAATGATTAGAGTTGGAAGAGACCTTAAATATCATCGAGTTCCAACCCCCCTGCCATGGGCAGGGACACCTCCACTAGAGCAGGTTGCTCAAAGCCCCATCCAGCCTGGCCTTAAACACTTCCAGGGATGGGGCATCCACAGCTTCTCTGGGGAACCTGTTCCAGTGCCTCACCACCCTCACAGTAAAGAATTTCTTCCTAATATCTAATCTAAAGCTCCCCTCTTCCAATTTAAAACCATTACCCCTTGTCCTGTCACTACATTTCCTGACAAAGAGTCCCTCTCCGGCTCTCCTGTAGGCTCCCTTCAGATATTGGAAGGCTGCTATGAGGTCTCCCCGGAGCCTTCTCTTCTCCAGGCTGACCAACCCCAGCTCTCTCAGCCTGTCTTCATAGGAGAGGTGCTCCATCCCTCTGATCATCTTTGTGGCCCTCCGCTGGACCCGTTCCAACAGGTCCACGTCCTTCCTGTGTTGAGGACTCCAAAGCTGGACACAGTATTCCAGGTGGGGTCTCACGAGCGCAGAGTAGAGGGGCAGAATCACCTCCCGTGACCTGCTGGCCACACTTCTCTTGATGCAGCCCAGGATGCTGCATATAATACAGCCAGGATGCTGCAATAATTTTAGCAGCCCTATGCAGGTGGCTGTGCAGGTACACTCAAGGCATGCTCTGTCATCCTACTGCCCTGACTGCCTGGTCATGGCCTTGGTCAGGCTGTGCTGTGGCTCCCTTCCAGCCCAAATGTCTCAGCTTCATCCTGGGCATATCCCAGACTGAGGAGCCTGCACCTACTCACTGAAGGTATTCAAGGAATCAAAAAGCAAGAGGTAAGATCACATTTGGCTCCCAGTGCTTTAGAATGAAGGAATTAGGGTTGTCTTGGAGAAGGAAAATAGACTGGAAAAGGCAAGAGGTCCTATTGACTGTATGGCAGCGGTTGCTTCATCTCTTTCAGTTTTTCCATCTGCAAAAAAAGGTTTCATGATACTTAACCAGTTATTTCAAGTCAGTGTTGCAAAGATTAACTGGTATCTGCACAAAGCTCTAGACACGTCAACATTAACACTGACACCAACCATCCAGATATAATCATCTTTTAGTTGAATTAAGTGCTTTGTACCCTACTAGATTATTATCTGACATGACGTGAAGATACTTTTTAGCAGGGCTGTGTGTTCCAGAGGTGTGTTAATAAACTACACAGTATAGCACAATGGAAATTAATTCATGTGATCTTTCTCCGATTATGGGTAATTATTACCCTCTCCAGCATACAGACTCACCAAGAGGTGAAGACCGCATTCAGAAGGACATGGCCCTAGCAGTTCCATTGATTTTCAAAAAAAGAACCAGATAAATTGTGCAGCTCTCAGACGTAACTTCAGGCACATAATTAACACAGTACCATATTAACTTGACTAATAAGTCAACATCGGACACTGCGCAAAATCTTACTCCACTCCCTTGCTCAGTCTACCAGATGCATTTTGAGAACTACTGATAAATACAAGGTATTAAGACAAGCTACTGCTATTCCCCATCTCTAAAGCATGGACATGCTCAGACATTTCATGCTTTTTATTTTGCTTTTCAGGGAATACGACTACCCCAATGATACCAGACCAATATATGACATTTTGTTGCCTGAATAGACTATCATAGCACAGAAACATCTTTACAACATAAACAACAGCTATTCATAAAACGCTATGGTTTGTTACAAGGAATATTTGGTAAATGTATATGTACATAAGCACAGTTGGCTTCAGAAAAAGAGATGTAATCATTAAACCAAATAAAAAGATATATTGGAGTTTTAGCATTTGGTTTCAAATGTCACTTGATTCTCTTTCCCTTTAAATAATTTCAGTTACAAATGGAATATACCAGTGAAATGGAGACTTGGGAATTCAACAAATTATACTTTCTACAACACATCAGATTCTGCAGGTAAACTTCCCCTTCTCTTTTAAGAGTAATGAATGGATAAAGCTTTTCAATGTCCTTAACAAGAAACAAAATACAGAATTAACTTTCATGCTTTTCAATTTTCAGATCCACAAACCAGCACACAGCTTGGTTGTGCTGAAGGTAGTAGTCATTTCTGTAATAAGATGATTATTTCCTCTATATATACATTATGTCAGTTTAGACCAATTTCAGTAAGGTGCTTCAGTGTGTGTTTAAATCCAGTCCTATTCAAGGAAACATCTAAGCATACTCTTAATTATGATGTACTAAAACCAATGGGACTTAGATATGGCCTTTGTCGAGTGAGGTGAAATGGGAGGCTGATGAACGCGTCTGTGGCATGGTAACTGGCAGTCTGAGTTCAGTTAAAGAAAAAGAGCTACAAATGATTAAACACGTTTTCTAATGCTGATTTCAGGAACAAAGAAAAACCTACAGGGGTGTTTTTGATGATTGTTCTATTATGCAGTCAAATCTGAATTTCTCATTCTACAACTCCAGAAGTCAAAAATTGGGGAGGGGGGAGAAAAAAAATACCGACTTTTTAAATTTCATCACACTGGAATTTCAGAAATCATCCCTTCTCTTCTTGTACTTGTTTGAGTATTATCTGTTTAAAATGCAATTTGTCTTTTGTTCTGCTTTTTTTTCACCTAGTTGCTTTTAGTATCCATGCAAAAGCAAACAAAAAAGTCTTATGTCACGCTACAAGTCAGAGATTAACACAAAGACATTTTCTGTCTCTAACTTCCACATGACATTACAGTGGGCTGCAAGGGGCTATTAATGTGACAAAGCCTGCAAAGGCACGATTAGGTGCTTACATCTGCATCCGTGAAAATCTTAGCTAGTAGGGCAAACAGCAACTGTAGGGAAAAAAATGCCTTTTGAAATGCCTTGTATGGGTCATCCAAACAGAAAAGTGCTTTTAACTCCAGCCAACCTCAAACCACAGATTGAAAACCATGGCTTTCAACGGGCAATAGAAAAACTTTCATAAGTATCAGCACCAACTGGACCAGGCCAAGCTTCTGAGAAAGGAACATTTTTCGAGGATTCATTTTAAATGGGAAATTCCTCAAACATGACTGCTTGAGTAAATTTTCAGCCTATTTTGTAATTCCTTTATCTGTAGTTAGAGAAACTGAATCAGAAAACAGTACAGGGAAACCCTGAAAATGTTAGTTGAAAGAAACTGAAAAAATTAAATGAATGAAGGATAAAATATAGAACTTTAAAACTAAGAGTAAATATGAGGGTGAAAAACCTATTAAAAGGGATATTTGCAAGAATCGTTTCTTTTCAATTTTTGTCCTTTTTACCATGACTCTAATTTTCACCATCCTCACCCTAATCACAATGATCTCCGTTTTAAATTTAACGAATTAGGTGGCCCAAGTAATTACCACAATTCACTATTCTAAGACAAGTGCTGGCATTCATTAAAGTCTATAATAACACATCTTTACTCACAGCCATTTAAAAAATAACTAACTAAAATTAAGGTTTGGATCTTATTTTGGTATCCATTAAAACCAAATATTACTTTTGGAGTGAGGGAATCTCCAGTGAGTTCTGTGTCATGTAAGATACACAAACTGATCACTCTTTCTTTGTTTTGCAGGAATTGAAATACCACCATCTCTTTTTACGAACATTAACCCAGACCACATTGGATTCTATCGGGTCAATTATGATAGTCAAAACTGGGCCAGGTTAAGCAACCTTCTGGTCAGCAACCACAAAGTAAGTGTCATAACATTAACCTGTCTGGTGGTCTCTTATAGAGACCTTCGTAGAGGCTGTTTTTTCTGCAAATAATCTATGTATTTTTTATCACTCTTTTCCTCTTTTCACACAGGACTTTTCAGCTGCTGACCGTGCAGGGATTTTGGATGATGTCTTTTCTTTAGCAAGGTAGACTAATTCCTTCCAGAGATTTCGACACACGTTTTTTCACTTTCTATTGGCTATTGAATAGAATTAACTCAACTCAGGTGGTTGAAAGAAAATTTCTGAATTTGTTATAAGTCTTAATGATTTATTGGCTGATGTTGTCCACCAAAAGGGGCAAATTCAAGTATTCATTGGCATCTTGCAGTACCAATGAAGTCAAGTGAAATGCTCCCCTTCATTTCAGTGGCAGAAAAAAAAAGACGGCTTTAATTGCACAGGTCTTAAAAAGGGGTGTTTTTGCCACGTAAGTAACAATAATAGAAGCACTCCAGAAGAAGTTAGGTGTCCAGAAAATCAGAGGCATGCCTACAATGCATAGCATGGCATTAGGAAGTTACCACCTCAGCTATCTTGTTCAGAAACTTGCTTGGAAACTTGTAGCTCTTGTACCCAGCCATGCTGACGCAGATAAACTTTAGGTGACCTTCTGTGACAGCCAGTACGTCTGAATCTTCCCAGCCTTTCAGAATGTCTCTAGGGCTAGCATTTCTTTTTTATGTGACAGGAGTTAATGTAGTCAGTTGAGGACTACCCACTTCTGGGCACACTGGGCTGCTGCACAGTGTGAGCAGCCTCCTCACAGCAGTGAGAGCTCCTGCGGTTAGGCATTGACTGACAGCAATCCTCAGTGGTCTCTTTGGAAAACACCTCCCAAGTTACATTCCAGACTATTTCCCCCCTCCCCCTAAAATGTATTATTTCAGACCTTCTAAAGTAAATAGTGTTCTAATATCTTTGAAGAAGCAAGTTCTTAACATTAATTAAAATAACAGAAGTTATGTTTTCTAATTCCACAGACCTGGACTCGTGAATTACTCTGTTCCTCTGGAGCTCACAAAATACCTAATAAATGAAACAGACTATTTACCTTGGCAAAGAGTTATCTCATCTGTAACTTACCTCGCAAACATGCTTGAAGATGATACAAGCCTCTATCCCCAATTTCAGGTGATGAAGCAAAAAAACCCATCCCTGCATAGGACCACTGGATCTGACAGTTCAGGATCTGTAACAGCAATAATATTGAAGTTCAAGTGATTTTCAATGTTGCTGAGCTATCAGTATTTACTTTTTGTTACAATACTCTTAAAAAAAAGTGCTGAAAACTGCTTAGTGCTGGTCTCTGAATTACCTGGATTCTCAATTCAGGACTATGCACTTGGAGGAAAGAAATTATGCCTAATTATTCTTATAGTCCATCACCATAAGTCACAGTACAGATATTTGTTAGTCAAGGCTGTCCTGCATCCAGTAAAGAAGAATGTATAGGGCAGAAAAATCTCGACACCTGTCCTCAGCACGAAGGATGGCTTTATCTCAATGTGGCAGTGAGCAGGCTTGTTAGTTGACCTAACATGCTGAACATGATTTAATGATCACTAAAATAAGTATGTCCTGAACTCAGCATTATCTCTGGAAAACAGTTGTGGCAGCGTGTTCTTGCTGTACCCCAACCTCCATTTGGGAGCCCAGACAAGGCTGGAGAGAAGCAGGTTGCCTTTGTCCTAGCCCTGCATCAGTATTGCAAGCATTCAGGCTTGTCATGCTGTGATGATTTGGAAAGATTGTGCATGTTTGTGTTCCTTTTTGTTTAAGAGATGCTAGTTCTGGGAAAAATGAAGGAGAATAAACTATGAACATAAATATATTATTATTTTAAAAAATCTACACCAGTAACCAACACCTTTTTCTACCTCAGGAATATTTTCGCGACCTGGTAAAACCCATTGTGGATCAACTGCACTGGAATGATTCTGGAAGCCATTTGGAGAGGTTGAACAATCTTTTTTTTATTTCTCATGTTATTGGTGCATTCAAAGAATGCTAAGCAGTAGGAAAGTATCTCTCCCCCCCTCTCTCTCTCTTTTAAAGGCTTCTTCGTGCAACTGTTCTAGACTTTGCCTGCAGTATGGATGACACAGAATCTTTGAACAACGCTTCTCAACTATTTGAGAAATGGCTACAAGGAGAAACGTGAGTGCTCATGGCTTTTGTGTTTGGTGAAGAACACAGTATGTGACTTGGTCAAAGATCTCAAGCAAGAAGCGGGGAAGAATATTCAAGTACTGTTTATTTATTTTAGTATTTCTACAAATCTCCGACTCCTGGTATATCGCTATGGGATGCAGAACTCAGGCAATGAGACATCGTGGAATTACATGTTTGAGAAATACCAAGAAACTTCATTAGCACAAGAAAAAGAAAAGCTGCTGTATGGCCTGGCATCAGTGAAGAACATCACCCTTTTGGACAGGTGATTTAAACACACAAAGATTTTTTTCAGTGCAGAAGCAACTGGTCAGTTTGTTCATTCCCCTTCTCTCTCTCCTGTGTTGTCATTTTTGTCAAGAGTACAGCATGAGGAATGCAACACATTTTCAAGACCAGTTATCTAATACCCCCCCTTTGAGATTGTACTATAGTAGGAAAAAAGCCTTGCTCCTTTAGTGGAAAGATATTAAACACACGGTATTTTCTGCACAGCACCTTCACCCTGTGTAATTTTAGCTGTCTAATAATTAAGCTTGAGGAGAAAATTAGTCATCTACATTTCCTCTATAATCAGTGAAGGGAGGCAGGGCCTCCAGAGCACTATTTATCCCAGATCAGTAAAAGGACTTAAAATCAACTGGAAGAGTTGCTTTTGGGTGTTGAGAGTCACCCTCCATTGGCTACAGAGGGAGTTTGCTTAGACTAGATGTTTACCTTCTAAGTAGCCAAAATTAGGCAGACAACCTTGAGCAATTGTTACTAACGGTCCTCTGAAGGCATCCGTGTCAAGTTGCAACGCTCCCTGAAGTGCTGTGCAGAGATATGTGAGCTAGAAACAGAAATGTTGTATTCATGCCACCGTGGCAGTGATGGGGATACTGCCCCGGGCTGGTCCAGCTGTCAGACTGGACAGCATCTCCCCAGGCTTCCATTCCGCACAAACACACCAGCTCCTTTAAGCTTATCTGATAACTTTGCATGCAGTTGTATTGTGTAGAGGAGATGCAGGCAAACATCTTCACCAGGGCCATTCACCACTTTGTTGGAGCCCTACCTAAATATCAGAAGATGGAGCAGTCTCTGCCTGGAAGACTTCCAAGTTTAAACAAGATGAAACAAGGAAGTATAGGAGGTTCAGGAAGAGTAAATATAAGACTCAGAGTAATTAAAATAGTGGTAGGAGGCAGCTGTATTCCTAAATCTTTGTGACCACAACAGCCATAATCTAAAGCCATTCAATAACTAATCGCTGACATGATTAAGACACTAATTAGCTAGATCAGCCTATATTTGGAGAAAATAAAAAATCTCCCCTATAGCAGGGAGAACTTGTCTCTTAGTTTACTATTAAAATAACAAGGAAGGGGAAAAGAGAAAACAGATTGAGAAATTGTCCCTTACATATAGGAAAAAAGAGGACACTCCTAAATCCCAGGACACAACAGTTTAAGGGTGTTCTTCTGCAGCTGCTGCCGTGAAGCCATGACCACACTATTCATCTCCCTGCAAACGTACATGCTGAGGGATTCCTCCACTCTGTCAGTCAAAACCATTTCTGCTGTAACTGGAGGTATAACTGCAGCACTTGCAAGCATGCTATGCCCAAATGAATTTTAATTTTGTATGGGAGTTTCAGAACAAAACACAGATTTCAGTGTGAGCAAGCTACCTGCATGTGTGCTCATGGTCCCTGCTACTTTTTTGGCACTTGGCTACCTAAACAGGCTAGAATATTGGCTGATCCAATCTTATTTTCAGTACTTGATTGAAATATAGGAAAAATAATGGGTTTTGGCTATTTTCAAGTAACTTAGAGACGTAAACCCTACTTACTTTCTAAAGAGATGCCTAACTGCTTAGATTTTTTTTCAATACAGTTATCTCTTGACACAGTTATCAACAGATACTTATGTTTTAGATCAGTGTACTTCACCTTCAAAATGCTGTAGACAAAAATAATATTTCTGCTTGGAAATGGGCTGTAGACTGAGGTGGCAAATACTTGAGGAATATAGACATTAGCATTGCATTATTTCTCATCATCATCGTGTAAGTGTCTACTGAAAGTGTTAATTTATTAACAATTTTAATTTGTTTTCATGGTCTTTCATGAAAGGCGCTCACTGATTCTTGTGCATTTGCCTTAGGTATCTGAAATACATTTACAACACCAACCTCATCAAAAGCCAAGATGTGTTCACAGTCTTGAGATACATCTCGTATAACACCTATGGGAAAACAATGGCCTGGGACTGGATACGACTTAACTGGCAGTACTTGGTGGACAGGTACGCTAATGAACTCGTTGGAAACTTTAGGTGTACATCCAGTTGTATATCTTGTTATATGCCGTGCTTTTCTATATTTTCACTGTACAGTTATAATCACTGGCCTTTGCAAAATGAAAACTGAAAGCATATTCAACACAGTTATATCCATCTGCTGTGAGAAAGTACTCTGCTGCTAACTTGAAACCCACTTTTTCCCTAAATGATCACTACCAATAAATGGTGATTAAAAAGTACAGAAAGTTCTACCGAGGCCAGAGAAGTCTGGTTATTGCCTGGAAATTAGTCAGTCATGTCTCCGCTCTTTCTGTTCATTTCATAACAAGAAGACAGTGTATAGAACCTTTTTTAGTTCCTTCTAGTGGCAAAAGCAAGCAGCAGATGTACAGATGAGCAGTGGAAGAAACAGCAAACCTCTTAGCTTTGCTCCTCCCTAGTTGAGTGAATTCTCTCTCCTTTCTTCTCCTTTCTAAGTGCTCGGTGAAGGCACAGAAACAAAGCATACCTGCAAGCCTAGAGCTGTGATCTGGACAGCAATTGTATTGTTGAGAAGCAATGCACCTAATTCCCAGCATGAGACAATAAGTCATTAATTTAAAAAAGCAGTTCCCCAGAAGAGATCACTCCATTAGTAAATGTATTTGAGAAGAGCACAGATATTGTATAAGAGTACTATTTTTCCAGTATTTCCAAAAATGCTGGAATCTGAGTGCATCCATTTTATTGTAGCACAGTTAGAAGTTTAAGCTTCAGATAATTACTTGTGCCTTTTCTTTTTAATGGCTTTGCAACAAACATCATTTATTACATTGTTTTCTAGATTCACTATCAATGACAGAAACCTTGGTCGAATAGTAACTATTACTCAAACCTTCAACACTGAGCTCCAGCTTTGGCAGGTACGGTGACAGCACTTCTCTTGGGTTTTAGTCAATGTATGTAACAGTCTACTGGCCAGAAAACTTGACTTTTTAATTCTTTAAATGTGTAAAGCAGTGTAAGTTACTGTAAAACTATCCCAGTGCTACTAGCCTGAGCTTAAATATCTCTCCCAGGCAAAACTACCCTTGACCAGGTCCCTGTAAAAAGCCACTTGCCCAATAGCAGCATTATTTGCTTCATGACAATTCTTTTTCTCTCTCTTTTCCAGATGGAAAATTTCTTTGAGAAATATCCTAATGCTGGGGCAGGAGAATTGCCCAGGAGTCAGTCAATTGAGCAGGTGAAGAACAACATTGAATGGCTAAAAGTAAACAAGGAGGAAATACGAAGGTGGCTAGAAGCACAGGCCCGCCCTTAAAAGTCTTACTGTGTTAAAAATACCAGGCACTCATTTGGGCACTCAGATCCTCAACGATATTTAGCAATATGGATTTCTCACCTAGGTACCTTAGAGGACCAAGGCCTGATTTTTTTTCTACACACGCTCAGGAGACCACTGCCAGAGCAACGTTTGGGTGGTTGCTGATCCCAGATCCTGCCAGCACTTGTGTCCAGGAATAGCTTTATATTTTGAGAGATGAATCTGCCTGAACAAACAGGATAAATGTTTAAAGTTGCTCAAGGCAGAAGCGATGGCAGAACTGGGGTCCTCGCTGGTCAAGCTGGTCTCACTCCTTCCGCATACCACTCTGAAAAGCTACTTCTTGGTTCACACGGAACTGTATCTAGTAGACTCAGGGATTCCTTCCAAGTGCACCTCGCAGGAGCCTTCTCCTGAAGGAAAGGGAAGCAAGCAGTAACTTTAACATTGTCTGAAAATTGTCCCCTATATTTATAGCTGTAAAAATTCTACATTTGAGATTTAGCATCGCATTCTGATACTACAGAAAGGCCAGTTAAGCTTCTCTCTCCATTGATTTTTGATGTTTAAGTACCAGTACTCAAGGGATCAATATTATCAGCTTCTTTTTAATGTTATTAGTTGGGATTCTGTAGCTTGGGGTAGGGGTTGTCTTGGTTATTTTTGTCTTATTTCTAAATCTTCTCAAAAGAAGAACTTGTGGCAGCCATTACTGCAAAAAAAAGGCGTATGGTACTTTCTGTCTCCTTTCTTAGGGAAAAATAAAATTAAAAAAATCTACATGGAAATCTTAGTCTCTTTCTAATAAAGCGGTAAAACTGTCTGGCATATAGAAAAGTAGCTGTTATATAGCCCAGCTATGCCATCCATATAGCTTCAGTGACTTTTGAGGGGGAAAAAACTACTATCCCCTCTGAGAAAATACCCAAAAAATGGCAAATTCAGGCAGAGGGGTCAGAAGAGTCCCACTGCTGCATTCAGTCTACTGCAGAAGTACAGGCAGCAAAGAATCGAGTCTCAGTCCACTACGATGCTGGAGAAGGCAGTGGGGCTGCTCTGACTGCCCCTCCCAAGCTGGGAGCTGGGGTGCCTTGAAGGTCCCAGGTTTCCATGTGCTGTGTCCTGACACCCTATAGGCAGCAGACATGAGCATCAGGCCCATCCTCCTTGCCTTCTCCCTGGTCCTCTGAGGGGAAAGGCACAACAGAAGGGAACCAGCTAAAGCCATCCCTGTCCAGACTCCTTGGGAGCAGGACCACAGAGCACCTCACAGTAGGTAACCCTGGGAGAGATAAGGCACAGAAATCGGGAAACCGTGCAGCAGGACGGGAGGACAGAAGCATGGAAAAAACGCTTCTTTTCCCTTCATCCTGCAATGCTATTCAAAGGGAAAGCTAGAGATGTTGAGGAGATGGCTCTAATGTACAGAAATCCTGGGGTACAAGCTTTGCCTGCCTCTGGGCCTTGGTACGACACAGAGGGCTCCAGAAAAGCTTATGTAGTCCCGGCTGGAAACCCTTTACCCTGCTGCCCCAGGAGATCCAGGACTGGTACTGTTTAGGGCCTCTCCCTAGATACCCAAATAGCTGCGACAAGCCCAGACAAATCTGGTGGCCAAGTCAGTTGTCCTGTCAAAGGAAAATGTCAGTCATTTGCCTTCTGCAAACAAAACATGACAGGATTTTGACTAACAGTAGTTACAACTTGCTACAGATACCAGCTGCTCTTTAAGTTAAAAAGGTGACAAAGGCACAGGCAATTTCTTACAGTTTTTCGTCTTGCTCAGATTCACGCACAGAGGGCAGTGAAAGTGAAGCAGCTGCCCACACCCAAACTACCAGCAGCTCAGCAGCACAGGGGGAGCAGGCTGTCCTTCGGCAGCCGCCTGCTCCATAGGACACGTGCCAATTCGCCTTCCCGATTCTACTGTTCCAATGAGTGAAGCCAAACAGCAACGCTCTTGGTTTCAAGATCACGAACTGGTTTGGTAGCACCACGCTGTAATACTGTCAACGTATTGTTTCACTGTGACTGCACAATAGTACGATCAGCTCAGAAACATCTTCTGTGCGCTGCTGGTGCTGTATGTTTTAAATTGAAAGTTTTTAATTCCAGCTGCCCGTGATGTACAACAATGCAAAACTGATAAGAAGACGTTCAAGCACATGGCTCAGTTATTTTCCCTTTCAGAGAAGATTTAATGAAATTTGGCAGAAAGAACTGATTCTCCAACTATTCATAAGCCACCGCCACAATTTGCTGTAGAAAGAAAAGAATGAGTACTGCGTGAATGATACCAGATTAAGTAGTTACTTTAAGAGATTTCTCTCCTTGGTTACATGTAGGCCCACTGAGTGGGATCAGGCTGGCCAGTGTTGTCAGCTACAGTAGTAGGCTTTCATCAAGGAAAATGTAAGAAGTAATGAAGATTTAAATTAGATACGAGGAAGAAATTCTTTGCTGTGAGGGTTGTGAGATCCTGGTCCAGGTTGCCCAGAGAAGTTGTGGCCGCCCCATCCCTGGAGGTGTTCAAGGCCAGGCTGGATGGGGCTTTGAGCAACCTGCTCTAGTAGAGGTGTCCCTGCCCATGGCAGGGGGGTTGGAACTCGATGATCTTTAAGGTCCCTTCCAACTCTAACCATTCTATGATTCCATGATTCTATGATTTTCTATGGTGCTGGAAAGCTAAAGCAAAAGCAGCCTTCGTCCAGATCACACAGACTTATCACCGTTCAAAACAAGGCACATAGCAGCAGCATTGCGTATTGCTGTAGTAGAAAAAATTAAAAAAGGTCAATCAGAGAGAGACAACAGAAAAATACCACTAAGGCAAAGAGGGAGCAAGAAGCCAAGAACAAGCCTGAACAACTACTGGGCTCATGACCCTGAGTGAATGGAGGAGAGAAGGGGATTTAACCAAGTGAACCAAGCAATTGCCGCCTGTCATTTTATTCTCACTCTGTTCAGGAAGATGGGACCATGTGCAGGTTCTGTGCCTGAGCCACGCTGGATCAGAGAGACATTTGACTAGTGCTTGGTTACTTTTGATGTTACAGAAAGGTTAGCTGGATTTCTACACTGATCTTCGTTGGGTAGGTGAACATGGAAGTAAATCCAAAAGCCCAAGAAGAAGGCTGCTTTTATAGCAGGGTAAAGGTTCTGTCAATTTTAAATAATGTACCATAGATTACGCAGTGCTCTTGCTACCTTTAACTGGCTCATGGAGAATGTACTGTATGGCATGTGCCTCTTTCAGACTGTTTGTCCTAGACGGATAACAAATCTGGTACATGCTAAATCTTTCGGTCAGGAACTAGTGCATTTACAAATGGTCTGTGATAAGCCTAAGAATGCCAATTTGAAACTGAATCCAAAGAAATGTGAACTGTTTTAAAAAGAGATAATTTTCCCTCGGTCATTCGATCAGCAAGGAAGGAATTTCCACTGATAAAGCCAAGTGAGGGAGTGCAGAACCGGCTGGCCCCTTAGATCCACACAGCTTTTTGAGGCTCTGCTGTTCCTATTGTACCACAGCAAAAGCTATTGCACGCAGTGAGGTAGAGGACCGCTTTGAGTAATCGAAGTGCGATGTGGTGGAGTTAAATAGGGGCCACTTGTGACTGTTGCAGTGTTGCCTTACACTAGCTCTGCAAATCCTTCTCATATCAGCCACAGCTGTGTGTCCTATAGTGCCCGAGCCTGGGGCCCCAGGAGGCTGTAAACCTGATAGGCACATGAAAATGCTTTATCTTGATGATTCAGGTAGAGAAACAACTGAAAACATTGTATTACTGGACAGAACAAAAAAAATGAATAGCACCACTGCAAATACCAAGGCACCTACAACTCCTCAGCTGAATAAGTTTCTAAAACAACAGTTAAGATCACTACAAAGCACGCAGACATAAAAAAAGTACCACATATGTATGGTATGTCTCACTATTGGAATAGGACATGATTAGGAAGTATCCCTCCAGTCTTCCCACAATGACCAGTGCCATTTCTTGGCTACCACCATTTTCAGTGACGGCGTCTTCCAGCAGCTTTTGGGACTTAAGGTGAAAGGGAAAAAGCTAGCTTGTGGTGGGTGCAGGACAGACTAGCTAAATCAGGTCAGAAGGATAGGACCTCATCCCGTTGCTGCCAGATTAAAACTTCCTCTTGTGTTATATGTATCCAATTATGAAAGGTAGTCAAACAAAGGTGTGTTTGCTTTCCCAAGTGTTTAGGCGGAAGCCAGTTGACCTAGAGGTATTCCAACTTCACATCTACACGTATGGCAGCTGAATGTATGCCCATATGTGGAAAACTGGTACAGAAAGATACAGCCATACGAGACTAAGGAAATGTTCTCCAGCTCACAGGTACTACAGTGGCTCATATGGCTGCCCAGATATCTGAAATTGTCCAAGATGTGTTTCAGAAACAAAACCACAAATTTATTTCTAAAAGCATCTGAAGTGTATTTGGTTTGGATAAGTCTGAGAGTTTCTGGCTTCCTGTCAACGTTAATTTTCCCTCATCAGTGTTAGTTTTCCTTTGGAAATGGATGAAATGTCCAGGTGTCCGCTAAATATCCTTTCCAGCACTTTTGAATTTTTTTTATTTGTGAACAAGAGACTGATCACTGATATGGTTCTGATCACTGATGCGGTTTTTTCCAAGGAGTGCAAGGCTAAGCACAGATCACGAGGTTCTGCCATTCCAGAGTTCCCATTCTGTATTGCCTGCTGTCAAATGTGTTTACGCACCACAGGTCAGCGAAGAAGCCTCTCCAACCAGGAACTACATACCACAGAGCTACAGAGCTCATAGCTGTAGCAGGTCTGCAACTCGGGGGTATTTTTTATGTCTTTCGCAAAGAGGGAGCCTGAAACCAAACAACTGCAGGATGCTCTCTGGAGGGTAGTCAACATAGCTATTAGCCAGGGAAAAAAGTTGCACAATGTTACGGCAAAAAAAGGTGTTAAGCCATAGGTCAAGTTCTTATGAGCCAGAAGAGTTGCTGTGGCAGTCTAAGAAGCAGATTTTCCAGGTGTCTGGTGGGCAGCCAAAACCTGATTTGATTCATTTATTTTAGCAAATAGTCACTTTCAGCAAACTGAAATTATGGCCCACCCAGGTTTATTAAGCAACTTCAGCTGGAGAAAACACTATGGACCTGAAGTTACAAAATCACTGATGAAAAGTCATCACCCCTACCTTTTTCTTGAGCTTGAGCACTTGCAAAGAAAACAAGCAGATCAAGGCTCAATTCTGCCCTCTCCACAGAAATGCACATGAACTCTTCCTCATGATTACACTGGGCCTGTTCTTCCAAATTCTCCTGTGGTACTTAAATAATAGCCAGGATTAAAAGCAAATTAGTAACTTTCTAGTTTGATGTTTCGCATAAACTGCCCAGGGAGTGGTTGAGTCACCATCCCTGGAGGTATTTAAGAAACGTGTAGATGTGGCACTTCAGGGCATGCTCCAGGGGCCGAGATTGCGGTGGTCTTTTGTGTGTGTATGGTTGGACTCCGTGATCTCAGAGGTCCTTTCCAACCATGAAGATTCTGTGATTCTGTGATAAGCACCTAAGAACACAGGACTGCCAGACCCTTGTATTTTATTACTTTAAGTAAAGATGGATGTCTTCAACAGAGGCTGCTAATAAGCTCAGATTTGCATTAATAGGCCCTAAGTAATTAGAAATGTGGAGGAGCATCATTCCATAGTACAGTGGTTTGAGCAACAGCCTGAAAGGGCAAATGTGATTTAAAATTCGCTCCAGCAGAAACAATAATTCACCACCTCTCCTATCTCCTGCACAAGATCTCCAACCACTGCACATAAGGGGTGTTCCTCTCCTCCAGTGCTCTTGTAAATGCAGGCCTTCTTTTACTTTAACACCTCAAGGACTCCAAACCAAAAGGCTCAGTCCTATGAAAGGGAACATTTCTGTGTCAGGCGAGACAAGATTTCAGCTTTTCATTTCCTCAGCAGAAAACAAAGCTTCATTCAAGCTGCACAGACTGGCTCCTCTCCTCCCTAGTTCAGGAGAAAAACAAACAAACAAAAATGTGCTCCCCCAGTGAATGCCCCGGAGTAACATGACTGTTGGCTTCACATACGGGCTGCTGAGCTCCCTGGCCAGACTGCAACAGAGGAAAGACAAGCTCCAGGCACGAAAGTGAACCAGCACAAACTAGGAGGTGAACCGGAGCAAACTACACCCTCAGGTATCACCCTAGCCACAAAACAGAAGCACACAATTGCACAATTTGAGAAAGGCCGATGCAAGCAGGGACTGGTTTTAATGAACATTGAGTCAGTCACCACGTATTGCAAAAACGGAACAGCCAGCAGAGCCAACAATGCATAATTAGCATTGAAACAACACAACCGAGGGGGAGGTCAGCCAGAGCCAAGATCGGAGTGCAGAAGGGGGAAATCAGGCAAGACGCCAAACAGCATGTCTTAGCTGGCACTAGAGTGGCCCAGTCAGAAAAGTCAGGGCTAAGATGAAGGATGCCATTCATACAAGCATGATGCCAGGCTGACGTGCCGATACAGTGCCTGCTGCTCTACACCCTGGCCAGACTGCTGCCCACGTCTCCTACCCGGGTCTGCAGATGCACAGCTAGAAGAGAGCAGAGCAAGAAATGTTTGGTCATCTTTGTATTTTTGAAAGAATGGAGAATACCTCATTTGGCCAAAACAAACTGCTCATTCTGATCTAATGGATAGGTGGATTTACTCAGGAGAAAGACGTTTTTGGTGTGCCTTCTGGGCTGTCCAAATGAACATGGAAACAGAGAGGCAGTTAAGTTGCCAAAGCAGGTTGACATGTATGTCCTAGTTGTACAAACAGCCTGTGTTTTGTTCATTTAAACACACCTGGTTTAGATGTTAACTGTTCTACACAAAATACTTAAGAGTTCTTTCCAATTTATTGAAGGAATTTTTATTATTTTAGCTAGGACTCTTTACATAGGAGATGAATGCAACCTGTTGAAGACAAATCAGATGGGGAGGACTAAGGACAGAAAACAGCACGCGTCAGAAAACATATTAGTGAAGTATCATTAAGTTTTTACTATGGGAAATGTATTACTCCAAAAACATATGTTAAAGTAAAACACAAACTTCCTACTATAATTAGGAGCTATTGCTCAAATACTTCTTAAAATGCAACTCAAAAATTTTGATTTATTTTCTGTGTGCAGTAGAAAAAAATTAATATTAGTGGTCTGGGAAATGTGGTTTGTCCAGGCATCGCCTAATTTCAGAGGTCTGTAATAACTGCAGTGATTGTATGGCTAAACGAATGGTTCAGCAACGGAAATAAATAGGATAACCATGCAGATGCATCATGGTGATGAACTTCTTTTCCTCTCGTAAAAGAAAGGAAAAAAATCTCCTTTATGGGAGACGGAGGACTTGCAGCGCAGTTTTTCCTTACTTTTATTTCTCCACAGTGTATTAAGAGCAGCCTCTAGTGACAGTTGGTAGCCATTACATTTAATTACACCGGTTTTGACCGCGTGCATGTTTATGGAAACACTTTCTTAACTAATTGAAATACCTCTTAAAAAGGAAAACAAAGTTGCCTTAAAGATCTTATGAACAGCACCAGTCATTAAGAACACACATGCTTCTAAGTAACATCGAATAAGACTACTTAACCTAGAATAAATGTCAATCATTAAAGCTGAAATTTGTAGGCATGGAATAAATTTAAAAAAAAAAAAAAAAAACAAGCCATAAAACAACCTTCTGTGTCACTTTTGAAGATTACATTTAACCATTTGAGTCACCAGAAATTGCTGAAAATGCAAGTTATGTTTCAAAAAGCAATGAGCACTGCTACAAAGGACCAAGAAGCCAAACACTCAGAACTCATGACAGTCATGACAAGCTTGCGTACACGCCTGTATGACGCTGGCACACTGGACTCTGGCATGATGACTATCTTACCTCAAACAGTTGTTTGCAAATTAAAAAAAAAAGGCAAAAAAAAAAAGCAAAACCAGGCATGTGTAATTTGCAGAAATTATAAATACCCATAAACTCCCTTACACCACCCTAAGCCAGGTACTTCTTAGCTTTCTTCACCTATAGCAACTGAGGGATTAGAAAGATACTACCTCTCCTTGCAAACTTCACTTTCTTTATGGATTCTTTACGAATACACACACGCTTCTGCTTCGAGGGGTTGTGGAAACAAGCGTTTGCCCGTGATCGTGGTAAAACGATCGCTGCGCTCGGCAAAACGCTGGGGGGCCGTGGCAGGGGCCGCGCTGCAGTGGGGAAGGAGCTCTGGCTGCTGGAGGTGCGGCAGGGAATGGCAGGGCCGGTGCTGCGGAGCTGCTTCTCTCCAGAGGCAGTCCACCCCTCAGGCCTGCTGGTAGCCCGCAACAAAGCCCTCAACATTTCCAAAATGGGCTTCTGTTTGCTTTTTTTTTTTAATCCGTTGCTTTGGGGAGTCATATGTTCTTTTATTCCTCGCTGAAAAGAAGTTAGGAAATATTTGTTTAAGAAACCTTAGCACCTGCCTTTAAGTCATTACTTCATTTTCAGAAGAACGAGTCATCCACCGCTGCCTGTGGTGGCTGCTCTGCAGCAGACATGGACCTGCTCGGACCTCCAGAGAACTGCTCCAGCCAGTCAAGCTTTGCTTACAGAAAATGGACCCAGCCTGACAGCCATGACTGTGTCTGTAGCTTCAGATTCAGTGACGCTTTTCACAGAATTAAAAAGGGAGGCTAGAGAGCAAGAGGTAGGCTGGGGAATGGTGTCCCAGGCAGGACAGCAGCCAGGTATCAGGCACCTGTCTCCTCAGCACCAGGAGGATGCAGCCCCTCTCCCTTGGGGAGCCAGGTAGGCAGGCCAGGAGGAGAAGCCACCAGAGGGACCAGCCTCCCTTGCACGGCTGACTTTCCATGGGCTATGGCCAACAAAGCCTGGCGCTCAGTGCTGGGGCAAAGTTGGCCCTGATAGAAATGAGGGTTTGGAGCACGAGGTCCCTGTATTCAGGCATGTCTCCTGCCTTCCCTCACACTTACCTCCTCTGGTGGGGCGGCCGTTCTCTTACATAGCCTGAGGAGGCTGAGGCCTCTTACAAATATTCATCTCATGCCAATGAAGCTGCCAATTTTCTCTTTTAAAGTAAAAAGCCTCTCCCTGAGAGCACAGGCAGGGGCTCAGCCCTGCCACTGGGCTCCGGGCCACAGCTGAGTTGGGCACCCCTGCAACATGGCGGCCTCCTGGCTTCACCTCATGCTGGCTGTCGGGTGGCGAGGTCCCTTCACAACCCCTAAAGACGTCGCCGCCTCAGGTCCCCTCCTAGGCTCTCCCCAGCAGGGTCGCCCAAGGCCTGCTCTGCCTCTTCACCACGGTGAGGGATGGCGGCAGTGCTCGGGGATGAGAGTGGATGGCACAACATGTCCTGAGGCTGCCATCATGAGGGAGAACCTCTCTCCCGGCGCCGGGAGCCTGTCAAGTGTTTGCGTCTTCTCCACGCAGCGGGCAGGAGCACCAGGAAGGAGAAAGAAAGGCCCTGCTGCCATCCTGCCTGATCCGCAGTGCCCCATCCCCCCTGCGAGAGGCTGGGCAGCACCCAAACCCTCAGCAGGTCGCACACCCCCCCCGCCCTAAGGGAGGGCCAGGGCCGCTCTCATTACAGCCACTCATCGGACGCTAATCCAATCATCCCGCTAATGAAATCAGGCTGCGCCGCTAATGAAATCACCCTGCGGCAGCCGGTGTGGCTTCGCAGTGCTGCTGCACTCAGCATGGGGTCGGGCCGTGCTGGTGGGTCACCTCTGCTGAGACCCCCCCCCAGACCCACTCCCAGTGGCGGGGACAGGCAGCAGGTCCCCTCCAGCCATGCCAGCAGCACGGCCTCCAGCCCTCTGCCACCAGCAGCCCCTGCCCTCCCCAGCGGGGAGCAGAAAGCAGGGTGGCTGATAACGGAGCCACCAATTACGGGTTTTCCACTTCTCCACCGGCATGGTTTTGCTCAGGGAGCTGCCGCTGGCCTGTGCTGGGAAGGGAGGCTGGCCGGGCGATGGCCTCTGCCTGGCGTGGATGCTCGGGGAGGGAGGTGATGTCTGCAGCACTTGCAGCATATCCAGCTTCAGGGTAACCCTGCTAATGAGTCGCTCACATGAATTAGCAGAGAAGCATCCCAGCGCCCTGGTCCTTGCCTCTCCTGGAGTTAGTCTCGAGTGTTCCCAGAGTAGATCTATTAACCAAAAAGAAAAAGGGCACCCATTTCTTTATGAAATGGGCGCTTTGCTTCTGCTTTACTTCTGGTAGTACCATGCCTACATGGTAGAAGGTGCTGAAAAGAATGCTAATGCCATTCCTTTTTAATGTCTTTTTGCTCAGGAGCCTTTTGAAGATGCCATAAAAATATACCATATTAACGTTTGTTTACTTTAAAAGCTGCTGGATGTAGGGGAGCATCCTGAAGCATTTGTCTTGTGTTTGGAGTAAGATCTACCTTTAATTGGATGTATTTAATTTTTT
Organism: Numenius arquata; assembly: GCF_964106895.1. Lineage (NCBI taxonomy): Eukaryota > Metazoa > Chordata > Aves > Charadriiformes > Scolopacidae > Numenius > Numenius arquata. The sequence continues at coordinate 28,179,434 of NC_133580.1, read as the reverse complement.
TTCAAACATCTTTGAGCTGAAAGAAACGAAAGAAGACTGTGGTTAACAGTATTGTTTGTATGAAACATTCAAAGGCTTTAGCATTCTGAGAGCTAGTGTGCTTCACCAAAGGTCTGCTAGTTAGTTGGTGTGTTGTTTAAGGGAAGGTTTTAATGGTGTAGGAGGCATAAGCCTTTGTAAATAATATTATCTTAAATGCAGAAGGCCTTATCGTGCACTCCTTGCTCAGGCAAGTCTCCTCTTGAGATCATCTGGAGTTTTGTCTGAGTAAAGAGTGCAGAATCCAATCCACGGTGAGCCAACTGCTTAATCGAGTGGTACAGAAAAACACATTCAGGCAGTTTTCAGTCACATCTGCTAGACATCAGTACTGCTGCGATCTCACTAGAGGGAGCAATTTATTTTGAAATATTAGTCAATATTAGCTAAGCGCTTAGCCGGGCTGCCAGTGGGTCAAAATTAAGAAGAATTTTCTGAAGCAAACACACATTTTAAGATAAAAAGATAAACAAGGGAAATGGAGAAATGAAAAGACAGCACTAGATAAAAATCCTAACTTCTGAAACAATGAATTGTAAACAGAAAAAGGCATCTATGTGACATATGGAGATGATTTTTTATGTTGTTTTTCCTGCTCAAATGTCTACAGTAGAGGTTTTGTCCCTGTTTCCAGTAGATATTCCTGTTTTCAGGGATTACAGATCATTTTCATTGGCCCTTGATGGGAAGTTTTATTTTAAAACATGGGTAGAGCTATTCTCTTTTTTATCATAGGCTGTAAAAGGAAATAAATTCCCAGATGCATCCAGATTCTTAGAAGTATTGCTAGCACTCTGGCTCTGTCAACATTTCCATCTTAAACCACTATTTAATGTTGAGTCATAAACACCTTTCTGTAAACATTTATTTAGTGCCTGACAAGGTCTCCCCTCTAAAGGGGAGAGGAGAAGGGGTTTCTCAAAAAAATCAGGGTTTTAAAATATTTTTCATGATATCTTTAAAGACTGTTCTAAATCTGTCATGATTCAATACTGTCCTTATTCGAAGTCTATATCAGGGTAAGTTTGTTCTGGACTTGTACAGTGCCTGGCACAGTAAGGTTCTCAGAGACCCGAGGCACTGCAGCGAAAGCAAATAATACAGATTTAATACTGACTGTGTTTATGCAGTCTGACCCTGAGTACCGCTTAGCTCCTGGGTCCTGCTGTCTGCCTCAGCTACGTCTTGACTTTGTGTTGGGATGAAATGTGGGAACGCAATCACTCGGCTTTGCCCCCTGCCTGGTCTGGAGTTGGGAAAGGGGGTCTGTGAGCTAAGAGGGAACCAGAGGGACCTCCATGAGGTGCAGTAATATGGAACACCCCTGTCCCACAGACGAGACACAGCCACCAGGAATTATCCATCCTCACAAAGCCGAAATGATCAGCTTTGTGCATCTATGTGAGTGCAGAAGCTAGCTCTTTGCTTCATATGCTCAGCAAAGAGTGGCTGGATGCAAAATCACCGAGTCTGTTTGCTCTGGTGGGTTTCAGACACAGCCTTTAAAAGCCCTAAACCTGCCATCTGGTCCTCTAAAGAGGAGCCGTCTCTCTGTGGAGCACCGACTGTCTGATATAATTTGTAGGATGGGAACTGGAAAGGTCTACATGTTAGTAAGCAAGATAACATCACTACCCCCCACGATATTATTAGACCAAAGGCATCGTTATTAGCAGAAATTATCAGCATCACGGTTATGTTTGGTGACCATGTTGGCTCTATGCTTTATACAAACAAAAATCAGCTTTTACTTTCCAGATCTGATGTACACAGAGGACAACTTACGCCCATATCCTTGCTGAATTTCAGGAGGCTGGATGGGGGTATGGACTCTGCACTACCCCAGGCTCTGGCCGCGTGCTGGTACAGAGAGCACGATGTTATGCTTAAAGAAGCTGTGCTTGCAATACAGCAGGATCTGCCTGGAGCTAAGTGCCGTTTATCACAGGGTAAGAAACCGAAACGGAGCCCGAGGAAGGGAAGAGGAAAAGAAAGGCCATGCAATCCTTATCTCCATCACAGCCTGGAAGAACAGCCTCTCTTATACTGCTGCTGACATTTTACTGTCAAGAAAATCAAATCTTAGTTTTCACTGGAAGATTTTAAAAGAATGGCACAAGCGAGTGCAGATTTAAGGCTACCCTCAAATTCGATTGAATAGTGGGAGAAAATAACTTTTTGTAGTTTTAATCTCTACTAATCCACCGGGTTTCTTTATTTTTGATTCCAGACCGAGATGTTCTGGTAACGCTTTATAAAAATAACCAGATCCTGCTTTATTCTACTTGCCTTACTCTACAGGTGAATGGAGATTTAGTAGATGTGGCATCAGGCAAGGAGGAAGCGAAATCTGACAGACGGACAGAATGTGACTAACAACCAGTTCATACAAAAAGTCTTTTTGTTAGCACTGATGTAATTTCTTTGCTGAGCAAGCAAGGAAAAAAACTGTTTGGTTCTTTCAGCAAAGTATTGAAGTACAAGCCTAACTTTTAACTATGTGAATAATACCACTGACTAGTTCATATACGTATGATCAGTGTTAGAAATTTTAAAATGTTTGCATCTTCATTTAATTGCGGAGGGATCTCCAACTGCTTTGAGAAAATTTCCAGAAAGAAAATTCTGAATACTAAAGGAGATATTAAAAAATTAAATGAATGTGGGTACAAATTGTCTTCACATGCCTTCTCTCCAGCTTACAATCATTTCTGGTGATACCTGCCACTGTGTGTATTTATATGCATTTCTGTTCTCTTAGAATTATTGCAGCACCTATCTTTATTGCATTAGGTCAAATAGCACTGATGTAACCAAATGGTAGGTAGTACATCGGAGACGATGTCGTATCTAAAAATTGTGTCAGCAGCTTAGCTCAACTGAGGCAGCAGCAATAGCCTAGATTCTGATTTGCTTGATTTCTATTACTGAAAATCCTGAGTGGCCCAAAAAACAATCCAAACAAGTTATGTATGCAAAGTGTATGTAATCCTTTAATATTTAATAAATCCGTAGCATTTACTTGTTCATCTCATAAGAAACTTTTTTATGGACCAAGGTTCCTTTGGACTAGTGGCGATGTTAACAGGACAAAGTCAGCCCTTAACGTAAGAAATTTATGATTTTATGTTTCCCATTGAAATGTGTTGCCTGTTTACTGGAGACTGAGGTTCTCAGCATGACAGACATTTCAGGAAAACTTCAGAGGGCTCTGTATTTCTGTGATTTTAAAATGCTTGGTATTACAAGTAAAACCAAAAATGTTACGTGTAAAAAAAAAATATATACAGCTGTTCTATTTTTTACAATCCTAAACTTAAACACAAATTCATTCCTTCCCCACATATGGTTGGAGGAAGGGGGGTTAAGCTTTCACATTCACCAAACTACGCCTAGTTCACACAACCAGAGTGCTGTACAAAACCCACAAAGGCATCCAGTAATCAATTCTTTGGAGGAAAATGGGTTTCATCTACTTTTGCTACAAGAAAAAGTTGTGCCTTGCAAGAACCCCTTTGCCCTTTGCCATCTGAATTAGCAGTGCACTGCTGTTAAATCTAAGTGGATTAAAAAAGGGTAAAGACTCCTGGTCCATGAAAGCCTGCTCTATAGCTAGATTTTGTACAAGTGTGACTGTGTCGGTTGTGTGGGAGACCTGGGGGGGGGGGGAAGTACAAGGGGGGTCTTTTAACTGCCTCTACAGCTCCTGGTATCAATTCACTTACAGTGGCAGGAAGGTGCTTGCAATTCATTCCTTTTCTTGGCGAGGAATAATCATATCGGTATGGGGTCTTTATGTTGGTATAATGGCAGTCACAACGCCGGGGAGAGGGGAAAGATTGTGCTGGTGCTCTTATGCTCAAGTGATCGAAGCGACACAGCTTCTCTGTGCAAACCCGGCCGAAATAATGTGTTTCCCAAGAAAGACAACAGCGCCATTCTGCAGTTATAAAGCACTGGGCTTAAGAATTTTGCTTATGAGCATATCTAAGAGCTTGGCATGCTGACTAGATAAATGTTTAAAAATAAGTCTAGTGCCCAAGCTGACAAGCTTGTGCCTTTTTGAATATATTCATCTGAAGAAGAAAATGGATTTATCTGAAAGTCTGTTTCATTTGACTGAGGTTCTCATCAGGGATGTAACGCTTACTTGCCATTTTCCTTACTCACCTGAATATTTTTGCTATCTGGAGACAAAGAAGATAAAGAGGGTTGTACTCTATTAATCACCCTTCTCTTTGTTCTCAAGCTACCTCTCTTCCTTCTATCCCTCCTCCAAACACACATCCCTTGCCAAATCTTTAGAAAAAAAAATAATCGCTGCTATATTCTTTCAGGGACTCTAGCACTTACTGGTACAACATGTAATACTTGTGTCTGATTTGTTTTGTTGGGAGCCAGTAAAAAAAAAAAAAAATCACATAAAAATGGAATTTTATAAATAACAGATGTGAGGGGGTTTTGTGAAAAAAGTTTGGGTTTTAAAATATTCAAAGTTTTTAAGGAAAAGAAATCTAATTCTTTTTGCTTATTTGGTTTTCCATTTTTTTTCTTTTGTGTCTGTCTCTATTTTCCTGGGGGTAGAAGGCAAATAAAATTTTCCTGGGGAAGAAAATAGCAGAAGTATTGTCTTTGTTTTCGACATGGTGAAACGAGCACAGAGAGGCCAAAGTCAAGAAGTTTCCACAAAACTAGTATACCTCAGAGGTGACACTGCTATTCTTCAGGCACTCAATGTTACATGACACAAATCCCACTGGCATTATTATTTACCTGTAACATGTCTAGCATTTATTTCCATCGGACAAAATGGGGTTTGAAGAAAGGATTTTGCAGAAGAATGTTCCCTTAGAGCCAACACTTCTGATGATAGCCTCCTGCTCTCCCGCTTCAGGATCTGGGTGGCACTGACTACAAGCCTCCTCAAACTCCAGCTCCCCACATCTTCCTTCTCCAGCTGTTGTAACAAGAAGTCATAAACTCCATGCATAGATATAAAACTGTTCATCTATGGATGGAAGCAACTAATTGCCAATGCTGGCTTGTGGTGGAGACCTCAGGTCTCCATCCCAGGGCCTACTGCAGCTCCATGCAAGGTGTGGGGAATTTTGCACAGCAAGGTCCTGACTTGACCGGGGCTGGAGACATCACCGGGACACGTATGTGCCCTGTGGAAGTCTGACGTGCTGCCAGTCCTGACCACGTAGTCACCGTCCTGGGAGCTGAAGGCCTCACACCAGTACTGCTCTTTGGCCCCCTGCCCCACGCATGAAGCTTGAGGCCTCTCAGCTGTGTAGCAAACCACCGTTTTCCTCTCCTGGGATGGGAAGACAAAGACACAACCCGCTTTGCCAGATGGAAGGAATTGAAAATGGGATGGGTTGGAACTTGGTTCCTGTGTGCAAAATGCTGGGACAGAGGCCTGTCACTCCCAATCTGGCTGAGGGTGACATCCCCACTTCCTTGCCAGCCACAGGTGCTGCCACCTCAGCCTTGAGCCCTTCCTAGGTGGGGAGCAGCAGCCACCTGGCTTTGCACGGCCATGGCAGAGGTGGTGCAGGCAGCAGGGCCAAGCCACTCACGCTGAGCTGCTTTCCCTGGTATGCTCTTCACCATGCTGATGAAGAACTCCTCTAACCACAACCGCTGTTGGCATCTCCCTTATCCATGCTTATCGCCCTCTGCTCATGCTTACAAAGTCCAGAGGGGATACAACCCATTGCAGCTCTTCCTCATGCCCTTGTCTGTGCAGTCCCTCGTGGTCTTCAGCTAGGCATGCCCTTCTGTCTCAAGCAACGCTTACCTCTCTGTCATCCCTACAGAGAAAGCGCTCAACTCTCCCTAAATTTCAGTCTGGCCTGAGTGACTTCATTCTTTTGGCAAGTTCTGCTTTACAAAAAGTGGCGGTTCCAGCCACCGCTTGGCCGCAAACCCCCCTCAAGGTCTTCCAAGCTGGCCGAGGACAAGCCTGCCCAGCCCAGTGGAGCCTGGGCTGGATAGCTGGGGTTCAAAAGTGCAGCCTGCGGGTCTGTTTGACAGATGACTGGGTGGTTCCAGAAAGTGAAGCAAGCAGCAGCCCCCACCTCGCCATCATCGAGGGGAATGGGCTGGGATGTACTGCAGCGTTTTGGCTTTGTAACACATGGATGCGTGCTTCCTACAGCAGCTGTAGTCTGATGAGAGCTACAGCACGTGTAATCTGCAGAGAATGTAGCTGCCCAGCTCTAACAAGTCTCTCCAGAGTGTGTCCAAACTAGAGTTTCACAAATTTGGCTGATATTATGTAGGAAAGCAAAGGGCATGTTCCTGACATAAGAGTAACCCTGTCAGCAAATTCACATCCCTGCTCCTAAGTGCGTACAAACCCGTTCTTTGCAGCGAGATGGAGGTGTTTTTTTCCCTTTAGAAAATGAGCCAAACAACAGATTAATTTCATTATCCCTGGAAATACTGGCGGAGACATTTCTGCTGAATCTTTAACCAAAAGATAAATAAATCATCAACCAAAGATAGACATCCTTCATGAATGTTTTTGGTATGAAGGAAAGTATGGAAAAATTTTAAGGGCCTAAAATAGGCTTTTACAAAAGGAAACCACATTCTTATGGATGCAATGTAGTGCCATGTTTCCCAGTAACAGCGTTTACTATTACAGGCATCTGTGCCACACCTTTTGCCAAAGTACTTCTTCAAGGAAAAGGAAAAATGTTTCACAAGTAGCGTGATAAAAATAATCTTGATCTTCTTAACCCATTAGCAGTGAAGTTAAATATGCTGCAGCGTGGCATCTTCCCCCAGCTGCTCAGCTCCCTTTATCCAAAGGACCCCCTGTGTCCCGTCTTCCCCTCCCCTACAGAGACAAATTGAGCTGTCCCTGTCGCGTTCCCATCTTCCCCTTCTTGCAGCTATGGTGAGGGAGTTTTACAGTCCAGAAGCCAACTGAGCTGCAGGCAAAAATATCCGTGGCTCCTCTGCTTACGTGGCGTTGTCTAAGATGTGGTCTGGAGTTTGGTCATGAACCATCATCATCGTCTCCTCAAGGGTCTTCAGCTGTGACCAGCAAGATCCTAGGAACGTAGTTCCCATGCGACTCTTCTATTTGACAGCAAGGTCTAATGTATTGAATAATATGATCCCTTAGGATTCATAGCTCATTGGGGATTACTTGGATTCATCGAGAAAAAAACTTCTTCCAAAATTTTCACAAGCAGATCCTGGGAAGAGTTAAGGACCTGGGTCTACAGGGAAGGAGAAACACCTCTCTATGAATTAGAAATCATCACTGCCTTTTGCACATGGATGCGTTGAGGTGGGAAGATTAAGTGACATACCCAGGGTTACAAAGCAACCAAGTGGTAGAGCAGAAGAAGAAATCTGGCATCCAGACCCCTATTTGTCTCTAGTTTCTATTCCTTCATTAGCTGATGTTTTAAAATCTATAGTCAATGTTGCTATAATGCATTTAGAAATGAATGACAACTAAGTATTTTTTCTTGTGGGCAATAAAGATGAGCTGATTTTGCACAGTTGTAAAATTCTGTTACGGATAAAGGATTCTTTATTTTATAATAGCTATTAGAGTGTTTGTTTGCAGGATTTTCTTGGGGTGGAAACTTCAGAAGAAGCATTGCTTTGAGCTAATCATTTAGCAAAGGACAAAGATGCCTTAGATTGCTGATTCGTCCTATAGTTAATGGTTCTCTCAGGCTTTTCTCTGTCAAATGTGGCAACTATGACATCAAATGTTATCTCTGTAAACACATGCCAACTCAAAATAGCACATGGAGGGGGAAGGACGAAGAGTTCCTTATCCTATATTTTAACCAAGATTATGGTCACCAGCATGTTCCTCTCACCATGGCAAAAAATAGACTTCAGGATAACTATGCTTTCCGAAAGTTAAATTTTAAGAATAAATGACCAATCCAACAAACCATTCCGCTTTCACATTAGCCACCTTAGGGGATCATACGCTGAGTGCATAAAATATGGAATTCTCGTTTCTGGGATGCCAGAATTTGAGTTCTGAGATATTATTTGCACAGGCTCACTATGGGCATGAGGATAGCTACAGCTATTAGAGACTTTTTTCCAAAGATTTCGCAGGACAGCAGACTGGCAGTTCAGACAACCAGACTATTTTGTTGATCTGCCACCGATCTGCCATGTGACCTTGAGCAAGCCTTTTCACTTTTCTCTAGCTCTGTTTCTCCTCCTACAATTTGCCTTATCTATTTAAATGGCAGTCTTTCTGAGAAGGGAATTTCTCACCTTGTGCTAGCTAGCAGTGCTTAGCTGAACGCGAACCCGTCTTCCTTGGGATTATTGTATTGCAAAGCTAGTGAGTAACACTACCAATTAAAAGCACTAGTATAAAATATTAATAAGCTGGTTTTCCAGAGGGGATCTTAGTGCAGTCAGAGGAGCAGTAATGCCCCCTTCTCCAGTACTTCACTTCTGCTGCTTTTCCTATCCAGGAACTGAAGCTGTGACTTAGCATCCCCAGCACTGCCACTTTATGGTCAGGTTTTTGGAGGCAAGCCTCAAAACCTGTGAAGATGTGGGGTTGCAGCATCATGAAGCAGAGCTGGCCAGGCTTTGGCTGCTGAGCCGCACTTGACTTAGGAGCAGGTCAAATCCCCTCCCATGCTGGGCTTTATCAAGGAGGACGAGAGGTGCTCCTAATCCTGGCCATGAGTGAAAGTGAGCCTGAGGGGCTGCCAAGGTTTTCCTCTGCCTGCGGCACGGGACCTCAGCCACCCGAACTCACAGCCCCGGGTTGGCAGTATGCATCGTCCCAGGGGTTGGGGACCACCAGCAGCGGCCAGCTCCAAGGAGGGCCAGGCTCACAAGCAACACAGCCCTGCTCAACCACCCAGAGCAAAGCCGCAGGCATTACTGCGTGCCAAGCTCTCTCCCTTTAACCTGCACACCCAGCCTGAAGTGGCAGAGGACAGATAACCCAGGTGGTTCACAGCCGTGCTGAGACCTCTGTGCCTGAGGAGGCGATTTAGATGCAGCTGAATGACATGCCTGCTTGGCAGTGAAGAGCCACAGCCTGCCCTAGTTTTTCCAGGGTGGATAATTGTCACTGGCCGTGTCCCAGGATGAAATACATCGTGAATAAGAACAGGTACAGAGTACAGACTTGCCATGCACACTTTCAGAGTCCTGGGTAATGGGTGCGCCTCTCCAGAATTTATATGCAAGAGCCTCAAATGTCCATTTAGCGGGGCATTTGCATGTGTGGCACCTGTTCCTGGATGTTGGGAAAAGTACAAAACAAAAACAACACTAAGGATGGGCTTTTCTTCCTGCTTCATGACATGCTATCAGTAAACATCTCCAAGCAAGCAATATGTACAGCCTGTAGAGCCGTATCCCATCAGCCCCTCACTTAGGGGCTGCGACCTATGGACCAGTGGTGCAGGGAAACTCTGTCTTCCCCCAAAATCAATGGCATTAAACACAGGTTGGAGTGAAGAGTTTTTTCTGAAGCTGAACCATGGTTTTTGGATAGAAGGTACGGTTTGGTCGGGGATATAATGTGTGCTGCAGCTTATGTTGACTTTGGCCAAGTGGCTTGTTATCCTAACTAGGAGATGTTTGTAAATATGCCCAGAAATATCCAATATATTTTACAAGCCAGGCACAAGCTGTCAGCCTGCAGCACATCCATAACAGAGACGTTTCCTCGGCATTCTTCCTATAAATTATACAAATGCCCAGGCTATTTAAGGCAGCAGTTCACTTCACGGAGCAGGATTTCTTAATATAGGTCCCAGGAGGAATGTTCCTACCTACCTCATCGGCACGATTTTGGGAGCTGAGGCTTTCTCCCGAAAGAGTTGTTCAGCACACACTCGCCATCCTCGCAGCATCCTTTTCCCAGCCGAGCACACGCCTCCCCCCTCCATCTGCAAGCTGGGAAGAGTCAGTGGAGGGGAGTGCAGGCTGTGCCTTTCTCTCGCACACACACAGCAAATCCCAGAGCTTTCTGCTTGGAATCCCCCTGAGTCAGCTAACAGCTGGGTTTCTATCCCAGTCAGGAGGCAGCTCTTGGAGGAACATCTGGCTCCGGTCTCTATCTTGTCTGCTGCTCCTTCACACATCTACTTCCTTAAAAAGAGCTTACTAGAGGGGTGGGGGAGCAGGAGGGGAAACTGGCTCCAGGTTCTTTTGACTACTTAAAGAGGACCACCCTGTTGCACTGTCAAACAAATGTTATATATTTCCTGCAAAAAATGTAACACTTAAATAAGGGAGACAATTAGATGTAGTTGCATTTGCCTATTGCAATGCAGCTCCAACATCTTTGGGATGACTGGGAGGTTTAAATGCCAGCATGCTGCGTGCCGCTTGCCTTCTCCTCAGTTTGAGTTCCCAGGGTGTTGAAGAGGCGGGGGGGGGTCTGCACAGAAAGCGAAACCTTTGGGTGTTTGGGGGAGTTGTATTAAACAGGGCTGTCGGTCCACCCAGCCTTGCAGACGAAACCTTCTCTTTGCAAATTGCCCCATAATATGCTAGTGGCAACCTTTTTAGAGGCCTGTATTGCTTGGTGTGAATAACAGCGGTCGAGCCTTTTCTCCGACAATTTCCAAATAAGTGCAAGCCAAATGAGAGAGGAGAAGAACAAAGGACGCTGCTGTGGGGCAATAGATTTGAGGGAAAAAATTGTGATTTTGTGGTCAGTCAAACATGGAATGTGCTGATGGTTCCTTAAGATTTTCTAATGGAAAAATCATAAGCTGCAAATAGTTAAATTGGAGTCTCTATTTCTCAGCAAACATCTTAAATTACACATAAAAATCTCTTAAACGCCTCAGCTTAAGGGAGGCCCTGGCTAGCTCTAGATCCTTCGCCTTTTGGGGATTTCACAGCAGACCACCCACTGGGAAAATGAAAAGTTGGCATCTCTACTACCATGGCACTTTTTTTTCTGGAGACGAGTCCCTAAAATGCTGTGCTCTTTCCCTGGGGAGGCGAAATGAAAAGGTCTACCCTGGTCAACATGATTTGACAAAGTAGGGAGGTATAAATCACCAGTGACATGACTTTCTCTAAACTATTAGGTACTCTATTTACATGTATTTGGACCAAATGTCCTGCTTCACCCCGCTACTTACATGTAATGTAATCAGCCCACACTTGTGCAAATAAGTCTACAATTTCACGCAGAGACATGCTATATGCTGTAGATGCCTTGTCTCAGATAACGAGCAAGTTGTATTAATTATTATAAATCTGTCCCAGCCTATTAAGGTCTTTCCTTAACGATGTTGCAGTGAGGTGGCTGCTTCGATCTGAGTCAGCTTCTCCTGGAGCTACGCTTGCCTTTTTGATGGAAACCTTTTGTGGTGCTTGGTGGAGGTAGGCTATTTTCAGTTTATATGCCAACAAGCCACTTTGTCTCTAGAGGCTTTTATGAAGATTATGCTCTCCACCTGAATAAAAGGCCTGGAGTTGGAACTGCTAATCTTATGCCAAAAAAAAAAAAAAAAAAAATTACAAAAATAAATGCGTGCATTATACCCAATAAGTGCCCATTGCCAGGTAGCCATTAGGGATTTAGTCTGCTGTCCGTATACCGAAATGATCTTCCTCGCCCAGTTAGCTGAGCATTTCACAACCACCAACATGCTTTTATATTCACGCCACATGTGAAACAATTGTTGCTCTAGTTCAGGTAAGAGCAGGTGAACCTGGTACCTGACAAAGTACATCTGAACCAAGCCCGCATGGTGCTTTCCAGGTGCCCACCTCCTCTGGAACACACCAAGGACCTGATGATAACACATTGTGGTTCCCCTTTAGCTTTCTTGCATGCCTGTTTTCCTTCCCATGATTAAATATATATGACTGTTCAACATGTTTCTGACTGCTTAAATCATTATACCAAACTAGATGGCCAGGATGCCTGGCCAGGATGCCTGGAGCATCTCTCTTACGAGGAGAGGCTGAGGGACTTGGGTCTTTTTAGTCTAGAGAAGAGAAGGCTGAGGGGGGATCTGATCAATGCTTATCAATACTTAAAGGGAGGGTGTCAAGAGGATGGGGCCAGTCTTTTTTCAGTGGTGCCCAGGGACAGGACAAGAGGAAATGGGCACAAACTTGAATATAAGAAGTTCCACCTAAACATGAGGAGGAACTTCTTCGCTTTGAGGGTGGCAGAGCCCTGGAAGAGGCTGCCCAGGGAGGTGGTGGAGTCTCTTTCTCTGGAGACATTCAAAACCCACCTGGACATGTTCCTGTGCAACCTGCTCTGGGTGGACCTGCTTTGGTAGGGGGGTTGGACTAGATGATCTCCAGAGGTCCCTTCCAACCCCATGTCATTCTGTGATCCTGTGATACGCACCTGGGTCTGAAGGTTTGGAAGCATCCCAGATCCATCAGGTTAAACACAGTCTCAGTGGCTTGACCTTATCCATGTGCCTGAAGCATGAACTAGCCCTTGTTCACAGCCAATTTGATGCTTACTTATCTAGGCTCAGCTTCAGGAGCTGCCACTTTGCAGGATGGGCCAGTAGCACCACGGCTGAGAGCGGTGCATGTGAAAGGGTCCAGGAGACATGGTGTGTCTGTCTGAACCTCTGTGCTAAAGGGAGAGGGTTGTTCTGCAGTCACATGCATAGTATCCATCAGCCATGTCATCCTCTTGGTGCAAGGGACCCAAACCTGACTCAGCCCCCAGCTCCCTTGGGGTTTCACTGTTTACTCACAGAGCGAGTTGGGACAGAAGAATTCACTCTCAGACGAAAGAGAGGTCCTATCTATAAACACTTCACAGGGCAAACGGGAGAGCAGGAAGTAGCTGAAAGACGTGGCCACAGCAACTCTCGCAGGAGTCTCTGGGCTACAGTCTAAAACATCAAGAGCCCCTTGGGGTACTGTAAGCACATCCAGCACCAGTTACTAAGCTAGATTGCATGACAGCATCTTAATCACAGAGGCCACAGAGACAGGATTACATATCTAATGTCATGCCCTTAAGAGTTAAGTAGTGTTGGACCACAGCATTATGCGTAGATGAGTGTCAGATGCAGTCTTGAATTTCTTGCCAGGATATCAGTAACTGCTTTCTGTGATTTTATACTTTTCACTCATTTGGCTAAAGTCCATGTTTGCAGCCTCAAATCAAGCGTCTCCTAGTGGACAGAGGAAGGCTTTTCTTTGCCCCGCTGGGAGACTTCACTGCGCTGAAGACGACCCCTCGAGCAGGTATCTTCTCAAAGGGAAGCACCCCACAGCTCCCTTCAATGGAAACAGAGGCAGGACAAGGACCGGGGGGGTTTCTCCTTGTGGCCCTGTTCTCTCTGAAGCAGCCTGGCATTCGTAATCCTCTGGGGCAGTCAGGGTGGACGTTCTGCCCACAATGCTCCATGGGCTCTGCTTGCATATATGTGTAAGCTAAATTTTGCAGTGGAATTAATCAGAGGCCATGAAGAATAACAAAGACTAAATTATGAGAGTCGGCATTGCCATTATAGAAACTACATTAGCATTACCAGTTTAGCTGTCCCATTTTCCCTCTGCAAACTTACTTCAACCGGATTTTTAATTTTTTTTTTTAAGAAAGGGAAAGCTTGCCAGTAAAATAAATCAGTAAAACATAATTGTTTGGATATCATCACCACAGAATGACATTCAGAATTATCACTCCTATAACGTGCCACCCCTGAGGTGATCTGGACAACACATAGGCCTTTCCTAATATGACCACATGTAGGCTTCAGCGGCATTGTATTCAACAAGGGTTTCTTCTTGTGACAACCTCTGCGGAAGAAATATCACAGGAACCAGAAATGAGGTCTCTTTTCTTCTCAAGCTGCTTCTTCTTTTCTTCCCCAGCCAGAAGAGAAAAGTAAGGGAACCGCTCTATGATTTCTAATGCAGCGTGTTTCTAACGTGAGGCTGTGTTGGTGTCTGCTCATGCCCTCAGCCTCCAGACAGGGTCAGCACGGTCTTTATCTGTAAAATCTGTAGCCTGGGCTGCAGATTCTCTTCCTTAGCCCACGAAAAGCTTTCACAGAGCTCCTTTGGAGACATTTCTCCCATTTAAATTCATCCATTTCCCTGAACATCAGGCACACCCTGATCCCAAACAGCTGATCAATTTCTGTGGCAGGAGATCAAGTATTTTCTGGTTGGGATTTATTTTTTCCCAGGCACAGTGCCACCTGCCCGGTCACCCTCCTCACCCAGCCGTACAAGACCTGGCCTCTCAGTTTGAGGCCATAAAAAGGGAAGCTGTTGCCAGTTCTTTCGGACCTTTCAGGACCAACCTGGTCCTGATTCAGCGTGGCCGGTGGGCACACGCTCCGCTCCTGCTCCAGGACAAGATGAGCATGTGCTAATTTTACCTCGGAAGCCGATGGGATGTAAGTATATGCATCCGTGCCCCGTTGGATTGACAAGCGCGTCACAGCTTCTGCTCACTTCCAGCGCGAGGAGGACAATGCTACGCTGACCGGTGCAGGCCCATGCTATTGCCATGTAAACAGTGCTCGCTTGGGTCCCCGAGCTGTGTTATTTATCTCCCCAGACATTGCCAGTTCTACCGGAGGGGATTTGAGTGGTCTCAAATGGCAGTGCCTGGCCACTGCAAGAATTAAGCGCTCCATTGTCACGGAGAGAATTGTTAGAGCTGCGCTCCAGTTTCAGAAGCCTTTTTGTTAAGAAGGCAGAAAAATGCAACGTTCCCTGCGCCCTAACAATTAAAAGGAAACACCCTATAAGATGCTGAGAGCCTACAACTGTCACTAAGTCAGCAATGAGGCTGCCTCTCCGGGTAATTAATATCTCCTTTTTTTTAATTTTTTTTTTTTTTTTCGGGGGAAAAGAAAAAAGGCCACCCCTGTCAGTGGGAGCCATTTTCCCTGCTCTGTATCGGGGGCTGAAGTTTTAAACAGCATCTCAGGTGCATGGACCAGAACTTTAAAAAAAATGACCTGCGCTATGAAACGTCCCTCCCCGCGTCCTTTGCTCGGACTCTCTGAGCCATAGCTGTTGACATGCGAGAATGGCTGTCACCCTGCTCGTGTCACGCCAACATTATTTGTCAGGGATGTTGCCGGTCACCCCCTGATTACAAGCTAAAGTCTCTGACCTCCTGGCTCAGCCAGCAGTTACAAGTACGTCAAGTAGGACAAAGGTGTTCCTTAACATCCAAATAAACCATGAGAATAAAGCCAGGCTGCATGTTGGTGTTAACAAAACACATGGAGTATTTTTATCTCGGGAAAGCTATTTCCTATTTGTAATACTACTTGAAACAGCTTCCAAGTCTTCATTTGATGTTATACTCATATTCATATATTTTATGTGTCTTGTTTTCATTTTCCAAACATGTTTATTAAAAAATCTTCTCAGGGTAATGGCCCTTGTGGTAGGAATTTCTGTTTTGGGGGAAGAATACCAGAGTCAGAGATTTTTGCCAGCAGGATGTGAAAGCTGAAGAAAATAACAATGACTGGGGCTAGAGATTTGTCACAGAGAGTTAGAACGCAAAAATTTACAGTCTGGCCATGAGACAGTCCAGGCTAAAGCCATGAATTTATAGGAAGCATTGCCAAAAGCTGGATATTATTATTTTAATCAAACTCTGTTTTACTTTGCACTAAAAAAATGTGAATTGCCAGAGACTTTGGCTCCACAGATAGAGGAGAAAGGGCAGAAGAGCCACTTCTGTCTCCACTGCTCTTCCTATCCCGGCTGAGGAGCGGGAAGCACGCATGACCTTCCCTGGAGAAATCATGGGAATTCAACCGCCCCGAACCTCTTGGGGAGAGTTTCTGCTTGCTTGGGAACTCCCCTCGCGCTCAGAGCTGCCAGCTCAGGCTCCGCTGACTTCAAAGGAGCGCCAAACGGGCTGGGGACCCACGCTCACACCAACTTGCCTGGCAAGAAATCTCTTCATTCCTTAGCTCGGCATCCACCAAAGTGGGTGCAAAAATTTATGTCTTGGGAGGTTGAAAACAACTGCATAGGTACAGGGCTTGTAGATTCCTGCTTCTCTCCATATAATGCAGCCTTGAAAGTGCCCGGCAAGGATTTTTATAAAGTAAAGGCTTTATGCTCCTTTACGCTTGTATTGTCCCGGTGACCTTAATTGTTGGTGTGGGTTTTTTTTTTTAATTGAATGAGAGAAAAGAGTTCTCTTCACTTTTATCCTAACAGTATGAGGTCTGGATCTGCTGGAAAATTACTTGTGAGACCTCTGGATCTCTTATTTGCACAGAAGTAGCCACTTATATTTATTGCTTTACATATGGCCACAATCCAGCAAATCACTCAAGCATGTGAATAACTTTAAGCATGGAAGTAGTCCCCCGTGAGCCAGTGGAACTACCACCACACTAAATATACACATCAAGTGATGAGCCCGGCTCCGCCCTCGTGTTTTCCCGAGCGCTGCCATTTCTCCACATACACACCCAAGCAGGCGAGGGGCTTGTTCCTTCAGGTTCCTTCCCAACTGCATAAAAATCTCGGTCGCGGATTTAAACTGTTGGGGCTGCATTGATTGCTGCCCGCGCTCATCGATCCTCGCCCGTGCCTACCCACCGAGGCTGCGCAGCACCCCGCTCCCTTCCCGATAAATATTCTTCCATTTTTCCCTTCAATCCGGGAAAAAAGAAAATAAAACAAAACAAAACAAAAAAAAAAAAAAATACATAACGAGTTTGCAAGCAGGGAGCCTTGCCGAGTTTTATAGGACCTTGCTGCCACCTCCTCTTATCACACACATACCTCCTCGGAGGGAGGGAGCAGCAGGGGCATCTGCGAGCCGCCCCACCTTAGCTGGCCCCGGGGAGGGGGGAGGAGGGAGGAAGGAAGGCGAGGAGCTCCTGCCTCCCTGGAGGGCTAAAAGCCGTGTCTGTCCCGCAAGTTTTTCCCCCTCCCCGCAGTTTGGAGGGACCGGGGCGGCCCCAGCGCCCCCGATGGCCGCAGGCACCCGATGGCCCAGCTCACCTCCCGCGGGAGGCTGCGTTCCCCCCCCCGCCCCAGGATGCCCGCATCCCACCCTGGGGGCATGCGGGACCGGGGTTAGGACCGCAAGACGGCCGGCGGGATTTCGGGGGGAGGGAAAAGAGTCGGGGGGAGGAGAGGAGGGGATGGGAAATGCTCCGCAGCAGCGGTAAGACGTGAAGCCGAGAGCGCTAAGTGCATACCAAGATTTATAGGTGGACTTTACAGGACGTTTTACTACAACCTGGGAGATGATTCATTTTTATACGGAGCAGGTTACACACCGCGGGGCCGCTCCAGCCGGTTAATGTTCAACGCGGGGCGGGCTCGGCGGTGGGCAGAAGCTCCCGGCCCCGCAAGCGCCCAGCGGCCCCGCAGCGCCCGGGGAGCCGCGGGCTGCGGCTTGGCAGCGAGGAGGTGGGGGGAAACCCTTAAAAAAAAAGGTCAGACGGAAAGAGTGGAAGGCAATCAAGCCCCCCCCCCCCCTCCGCGTTCCCCCTCAACTCCGCTGAGGCATGGGTTTCACCGGTGCGGTCTGTGCGTGGCCAGTTCCTGCGGGGCCGTGCGGGGCCGCAGCCGCCGGAGCATCCCTCTCATCTGCGGGCAGTGGCTGCAGAGCACAGCCCGCACAGCACACTGGGCGTGTGTATGTGCGTATAATATGTATGTTTGTGCAATATATATGTGTGTGTGTGTATATGTATGTGCGTGCATATATATATATATATATATGCGGGCGTAAATCTGAGACTTTTCCCCGCTGCACCCCGGCTCGCTGGGGAGACCCGCTGGGCCGGACGCGGGTCTCTCTCACACTCACACTTGCACACACACACACACACACACGCACATTCAAGAGGCACAGGGCTCACTCGGCTCCTTTCCCAGCCCCGCGCCCAGCCGCCTGGGCAGAGGGCTGAGGCCGAAGGTCTCCCGGCTCTTCCTCACTGCCGGAGCGAGGCACCCGCGGGCTCCTGCTCCCGGGTGGGCTGCTGGGGGGGCTTTGTGGCTTTTCTTTTTTCTTTTCTTTTCTTTTCTTTTCCTTTTTTTCTTTTTCTTTTTTCTACCGGTTTCGGGCTGGCTGTCCGTCGCGTTCACCCTCCTCTCCCGACGGCGGTTCCCCCGCGGGGCCGGGGCCGGGACCGGCTCCGCCCGCAGCTCCCGGGGACTTCGCCCTGCAGAGCCGGGGCCGCGCCGGGCTTTACCTGCCCCTCCTGGGCTCAGGCCCCGGCTCTTCCCGAGGCGGGAGGTGACCCGTCCCCACCTCGGTCACGCTGCCGTCCTCCCACGGGGCCGAAGAAGCCCTTGAGGTCGCCGCTCGCACGCCGCCGTCGCCGGGCTGCGCCGCGGGCGGTGGCGGGCACGGGCCGGCGGCGGCCGTGCGGGGTCGCGGGGCGGAGGGTCGGGCCGGTGGCCCCCCCACGGGCAGGCACAAGCACAAGCCCGCCCTCCGAGAAGGCAGGGCCGGCGCCCTTCCCGCTTTGGCGACGGCAGCCTTTGCGCTCCCTCGCTGGGCTCTGCGGTGGCGGCAGCGATCCGCGTAGCGCCCCCCCCCCCGCCGCGCCCCCGTCCCAGCCCACCGCCATCAGGGCGGGCCGGGGTGGAGGTGGCAGCCGCAGGGCAGAAAGTGAGCAAACGAGCCCCTCCGGCCCCCCCAAAACCGCGGATCGACGGAGGGAAATCCGTCCGCCACCGGCAGAGGTTCGGCTTGCCGGGCGGGCAGCGCGGAGCTTCCTGCGCCCCTGCGCAGAGGCGCGGAGCATCGGCTCGGCTGTGCCGGCTCCGGCCCCGCGGCTCTGCCCGGCACAAGCTGGGGCCCAGCTGGCGAAACGCGCCTTAAACGCCTTTTTTTTTTAATTAAAAAGAAAAAAAAAAAAGACTTCGCCGCTAAAAATTTGCAAGTGAGGGTTTCTTTTATTTCCTCCCTTTTCTGAGAAGAAGGTAGAGGCGACTGGAGAAATTAATTCCAGAAAGGGCTCGCATTTAGGAAACTTCAGATTTAAGCAATCAATTAGTCCGGCGTGGGATGGAGCTCCCAAGGTGTAAATCCTTCCTAGTTGCTGGATTATTGGCCGTTACGGTCCATCGGGTGCATAACGTTCAGCCCCACACGCCCGTAACACGGGCACCAAAGGGGGCGTTTAGCAAGGTAAATCATGCCCCCCCCAAAAAAAACCGCCTAGGTGTTAGTGCCAGTGCGCCGTGAGCCGCTCCCCTGCCCTCTCCCCTTGGCTCCACCTGGGGTGTCCCACTGCCCCCCAGCCCTCCCCACCACCACCACCTCCCGTCCCCTCCGCACCCGCGCAGCGCAACCCGCCCGGGGGCTGTAAACCTGCCCCGCGCACCGCCGCCGCCTCCGCGCCCGCAAAACGGCTTTGGGGAGAAAAAAAAAAAATAAAATAGAACTTCCCCGGGCTCCGACGCTAACGATTTTTTCCAAGGGAATTATTTCCCTCCAAAAATGCTAATGAATCTCGTAAGGGGAAAGAAAGAAAGAAAGAAAGAAAAAAAAATAAGTTATTTTATTTTATAGGTATAAACAAATGTACAGGTATTTAAAGATGGATATCTAGCTGGTTTAGAAAGGCACACAATCGCCGGGCGCAGACGTACAGACAAACAACGCGGAGGGGACAGAGGGAAGTGCGCGGAAAATAAAATATCGATATTTACGTTTAATTTTGACCTTTGCGGGCGCGCCGAGCCGGCTGCCGGGGATCCGCGCACGCCGCCGGGCTTCAAAGTGCGGGAAGACACCCTCCGGGAACAAAAGAGCGGAGCCGAGCCCAGCGGGGACACGGCCCCGGGACACGGCCGGCGGGGTGGGCGTCCCGGGCCGCCCAGGGACTCCGCGCCCCCCCAAGCCTGGAAGGGGCCCGCTCCCGGCGCCCCTGCGCGGCCGCGGCCTCGTAGGGGAGGAAGGGGTGGCGGGGGGGGTGGGAGGGGGGCAGCGGGATCTGCGCGGGGTCTGCGTGGGTCGGAGCCGGCGGGGCTGTGGATTGGGATGTGGATTGGGATGTGGATTGGGAAGCAGACGGCGCTGCCCGCTCGCACGCCCGGGGCGGGGGGCCGCGCAGCGGGAGGCTCGGAGCGGCCTTCCCCAGGGCCGGGGTGTGTGTGTGGGGGGGGTGCGTGCGTGTGTGTGTGTGTGTGTGTGTGAAGGGGGTGCCAGCCCCTTGTTTAACCCCTCTCCTCCCCCGCTTCTCCAAATAGATATTTTGCAAATTCCCCATTTCGTTGTGACTTCCCCCCCCCCGCCACCTTCTCCTCTCCACGGCCTCCATTGTTCCAGGTTCACGCCGCCACCGCCGATAAGGGGGAGGAAAGCTCCCGAGGTGGGGGAAGAAAAAAGACCCCAACCCCCCCAAAAAACCAACCCAAAAAACCCAAACCAACCGCACCCCAGAAAAAGAAAAAAAAAAAAAACCACGGCCCAAGATTTTGATTTACGACCTAATCAAAACATTATATCTTTGGTCAAGTGGCGCAGAAAAATGATGACCCTCAAGGCTTCAGCTAGGGGGAGAAAGAGAAATTCCGATTACACTCGGGGTGATTTATGTCCTCTCTGAGCGGTCACGTTGATTTTTCATCGTTTGAGCCATTACACAGTAGAGTGGAAAACTCTGATCCAGTATTTTTTTGGTCCGGAAGCGGTATATATTATTCTTCTAAAGGTATATATGTATACTATACATAATATATATATATATTTTCAACCTCCACGCGCACGCATATTCTAAATATATACTCGGACGTTTATATATATATATAAAAAAAAAAAAAAGAGACGACTATAAATAACCAATGCCACCGAGAAGAAACGAGAGCTGAGAAGAGCGCGTAAAATACCGTGCCGACACCCGGAGCCATCCCCTCGCTGAGTTCCGAGCCCGTCCCGCCGAGAGGGTTCAGGCAGAAAAGCACCCCCGTTTCTCCGGCACCCCTGACCCCCGAAGGGGGGGGGTTGTCCCGGGATGCCAGCCCCTCGCCGACGTCGCCCCCAGACCTTCCGCCCGCAGCCCACCGAGGAGGAGGAGGAGGAAGAGAAGAAGGAGGAGGAAGGGGACGTTTTTGGAGGCCCCTGGCACTCACCCGGGTGAGGTGTTGAGACGGTGCGGAAAACCCGAGGGGAGCGGCGTTGGGTCGGGGCGGCGGCGAGGCCAGGCGCGCCGGGGAGGGGTGGGGGATTGATTGGGGGGGTTGGGGGGCGGCCGCCCGCCTTTCCCTGCGCCCCGAGCACGGAGGTTTTCACTGGCTCCACCGACCCCCTGGCAACAACACGGAGAGGAAAAGAAAACAGAAAAGCGGGTTAAAAAAAAAAAAAAAAAACAAGACAAAAAAAAGGCAAAACCTAAAAAAAAAAACCAAACCAACCCCACAAAACAAACAGAAGGAAGGAAAAAAGGAAGAAAATAAAAATTAGATTATAAAAAAGTACAATAAAAATGGGGGGGGGGGAACGTGGCTGGGGGTCTGCCCACTCCGCAAATGGGAACAGGAGGGGGACGCGTTTTCCCCATGGGAAAGCGCAGGGCGCCGACCTCTTCCCTCTCCCCCTCTTTTCTGCTCCTCTCCCCGTCTAACCCCGAGGGGGGGAACCCAGGATCCCCATCCGCGAGAGCCCTCGCCCACCCCCGGGCTCCTCCGGCGGCTCCTCCCGACCATACAAAAGCGCGCAAGGAGCGCGCAACGGCCGCGCAAGGGGCAAGCTCACCCCCACCTCGGTGAGTTTTCCTCTCTGCCCCTCTCGCCATTTTACGCGCCTGCGGATTTTCTTCGTATATCGATATTCCCGCCGGGTCCTGCAGCCTCTCCCCCTCCCCCGCCCCCGCCAGCCCCTCCTTTGCCCGCCCGGGGTGTGAGGCGATGGGAGGGCCGAGCAGCAATTCATCTTGATTTGTTTCAATTGTCCGGCGACGGCAAAGTTATAATCCTGTATAATTTCACGAACAAGCAGGTTGAGAACGAATGGGTCGATATTATTTAAAACAAAACAGGGGAGAGCGCGACCTTTCCCTTCAACGAGGTGTTGCAGCACCAAGTCGCAGGAAACCCGGGGCTAACCTCTCAACCCCCGCGCTCCGCAGGGTTGCGGTTATTTGGGCCGCTCTTTGTTTTCTCTTCACGTCTGAAACAGGGGGGGGAAAGAAGGATTTGGAACCAGAAATGTAATATTACATGAAGGATCCCCCCGCTGAAGGGAGAAGGTGAGCGCAGGGCGCGACAAAGGGGACAGATTATTTTAAAGAGGAGCAGTTTGTTTGCAAACTGGCTTTTTTTTTTTTTTCTTTTTTTCTTTTCTTCCCCCCCCCCCCCCCCACCCCCTTCCTTCACAGCGGGAGAAATTTACGCTCGAGATACAGCAACTTTGTGGCTGGTAATTCTCGAGGCCAACGACGTCAAATAATCCATTTTCTCGGGGCTGCGCTGGGGAATAAAGGGAATCCCGCCGCCCCGAAGGCGGCGTGTCCCAGCCCCGCGTTTCTCTAGCACGCAACTTCACCGCCAGGGAATTTTTTTTTAAGTGAAAAATGCCGCTATTTATTTGTATTGCAATAAAAAAATACTGCCCTGTATTTCCAGAGAACGAGATCCAGCGTCACCGATCAGTCAATCACTTGCAGACCGGTTACCGCTGCGCAGCTTGGCTTCAGTAAATAAAAATCCAGACAAAACTGTATGCTGTATATTTTACTCCCATGAAATAAAACACATTTTTTTTTTTCATGTTTGCTGAAAAGTAAAACAATAATATTGTACGAAATGTTATACACAGGGCATGTTTTACATTGCAATATCAGAAACATCATTGCATCCACCAGAGGTACTATTCTAAAACTGATATTCACACAATGGGGTTTTTTTTTTAATAATTATATGTTAGAAACATACAGTGTCGCATTTAGTATATACATTCCCTTGCTCGCAAGCGAAAAAATCCTAATCGCTTCTGTGTAACATGCTTTATTTTAAAGCCTAACCTTTTAAAAACACTGTTGTGATATTACTAACAACTGCTTTTATAAAATTAATTTGACATTTCGATATATATACATCCTTTCAGTCATTTTTATGTTAACAATGCTAAACTTAAAAAATAACAAGCTTATAGTAACATTAAAATGTCATATCATATCCAGTCAAACATTTGTCCATATATATATATATATGTCCTTGTAACCAGCTGAAATAGTGAAGATAGATTCAGATTGTTTTCAAA